>NC_091288.1:22366902-22726902 GCF_032444005.1 Ranitomeya imitator
GCTGTACCTGGTATTACAACTTACCGCAGCTCGATCTTATTTAAATAAATTGGGCTGCGCTGCAGTACCGGGAACAGCCACTATTAAAAATATGGAGCTGTGCCTACTAAATGGTTAAATTAAATACTGTTTGATCAGCAGGGCGCTGGCTGTCGAACCCTAAAGGTAGTCCATTAATTTAATAGTCTTGGATATATCCCTTAAAAGGGGTTGTCTGGGACTTTAACATTGTTAATTGTATTGTGCCATGGCCGGGTACTGCACGCATACTCCCTATTCAAACAGGGGGTGGATATGCAGTACCTTGCCACGGCCACTATTCCGTCTATGGAGCTGTGCAGCTCTGTAACTGAGTAGCTCCATCCGCTGCTGCCGGCATCGGGAACAGCTGATTGGTGGAGGTGCCTGGTGTCGCACCCACGTTGATCAGACACTGATTAGTTATCCTAAGCTTAGGCCATCAATGTTAAAATCCCGGACAATTGCTTTAAATGATAACATTTTGTCTGAAAAAATGTCACCACTAGAGGGAGCTTAATGCATAATCACTGGTAAAAAGAAAACCGCCATCTAAGCTAGATGTTATAATTTAAAGGGATTGTCCATTAAGAATAAAATCCTTTTAATGGACTATATAGTAACTTACATTTTTCTAGTATTCTTTAAAGGGAACCTGTCACCTGAATTTGGCGGGACCAGTTTTCGGTCATATGGGCGGAGTTTTCAGGTGTTTGATTCACCCTTTCCTTACCCGCTGCCTGCATGCTTCAATATTGGATTGAAGTTCATTCTCTGTCCTCTGTAGTACACGCCTGCACAAGGCAATGTTGCCTTGCGCACGCGCAGTATGCTTTGCCCAACTGCGGGCAAAGCCAAAAAGCATTAGTGCACATGTGCGGGCGCACTATGTCCCGGAAGTATTTCGCTGTGTTCCGGGACATAGTGCGCCGGCGCATGCACACTAATGCTTTTCGGCTTTGCCCGCAGTTGGGCAAAGCATACTGCGCATGCGCAAGGCAAGATTGCCTTGTGCAGGCGTGTACTACGGAGGACAGAGAATGAACTTCAATCCAATATTGTGGCCAGCATGTATTCAGGTGACAGGTTCCCTTTAATAATCAAAGTTGTCTTGATCAGACGATAGCCGTTCCAGTTCTGCTTTTGCCTGTTGTTAAAAACAGGAGCCAGTCAGGTCCTTTCAATCTAATATATAAAGGGGGCTGGATTAATGGCTCATTTCAATAACTTAGTGCCCTCCTCTGTTTGCATTGGCTGTGACAGAAAATTAGGCTGAGGAGCTATTGAACGTCAAAGGGCCCATATATTGTTCTTGAACGGGGGCCCACTTCTGTCTGTGTCCGCCAGTAGACTAAGGCATGTCTGTACATGGCTGTACAGTCTCTATACATCCTGTTCTGGCCGTTTACACCTGTGACTGATGCAACCAATCTCTGGCCACAGCATCCAGTGATTGGCTGTAGCTGTCACATGAGCATCTTGCCAGAAGTGGAAGGAGATCAATTGGTGGGCTACCAGTGCAGAAAAAAGTGTTCAGTGATTGGTGAGTTTTTTGGATTTTTTGGGTCCAGAAGTGGACAATTGGACAATCTCTGAAAGGATTTTTTTTTTACTGTTCAACCCCTTTAATTTAATGACACATGGGGAAAATAAGAGCAGAAAAATTAAAATCTGACTAGCAGAAAAGTAATTGGAGCAGAAATTTTTTTTTTCTTGATTTAGATGCTACTTGTAGGATGGGTCTTACTATATGTTTCCTTGTCATATGCTGTGGAAATACCTGTCCATGTGTTTATATCTAAAAGAATGAGACTGTCACCGGCGGCTGCAAGGTTCAACAATCTGTCAACCGCCTAGCCTGATAAAGACAGTGGAGAAAACTAGGTGACTCTGGAGACTCTTCTTAGTAACTGAGCAGTTTGCCTGCGAACAAAAAAGAAAAAAAAATATTTTCCCATGACTGCATCAGTTCAAGTGAAAATACGGGAAACCGAGTGAAAATCCAAAAATACATATATAAATATATAAGCCAGTATTAGTAAGCCGGGCTAGCATAACGTGATGGATCTGGACTGTGACAAAGAGAATTGGAAGCATTTCTCAGGGGAACGACAATAGTAGCTTGGAAGAAATGTTTCCCTTGATTTCTCGCTGTGAAGCCGATCGTTTTACTGTTAGATTGACTAGTCTGCTGCGTTTTTATATATTTTACAAATCACAAGCCGTGCAGCTTAAACGTGAAAAATGTAAACGTGTTCCGGAATTTCATGTATTGAAAGGTGTTTTGTGTTCCGGCGTGTCAGAATTAAATAAACATCTACTTTTTTTATTTCTTTATGTTTAACGTCGACTCTTACGGGAATTTTCCAGAGCAGCCGGATCGCTGAGAATCCTACTAGAGAAGCTTGCTCACTGTGAAACTAGAAAGAATACTGTAGGTTTTTAAACAGAAAAAGGAAAACTCGAAGAATAAAAAAAAAAAAATTGTAACTTTATAAGAGCATCGGTACATGACAACTTGTAATTGGTCATGTGCCGGTACGACACAGAGAACCGCCAAGGACTACCGGAGAATCTGTGTAAAGGATTGAAGTTATGGGCGCTGTTTTTCCTTTTATTTTAGAACATGTGCCTGTCCAATTTTTTTTTTTTTTTTTTTAACTTTTTTGATTTTGCTTTGTGATGGGGAACAAGACCATTCACCGAACATTGAAGGAATTTCAAGATAGGGTTGCTTGACTTAAAGGGAACCTGTCACTTCAAATTGGCGGGATATGTAAATGGCTTTTTTTCCGGTCTGATGGGCGGCGTTTCATCTTTATTTCTCCACCCCATCCATCCCTGTTGTCCGCAATATGTTTGAGAATTAGAGTACTTGTTCTCCATAGTTCGGGTGTGCGCAATGCAATCTTCGCTCGCGCATGCGCAGCATGCTTTGCCCAACTGAGGGCAAAGCCAAAAACCATTACTGCGCATGCGCCAGTGCACTATGTCCCAGAACACAGCAAAATACTTCCAGGACATAGTGCGCGGGCGGATGCGCAGTAATGGTTTTTGGCTTTGCCCGCAGTTGGGCAAAGCATACTGCGCGTGCACGAGCAAAGATTGCATTGCACACGCGAGAACTATGGAGGACAAGTACTCTAATTCTCTAACATATTGCAGACAACAGGGACGAATGGGGTGGAGAAATGAAGACGAAACGCCGCCCATCTGACCGGAAAAAAGATATTTACATATCCCGCCAATTTGAAGTGATAGGTTCCCTTTAAAAAGAAGCAACACAGTTGGTTGAACTCAAGGACAACCACAAGGGAAAATAACATGGGACGTCTCCCTTCAATGGTACAGACACTTCATCATACAGAAGTTCAGCTTTATGGTGCACAACTTTACGTGACACACTGGTAATTCTTGTCAGTCGTCGATCACACACCGGCGGTCTTTCTCAGCTTCCCGATTTCTAGGATATCGGGACAGTATTACACAGAACCTCCTTAATGGTGTTTTCTCATTGAGAAAGCTGAGGATCCCACTACTGAACATTTACTAGATTAGGGTCCATATAGCTCAGTTCTCCACACTGCCTCTAGAAATGAATGAAGCGACTTGTGCACTGACGCGTGCCATTCATTGTCTATGGGACTGGCATTTATGCAATGTAAAAGCTAAAAATCAAACCTGAGGGTAATAGGCAATGGATGTTTGGTGCAGTCAGTCAAGGATTTATCACCATTTATTGTGAGAAACCCTTTCTTAAAACAAAGGTTATCAATAACTTGCTTTAAAGGGGTTGTCCGGCCTTGGGCTACAGGTCTGCAGTCACTCTATGACTGCAGATTTGTGAATTCTCACAGCATGCGCACTGCGTGTTGTGAGGATTCGCCGATGCCGGGAGACGGCGTTCATGTACTGGAAGTATGCAATTTGGATACTTCCAGTCACAATCCGACTAGACATGTCCAGCCTCTCTCAATACACTTCTGTTGAGTGAGGTCATGTACCGCTAGTTGGCATGTGACTGCTTGTATGCAAATTGCGTACCTGCGGTGACATGGCTTTTGCTCCTGGTGCCAGAGAATCGCAGTGGCACATTTATAAGATTATCTCAGCACAGGAACGTATTTTTTTAAACACATCAAATTGTGGAAGTTATTATTTTTTCAAGATCTGATTGATTAAAATCCACTATTGTTCGTGGGAAAACCCCTTTAATAAAACTATCATTGAATAGTCTGACCATTTACCTTCTACAGTGCAGATTCACTTGAAGGTGTGCCAATGTATTGGTGGTATCTTGATTAGGCAGACAATGCAGCGAGTGCTACACAGGAGTGAGGTGCCGCTCCGCCATCTATGCTCCCCAATAATTCTGAAGAAGAGGAACCCACTGTAACTAAGGTTCGTATATATTGGGTATGTGGCATCTGATTCGTTGTACAGCACACCGATCCATATTCTATAGTGCTGCTCAGAAGAATGATTTTTATTTTTTTATTTCTTGGTCAGAATGTCCGTGAGAAAATACAATGGCGTCATGCCCTATATTCATCTAAGTCCCGGATGAGACTCACACATTCAAGTCTATGGGTGCAAGACTAAAATCTGATAGAGGGTGAAAGACACTCCAGATCAGAAAAATGCAGCTACGGGGCATGCTCAATGTAAAAAACAGGAATCGGTAGCCGGATTCACTCATTTCACCTCACGTTTCATGCGTTTTCAACCGGATCCGTTGCTGTACGCTTTTTCACCCGAGAGAAAAACGTTTCTCTGTACGTTTTCTCCGGCCCCTGGAAAACTAATTTTCTATGCATCCAGCAAAAAAACGGATGAAACGTGAAGCTAATACAAGTCTATGAGAAAAAAAAAAACAGATCCGAAGTCAAATTTTGCTGAATTCGTTTTTTTCAAAATTCGCCGGAACGTGCCAGACGGCGAAAACCTGATGTGTGAAAGTAGCCTTAGGAAACTTTATGCAATCATGTACATTTTTTAAGTAGTTGTATGAAAACGGATCTCACACTGACATAAAAAAAAAAGGCGCACACGGATGAAAACCTGATGAAAAATTAAAAATGTGTTTTCTGGATGATTTTTTCATAAGCTCGTTTGCAGGCACCCTAAAGAGGAGCCGGGTAATAATAAGGGTGAGAGAGCGGAAATGAGAAGTTTATTACGCTTGAAGCCGCATTCGTTCTCAGAGCCGAGATTTTTCTTTTTTCTCTAGAAGTGACAGTTACCCTTTAACGTTCTATCCGAAATGCAAACCCGTTCATTTTAATTGTATGTGTTCATGCTTTTCCTGAGAAAAAAAAAAAAGTTCTTTTGGGTTTGACGTTTACGACTTGAAAAATCAAGTTATTATGACAGTCGTGAAAGACGCCGGCGTGCAACGCTTGTCATCAGTCATCACCTTTTTTTCTCTCAGGCGTATTATTGGTTCCTGGACATTAATAACCATTTTTCAGCTACTCGGAGAAACTTGGGAGGTCAATTCCATCATTATTGTTTGTTCCTTGTGGCATTTTAATAGTCATTGAGCTCTTCGGAGAACTGAGACTAACAGTAATTTGAGATTTACAGTAGTGCCGTGGTGCCCGGAGGCCACTTTTTTTTTTTTTTTGAAGAAGGACTCGTTTATATAATGGAATGTGAGCAACTGCTGTAAACAACCGATACATCACTCCCAAAATGTGCACCAATTGCCATCGCCAACTTAATGCCGGTCACATGGGAATATTTGGCAGCGCAATAGAAAAATACATATACGTATTACTTATCTCTTGTATCTATGATGGAAAGGCAGCTCGGAGCAGAACTGGAAGATTGAATTACATCACGAGCAGCTGTTTTGGAGAAAAGACCATATTTTCTCACCACCACCTGTTCGCTTTTATTGTTCTAGTGTTGTAGGGTGGTGGGACAGCCCGTTGGAAGGGATGAGGCTCGGTGGCTGATTTGTGTGCAGAAATACCGAGTTTTTGGAACATTTTAGCACTCGGTGAGCTCAGTAAGATAACCCCTTGTGTATTCTATGGAGCAGCTGTTGTAAATGTGATCTTCAGACTTTCCTGCTTCTTTCTTCTATTTTTTTTAACCATACAAAAACTTAGATGTTCTCCATAAATGTACTTTATGTAGGTAGACCTCAAAAACCAACATTGCGATGCAGCATAAAGCAGAAAAAGTCATCATAAAGGATATGGTGCACTTAATTTAAGGACAGATGTATTCTTTCTTACATTTTATAAAAATCTCAAGATTTGAAGAGCAAGATGATCAGATTTGAAAAAGAAAAAAAAAAGGCATGATACTCTGCCAGGAGATGATTGTGCATTGGATCCTGTCGACGGTTTTGCTAGAATGTTGCGATAATGTAACCATTTTGTATCGTTATAACTTAAAAGGCATAAAGAGATTTGTGCAAGCGGCATGTCTGGACTTGAACCTGGCAATTCCCCTGCAGCAGCTGTTCTGGAAAGGTCTTTGCTATTTCAGATACCAGTACCTGTTCTTGATTGACACCACCTTGTGTTTTCCTGATTGGCTCCATCCTGAGATTTTTTGATTGGACACCCTATTTAAGACAGGCTTTTACACTTCCATCCTCATGAGACTGACCGCACAGCCTTTAATCTACCATGCGCTCCTGCTCCTCCTGTATAGTGTACTGACTTTTGGCTTTCCTCTGACTGTGCTACCTTCCTGTGCTACCCTTAGTGGTTGCAATAATAAGATTCCAATCCAGACCCGAATTGGTAAACAACAATGTGCAGGGAAATAAAAGAGCCTATAAAAACCAAAGGGTGCAACATTTTTACAGAAACCTAATTGCAAAAATAATTTTCAGCCCAGAATGCATGCATATAAAGGGCTGGTCCAAAATACAATTTAATTTTAAATCCTAGATCCCTATCTATTTAACGCCACAATCTAAACTATTTTCTAATATAGTTGAATTAAAAATTCCATATTCTTCCCTAACGACACTAACTCCCTTTCCTTTATTTTTTTTTGTTTTTTCTACAACTTACTCTTTGATGATGCTTTGTTTGAGGATCCTTGTGCATGCTGGAACACTCAAATGACGTGCCACCAGGAGGCAGAGGCTGCCATCACTGCCACAGCCTCTGCACCTTCCTTGAAACAAAGCGCCATCAGTGATGCTTGTTTCAGGGACTGGGCTAGTCACTGTGCGATGTGCACAATGACAGTGCACTCTCTCGCCTGCTCAGATCAATAGTACTGAGTCCGCACCACAGCTCACTCTTGGTGTGTGCTGTAAGACTACCCAGCATGCAGAGAGCAGCATCACCCAACATCAAGCTGGGTATTCATCTTACAACTTAAACTAAGGCCAGTTTCACATGTCTGTTTATTTCCGGTACCGGAAAAAAATCAGTACCGGAGATGAGTGTCCCATGTGTGTAATGCTAGCCGCAAATGTGTGACAACAGTGTGCTGCATCAGTACCACACGGACGAGCGCCAAGGAAGAAGCGCTACAGTAAGCGCTGTTCCCCGGCGCCGAGTCCTGAAGACGGCTTGCATCATTCTCCCCTGCTCTGCCGAAGGAATTTAGAATTAGAATTAAGTAAAAAAAAAAAAGAAAATTGACCCTCATGGTGTCCATATTCTTGATCTTCAGAGAACCTTATAGGAAATCAAATTTCGATCAATAAGTCAGTGGTGGGGGCCTGATATACATAAATCGGTGATTTGGGGAGAAATATGGTAACGGTTTCCTAAGGAAGTTTATTTATGACGCACATTATTACGATCAGCTTACTGTCTGGATATACCATTTACCATTATTAAAGAACTGAGTATTCCCTCATACAATTATGCAAAATATAAAGCAATTTGGCATCACGTCTGTTTCCAACAATATTACATTGTTAGCGCAGGAGCATAATGGCTGCCGTATCCATGAAATGCCGCGTTCTAGATAAGCCTCCCGTACGAGGGGACACTAACTCTTGGACGATTATAAATAATTGCGTTCTCTACAGCGGGATGTTATCATGAAGATTGGGAATCATTTCCTCTGGAATTGGGTGTTTGCTTTCTCAGCAATGTTTTAATTGAAATGAATTTGAATGAGAAACATCTCATTACTAACAACGTAGATGGAAGTCGGCGTACATTCTGTCTGGTGGTTTATATATGTTCTTCACAGATAACTTACATTTTATTTTGCTGTGCACCCTGAGAAAAAAAAATATATCTGACATCTGTTTAGATAGTTTAACTGGTTTATTGTTTGGCTTGGAAATGTTATGTGAGTGGATTTCAATTGGAAAGTGATTTTCTGTTTAGGTAGACTGTTTAGTACTAAAAGGGAAGATACTATGATGGAAGAACATTTCTGTGTTATATTACAGTGGATATAGGGATCTGGAAATATTACTTGCTGAGTAAATTTAAAGGCTGCAATTTTCCTCAAAGCCTGTGACAATTTACAATAATTTGGGTTACCTGCAGTACCGGTTTTCACCATTGTTAAAGTTTGAGATCTCCATAGAGAATAATGCAACAGCGCCCCCCAGCCATTATCTAGTGTAGATGATACATTGTATTTATATGAATCACTGTCTGTTCAGAACAGGGAATAACAGTGAGAGTGTGGAGGAGTATGAAACGCTTCAGGTCCTTCTACATAGAATCATAGAATGGTAGAGTTGGAAGGGACCTCCAGGGTCATCGTGTCCAACCCCCTGCTCAATGCAGGAGTCACTAAACCATCTCAGACAGATGTCTGCCCAGCCTCTGTTTGGAGACCTCCATTGAAGGAGAACTCACCACCTCTTGTGGCAGCCTGTTCCACTGAAGTAGTATCGGAAAAATAGGCATCACGTGGCATCAGCTTTCTAGACACCATGTCGATTATCAATCTAGACACCATATGGCACTATCAAAGCAATTTGGAGGGCAGGAGCCTCCACTTAAAAGAAACCTGTCACCCCCAAAATCAAAGGTGAGCTAAGCCCACCGGCATCAGGGGCTTATCTACAGCATTCTGTAATGCCGTAGATAAGCCCCCAATGTATCATGAAAGATGAGAAAAAGGGGTTAGATTATACTCACGCGGGCGGACCGATCCGATGGGCGTCGCGGTCCGGTCCGGGCCTCCCATCTACTTACGATGACATCCTCTTCTTGTCTTCATGCTGCGGCTCCAGCGCAGGCGTACTTTGTCTGCCCAGTTGAGAGCAGAGCAAAGTACTGCAGTGCGCAGGCGCCGGGCCTCTCTGACCTTTCCCTGCGCACTGCAGTACTTTGCTCTGCCCTCAACAGGTCAGACAAAGTACGCCAGCGCCGGAGCCGCAGCATGAAGACAAGAAGAGGACGTCATTGTAAGAAGATGGGAGGCCCTGGACCGGACCGCGATGCCCATCGGACCGCGATGCCCATCGGACCGCGATGCCCATCGGACCGGACTGCAGCGGGACCGCTCCTTGGTGAGTATAATATAACCTCTTTTTCTCATCTTTCAGGTTACATCGGGGGGCTTATCTACAGCATTACAGAATGCATTCCAGAATGCTGTAGATAAGCCCCTGATGCCGGTGGGCTTAGCTCACCTTCGATTTTGGGGGTGACAGGTTCCCTTTAATTGTCAGCTAAAATCTAAGATGTTGAGAAGGGGAAACGGTTTCATGGGTTCCTATTTGAGGACTTTCATCTAGGCAGATTGTGCAAGTTTAATTATTGCTGTAATAAATTTTTTTGTGCTTTTTCTTTTTTATACTCTAGCTTACGGCTTGTTCACACTTTGCTATTCTGGCATGGAATAAAGTCAATATTTTACTACCAAAGTGAAAGAGATTTTTGAAATTCCATTCACATGCTACTGATTATTTTTTTTTTGCAGATTTGATCCCTCAAAACGTTTTTTTCTTTTCACATCTGCAGCCTGTCAATTCTTTTGGCTTTCTTTGCAGCATTTTTCACCCATTCAATTGAATGGAGAAAAGTAAATTAAAAATAAAAAAATGGAAAAAAACACGTTTTCTTTATGCAGAGTTTTTCTTGACAACCCTGGCTTTTGAAGCAGAAAAATCTACAGCAAATAGTAAACGCGTGCTTATGGCTTTAAGGGCTCATTCACAGGTCCAGTTTTCTCACGTATGAGAAAACTGTCCGATTATTCCAATCACCCTTTGATCACAGTGTGCTCCAAGTGCCATTAGATTTTATCCTACTTGGAGAAAAAAACAATTCTCCATCTTTCTCCATTTTGACATTCGGTGAAAATCGGACCTCACTCGAATGTCATGTGAGTAAGGTCCAACCAATTTTTTCACGGACCCATGGACTTGTGTTGCCGATTTTGATCTGATGCTCTGATCAAAATCACACATGTCTCTGATATTTTCCGAGGACTACTCGGTCCCGGGAAAAATATCAAACACGTACAAAGCCTCATAAAATATCATAAGTACGACTGCAATCCATGAAACCACAGATAGCACTTGTACGAGAAAATCCGATGAGAGAATGAGCTCTTACTGTGTTTGTCTGTGTTTTTAGTTTACCATATTGTGCAGGGTTTGAAGATTCCAGATGTTTTTTTTTCTTGATTCATCAATTGTAGAGTTTTTTTTTTTGTCTTCAAATTTTTTAGCACATCTCCAGTCGCTCCTTGGACTGATTTTGTCTTTCCCCAAAACTTTTGTGCCATTTCGCAGAACGTGTGAATTTTTGGGCTCTACATAGTTGCAAAAAAAAGTAAAATAAAAAAAAAAATACAATTTTTGTTTCAAAATGTATAAAGAGCGTGCACTAATTTGGCCTTAAGTATTTAATAAACAGGCAGCAGCATCTCTATGTAGCAAGACAATTATTTGACTACCCTTAACCCGTTTCCTTAATTAGAAAGTTGGTTGTCAGTCATCTATAAAAATCAATCGACTCTTTCTGTGTAGGAATCTCATAAATGCTCAAACTAAATTTTCATTAAACTTTACCGTCTTCTATTTCCTGTACCGATTTGGTGATTCATCTTATTGTGGACCTTCCATCATGGACCTGTGCAGTAATCTAGTTCTCACGATACATACGAATCCTGAGTGTACGATATGTAAAGTACAGTATGTGACATATGTTTAATTTAAACACATACGTCTTTTCTTTTCCTGTTGTTTTTGCTAATATTTCTCAAACTCTTACTGACTAATTAATATCGTAGAAGGATGGAAGCCATCTGCCTGTAGGAAAGAGATTCTTATTCATTCTCCAACACACCAAACACAGGACATCTGTTGACGACTGCCCTATACATTTGGTTGAGTCCTTTTGTCCTTGCATTGTCAGATCATTAATATTCAGTAGTAATTCTATGATCTCCGAGAATATATAAAGACCGAGTCCTATGGCAAGGGTTGACTTGTCCATCGTGATACCCGAGAATGCCGGCTCTTTGATGATAATGGCCACTAAATGTCCAACAACTCCATTTGGATGAGACTTTTGAGCAAATCAGTTGCTAATCGTGTGTATTTCTTCATGGATGATTCACAAGTAATTCATTAGGCTTTATCAATGATGAATCCGTTATGTAATGGTTCCGTCAGCTTATAATGGGCTTCCATCGTCACTCGGCACTGGCTGCTGTTTTTGGCTAAATTTCGTTGGTATCCACTCCTACTGGGATCTTTACTTCACTGGCTCAAAGGCTAATTTTGCCGAGTAGTTGTTGATTTGTGGAGTGAGCTAAAGGGAGTCCTCAAACAAGCCAAGGTTAGAACAAGAGCTTCGCTAGTCAATGACTGAATCAGAGTTAAAGAATAAAGTCAGGGGTCAGAATTAAGAGGCAAGCATGAGTATTCAGTCGGTGGTCATCCAGAGTGGACATCCAATGGATCATCCAGAAGACCAATCAAGGAATATACAAACAATACAATACATATCACTAGTAATATGAAATAGGAGCCATCCATCTCATTACTCTACTGACTGGCTTCTCTAATTGGCTGGACAAAGCATCTATAACTGGCAGCAAGCACACAGCTCTTTTGCTGCCCAACCTCTCTGCCAGTTGCTACCACTTACGTTGCCTCCATGAAGAACAACACAGGAGGTTAGGATATTACATTGTATGTGCAATTAAAACAAGTCTATGTGCACGTTCCCTGTAAGATGAAACAAATTTCCTCATTGTGCCTCTAAAAAAAAAAAATGAAGAACACATCACAATTCAGCGGTCCTGATCATTAAGGAGGTTGTCCACTACTTTTACACTGATGATCTATCCATAGCATAGGTCATCAATGTCTGATTGGCCGGGGTCCGACACCCGGCATTCCCGCCAATAAGCTGTTATCTGTGCCGATGGCTGACAGTGCTCACTTGCCGAGCTGCTCCATCCATATAGTGGCCAGGGCTGGGTACTGCACATCTACCTCCTATTCAAATCATTAGGAGGTCAATGTGTAGTACTGTGCCACTACAAATAGATGGAGCAACTCGGTAAGTGAGTAATTCCGGGCGACGCCGATAACAGCTGATCAGCGGGGGGCGGGGTGTTGGACCCTGGCTGATTAGACATAGATGACCTATTCTAAAGGTAGGTCATCAATATAAAAGTAGTGGACAACCTCTTTAACATTGGCCTATCTCTATTCAAATAAATAGGGGGCGGATGCACAGTACTTGACAGCGGCCATTATACAGTAGATGGTGCTGCACTGTACAGCTCACAGCTGAGCAGTAGTGATGAACAAGTGTAATCGTTGCTCGGGTTTCCCGAGCACGCTCCGGTGATCTCCGAGTGTTTGTGAGTGTTCGGAGATTAAGTTTTCATCGCCGCAGCTGAATGATTTACAGCTACTAGCTAGGCTGAGTACATGGGGGGGATTCCCTAGCAACCAGGCAACCCCCACATGTACTCAGCCTGGCTAGTAGCTGTAAATCATTCAGTTGCGGTGATGAAAACTTAATCTCCGAACACTCACAAGTACTCGGAGATCACCAGACCGTGCTCGGGATAACCCGAGCAACGAGTATACTTGCTCATCACTACTGAGCAGTTCTGGTCGCTGCCGGTACCTAGAACAGCTGATTGGCGGGGATGCCGGGTGTCACAATCCCACCAATCACACATTGATGACCTAGTGTAACGGTAGACTATCAAAGTTAAAATAGTGGACAGCTTCTTTAATGCTGGCAGATGCAATATCAGTCTTAATAAATCGGGTCCAATGTTTTTGAAATTTCCCTCCCTTTACAAGTATATGCTAAATTGACTTTCGATGTTCCCATTGAATAGTACTTTATCATTCAGAGTAAGTGTTACTTTATTTTTTATTTTTCCATAACTGAACAGTGCACATGAAAATAACAACTTAATATCTTAATTACAAACATCTGCTTTTTTTTCCCCTCCAGGACTGAACATTCATTCTTAAAATTCTCAATAAGGCTACGTTCACATTTGCGGTGCGTCGGGCGCAACCACGGCAACGCATGCGCCATGCTCCCCTTTATTTAACATGGGGGGCGCATGAACATGCGTTGTGTTGCGTTTTGTGATGCATGCGTTTTTTGGGCGCAAGTGTCAGGGCGCAGAGGACGCTGCTTGTTGCATTTTTTTGCGCTATAAAAATGAATGCATGCGTCACAAAACGCAGCGTTTTGCATGCGTTTTTGCATGCGTTGTGCGTTGCGTCGCCGACGCAGCACACAACAACGCAAATGTGAACGTAGCCTTAACTGGTAAAATGCAGTCAATACAGATGATCCCATTACTGAGAGAGATGATGACGGTTAGTGCTTATAAAGTTCTATGGACAAATGTAACGGTCGTTTCAGTAGCACTTGCAGCAGAATGTCTGTCTCCGCCTCTAGCTCCTCCCTCTTCAGAGTTTTTATAGAACAAACTGTCATCTCCTATCTCAGTAATGGGAAAACCTGTCTTCGCTGTATGCAAATTTTACCCATGACCTGAGAATAAAAGATCTGTAAAAGGAGGAGAAAGAAGCAGATTTCTCTGATAATATATATTAGAAAGTTGTTTATTTTCATTTGCACTATTGATTTATGAATTAAAAATGAAAATGACGGTTATCCTTAAATCCATTGATCTTCCATAAGATGTCCACGCTTTTTCCTGGTTTTCGCACCTTGACTGTGAATATTACCTTGAATTCTGTAATATGATAAGAATCTTAAGTGTTAAGAATATTCTGTTGTAATTTTCAAAAAAATACTGGTGTGATTAAAAAAAATAAAATAAAATAGGACATAAAGTGGAAGATGATGGTTCTTTGTGTCCATTCATGCACAGAACTGGGACAAGTCTTATGTTGGAGTTTTGGGTCAATTATGGGACGGCACAATGGATTCATCTATAGATGATCGGAGTGATCATCAGGATTTCTGGTTTTATATTTTTACATCCCTGTTCTGATAACTTTCCTTCTAGGGACGACTCCGCTTCATTCCTATCCGGAACGATTGTGGTTCTTTAGTTTTGTATTTGCACATCTAGACTCCTTTCATTGTCTACTCTTGGGAATCCAGAGACAAAACTTTTTTTTTTGCCTCCAACGTATGCCTTGATTTCCAAACGTTAAACTTTTTTTTTTTTTTTGTAATAGTTTATGTTCTTGCCAATCTCAGCACAGCTCTACAAAGTAAAATATTTGGCAGCGAATTTATATTAACAGATGGAAGAAGAAATTAACACGTTTTTGCTTCGCTAATTCACAGTTCTTTTAGTACACTAATTCCAAATCACCTGTTCTGACTTTGTCAGGCTACAGACACCTGTTTGGGGTAATATTCCACAGCTAATTATTACATGAGAAATTTACTATCCAGCAGAAGGTTTTCTCTGTGAAATTGTCAGAGTTAACAAATTAGTAATACCAAACTCGTACATAACGTGTTTGCCGTTGTTAAAGCACCGCAGTTTAACCTTCTATGTCAGGGAAATTCTTCGGCTATTGTTCAAAGGTTTATTTCTTGATTATATCGTTATAAAGGCTTAAAATTAGTTTTGATAGGCATAAAAAAGTGAATAAAATAAGAAGATAAACTGTACAATAAATATTCAGATGATAATGCAGTAATAGCCCAGTTAGTACAAAATTATCTACATAATGGGAAAACTTAAGGAAGTTGGCAACTACTTTTTGATGACGAATCCATAGGATAGGTAGACCATTATCTCGTCACCCTGCACCCACCCTGATGTGCTATCATATCACCATTGATGTCGGCACAGCTCTACACCCTACTCTGTAGAGTGTAAGATTTTATGGCCAGTGGGCTTCTCTTTTTCTCCTGTAGAGTGTAAGCTCTTATGGTCAGTGGGGTCCTCTCCCCTGAAGGGTGTAAGTTCTTATGGTGAGCAGGGTCCTCTCTCCTGAAGGGTGTAAGCTCTTATGGTCAGTGGGGTCCTCTCTCATCAAGGGTGTAAGCTCTTATGGTCAGCGGGGTCTTCGCTTTCTCCTGTAGAGTGTAAGCTTTTATGGTCAGCGGGGTCCTCTCTCCTGAAGGGTGTAAGTTCTTATGGTCAGCAGGGTCCTCTCTCCTGAAGGGTGTAAGCTCTTATGGTCAGCGGGGTCCTCTCTTTCTTCTGTAGAATGTAAGCTCTTATGGTCAGTGGGGTCCTCTCTCTCTTGTAGAGTGTAAGCTCTTATGATCAGCGAGGTCCTGTCTCTTCTGTAGAGTGTAAGCTCTTATGATCAGCGGGGTCCTCTCTCTCTCCCTCTTCTGTAGAGTGTAAGCTCTTATAGTCAGAAAGGTCCTCTCTTTCGCCTGTAGAGTGTAAGCTCTTATGGTTAGTGAGGTTCTCTTTCTCTCCCCAACGTGCATTTTACAAGCAATTACAAGTTTTCCAGTATTGAATTCTACACAAATTTATTCACCGAAAAATGTTTAATTGTTGGGAATAGGGTTGAGCGACTTTTCTTTTTATAGGATCGGGTCGGGTTTCACGAAACCCGACTTTTTCAAAAGTCGGGTCGAGTGAAATCGGCCGATCCTATAGAAAAGTCGGGGTCGGCCGAAACACGAAACCCAATGCAGTGCATTGGGTTTCTAATGGTTCCCAGGGTCTGAAGGAGAGGAAACTCTCCTTCAGGCCCTGGGATCCATATTTAAGTGTAAAATAAAGAATCAAAATAAAAAATATTGATATACTTACCCTCGGACGCGCCCTGGTTCTCACCAGCAGACTTCCTTCCTAAGAATGAGCGCCTGAAGGACCTTCGATGACGTCGCGGCTTGTGATTGGTCGCGTGAGCGGTCACATGGGTGTCACATGACCAATCACAAGCCGCGACGTCATCTAAGGTCCTTCAGGCGCTGATTCTTAGGAAGGAAGGCTGCGGGTTGGAACCAGGGCGCGTCCGAGTGTGAGTATATACCTATTATTATACTCACCCTCGGACGCTTCCTTCCTAAGAATTAGCGCCTGAAGGACCTTAGATGACGTTGCGGCTTGTGATTGGTCGCGTGACGCCCATGTGACCGCTCATGCGACCAATCACAAGCCGCGACGTCATCGAAGGCCCTTCAGGCGCTCATTCTTAGGAAGGAAGGCTGCCGGTGAGAACCAGGGTGCGTCCGAGGGTGAGTATATCAATATTTTTTATTTTTATTCTTTATTTTACACTTAAATATGGATTCCGATACCGATTCCCGATATCACAAACATATCGGAACTCGGTATCGGAATTCCGATTCCAGATCAGAATATCACCGACCTCATGGCTGACCCCACACAGGGGTCGTGTCGGGTTTCATGAAACCCGACTTTGCCAAAAGTCGGTGACTTCTGAATCTGGCCGACCCGTTTCGCTCAACCCTAGTTGGGAACCTTGGAATAGAGAAATTCTTAAGAAGTATTGACAATAGATAGTGAACCATTGGGGCAAATTCTGAGTTCTGATTCTATACTGCAAATCCCCAACAATAATACATACAAACAGGACTTTGAATTTGAATATTCTTTCTATGTATCAGAGATTTTTTTTCAAATACACCTTGTGATCCTGTTGCAGAAATGCCATCTTTTTTTAGCAGATTCCCCCTCTTTAATTGCAATTGTATTCTAAAGATTTTACTATGAGAGGCCTGGATGTCTTCCTGGAGCAGAACAATATTGTATCATACAATTATTAGGTTCTGTAGAAGGACGTAGATCTGGGTATTTATTATGATGGAATATAGGCTGAACTGGATGGACAAATGTCTTTTTTCGGCCTTACTAACTATGTTACTATGTTACTAGAGGATCAGACAACATTCAAATCTGCCTGTTCGTGAGGCCTTGCCCAGGAAGTTTAAGTTAAGGATAAGTTATTCTTTGCAAATGTAATGTCTCTTTTTATGCTCCACGATTTAAGTAGAGGCCAGAGGAATATATATGCAAGATGTAAAAAATAACGAAATACTTATACGCATGTGCTGCTTTTTGCTCTAGGCCCCTCCTCTCCCCACATCATTCATCCAGTCCTCGTTGTATCTTCTGATCCCTCACCGATAATGCTGGATTCTCCGGGCCTCTTGTAAAGTGGCATGGGGAGGTAGATGTGGACTAGGTACACATTTCTTGCGCTTTTGCACAGTACATGAAAGTGGAGGTCCTGGCTGGGTGAGTGGACTTGTGCTGGGAAGGACCTATGCCAGTGCAGGCCGAATGTAGCTGATGACCGACTAGATGTTAGCCAGAATAAAGACCATCAGTTCTTCACAAACAAAACTTTACTAAACAGTAGTGTTGAGCATTCCGATACTGCAAGTATCGGGTATCGGCCGATATTTGCTGTATCGGAATTCCGATACCGAGTTCCGATATTTTTGTGATATCGGAAATCGGAATCGGCATGTGCGGTGCGTATGGTTCACCTGACCGCGACGTCATCAAAGGTCCTTCACTCTCTGCAATTCTCAGTAACGGAGGCAGACGCTCACAGCGGTGACAGCCAGGGTTCTTCGGAGGGGTGAGTATATCCATATTTATTATTTTTATTCTTTATTTTTTACATTAATATGGATCCCAGGGCCTGAAGGAGAGTTTACTCTCCTTCAGACCCTGGGAACCATCCAGGATACCTTCCGATATTTGTGTCCCATTGACTTGCATTGGTATCGGGGGTATCGGTATCGGCGAGATCCGACATTTTGCCGGTATCGGCCGATACCATCCGATACCGATACTTTCAAATATCGGAAGGTATCGCTCAACACTACTAAACAGTCATTGTGTGTCGACTATGTACACAGGATAGCGGGTATCCAACTTCTCCCACATTTTGTTCACTAATTCAGAGCATCTCAATACACAGTCTCATTACTTCCTCGGCCTCACACATTCCTGCCTCCACTGGTCTCATTTCCTTCTCCGCCACCAAGCTTACCACCACAGTACAGTCCATGAAATTAATTTCCTCTTATAGCGGTTCCACTTACGAATCTCCTCATAGAGGCGAGGGTTTGCCAGTATGGCCGAACTTGGCTTCAAGCTGTGTGATGCTTTTGGAACTTCTGCCTGGAACACTGACTTCATCTCATGTTCTATTCCTTCCCGGCACATTACCTTAAAGAGCTGTAAGCTACTCGGGGCCTTGCTGCTCGTGTACCTCCTCACTTGGTCATTTATTTCCACTCTAATTTATTCAATCATATCTAAATTGCACTAATTTGCGGCAAAATCCATAAGTGGTGATCCAAGGATCACAATCACATTGTACTATAACACCTAATCCACACCTTCATCTTTCCCGTATGTGTTCTGTCCATGTTTTCAATGGATAGAACAAGTTTTTGCATTTTTGTGAACCAATGACTCAAAAAAAAAAATGGAGACCTATCTGTTTTCAATTCATTTTTTACTGCTTAATGCCTTTTTTTACTTTTTTTTTTTTGCATACAATAAAAACTGGTGATGACACACTGATGGTAAAAATGAACAGGCAACTCAAAAATAAATGAAAATCGGATGCAGTAACATGATAAAAAAAAAATTTCTGTTTTTTTATGCAAAAAAATGGACATCTGAATATACTGTAACTTGTGTGTGTGTGTATATATATATATATATATATATATATATATATATATATATATATATATATATATATATATATATATATATATATATAATAAAAAAAATATTAAGTGATTTCGAATTCACATATTATTTCTAATAAGTAAATGTTGTAAATTACATGATTTACAAATAAGATTACTATATTCTTCCGGCCAATCTTGCATATAATGCTGGTCTAATACAAGGATGTTACGCTTAAGACGCTCTTGAATTAATGCCGTCTGATTTCTGACAGTCATTTACTGGCCAGAATGGACATTCTCATCTTCCATTTCCAAATCTCTCGAAGAAACCGGGAATTATCTTCGTATTTATATCTGTGATACCAATTAGAGTAGAATCGCACTTATCGTAAATAGGAACTGTCAGATATTGGGCTTCAAAACTGATAAACATAGTCTATCTGACAATTTGATGAATTCTCCACCTCGGTTATAGTTTGGAAATGGTTTTATTTGAATTCATGACTTAAGTACTTTTTCGGAGAGACGATGTTATAAAATGCTACAAATTGCAACAATTCCATACAATGAGGCTCCGGGTCATATGTGTCAACACAGCACAAAAAAATTTAATAGCGAAATGTATCATTTATTTTAGTGACGCTTTCTTTTCAGCCTGTTTTTTGTATTTCCTTTTTTATTACATCTTAGAATATTTTTATAAGAAAGTTCTTAGAGAAAATATTTTTTAAAAAGCAAAATATATTATTTTTTGCTATCCTTTAATGCTTCTCTTTAACTTCAAATTCATAATCTATAATTAGAGATGAGCAAACCTGAGCTTAAAAGTTCGAGGTTCGTACTGGACAGTTAGTGTCAGGTGCTAAACACCGAATATGAACTTCTCCCGGATGTTTATTGCAATGTTCGGAGTTCCCGGGGAAAGTCCGTTGCAGAGAGAGCGAAAAATATTTTTCAGCTCAAAAATTTGGGTCACCATCATTTTCAATGGGGTTCTGGTTCAAGTTTATATACAGCTCTGGTACCCCAACGGAACTTTGGAATAGTTAGCCGGGTAACAGAACCCAAACTTCCACTGGTTCGCTTATCCCTAGTTACAATATATTGTGATTTGGAAATTTTCCCGATCTAGAGAATGAGGCTCTCAAATGCACCAGTGGAATAAAGTGGCAACCACGTAAACAAGAAACCTCTCTATTCGCTGTCAATGGGACTGCTGGAGATAACGAAGTATAGCACTTGCCAAGTAGTACTATAGGCAATGAATGGAGCAGTGTCATGCATGCACGACTCTTTCAGTGTTCAGGTGGGGCATTTTAGTAGTTAGACCCAGAATGGTCAGCAAATTATCACCTACAACCCTTCACGTGAATAAGGTTCACAAACTAATATAAGAAAAAAATAATCCAAAACCAAAGTGAGGCAACACTCACTGGATTCTTTATCATGGAACTACTGGGAGACTGACATTCATGCAATAATGGTCTACTATACGCCTCAGTAATGGGAAAATCTGTCTTCGAACAGCAGGCGTCTCTTGCCCCAGTTAAAGTTCATACTCATGATTCCACCATAAGAAAGAGACGGGGCGAAACGGCCTGCATGGCAGGGCTCCAAGGCAAAAACCACTGCTGAACAGTAAGAACATAAAGCTTGTCTCAATTTTGTCAGAAAACATCTTGATGATCCCCAAGACTTTTGGGAGAATGCTCTGTGGATTGATGAAATGATAGTTGAACTTTTTGGAAGGTGTATGTCCCATTACTCCTGGCATAGAAGTAAAATAGCATTTCAGAAAAGGAACATCATGCCAACAGTAAAACATGGTGGTGATAGGGTGAGGGTCTGGGGCTGTTTGGCTGCTTCTGGACCTGTAAGACTTGGTGTGGTAAATGGAACCATGAATTCTGCTGTCTACCAACAAATCCTAAAGGAGAATGTCCGGCCATCTGTTTGTGATCTCAAGCTGAAGCGCACTTGTGTTATGCAGCAGGACAATGATCCAAAACACACCAGCAAGTCCACCTCTGAATGTCTTAAGAAAAACAAAATTAAGACTTTGAAGTGGCCTAGTCAAAGTCCTGACCTTAATCTAAATGAGAAGCTGTGGCTTAAATTTAAACAGGTGGATTCTGCTCTTAAAACTCCAATGTGAATGAATCACACCAATTCTGCAAAGAGGCACTCACTTGTTTTGCACAGGGCCTTGGATTTTTTTTTTCCCTTCATAATAAAAAAGCTTCATTTTAAAAACTACATTTTGTGTTTACATGTGTTTTCTTTGTCTAATATTTAATAATATTTAAATTAGTTTGGTGATCTGAAACATTTAAGTTTGACAAACATGCAAAAGAATAGGAAATCTGGAACGGGGCAAACACTTTTTCACACAACTGTGTCTGTATATGTATATACCACATAGTACTGATAATACAGTATATAATGTATAATTTGTACAAGTTCATTCATATACAGCCCTGGCAAAAATTAAGAGACCACTGCAAAATGTTCAGTTTGTCTGATTTTTCTCTTTATAGGTATTTTTTTGAGTAAAATGTAAATTGTTCTTTTATTCTATAAACTTCTGACAACATGTCTCCGAAGTTCCAAAGCAATAAATTTTGTATTTTTTTTTCAGACAAAGAAAAATAGCCAAAATTTTGTTAAAAAAACAGTGCTTTCAGACCTCAAATAATACAAAGAAAACAAGTTCATAATCGTTTGGAAACAACAATACTAATGTTTTAACTCAGGAAGAGTTCAGAAATCAATATTTTGTGGAATAACCATGATTTTTAATCACAGCTTTCATACGTCTTGGCATGCTTTCCACCAGTCTTTCACACTGCTACTGGCACAAAAATTTAACCAGTTCTTCTTTGTTTGATGGCTTGTGACTATCCATCATCCTCTTGATTACATTCCAGAGGATTTCAATGGGGTTCAGGTCTGGAGATTGGGCTGCCCATGACAGGGTTTTGATGTGGTGGTCTCTTCATTTTTGCCAGAGGTGTATAAAAAGTACACATGCCGAGAAAAACTTAGTGTTCATTTTATGGGAAAAACTGGACTTCCGAGATGATGGATATTCTTCCAACATTTTCTTTATTTTAAAATCACCATGTCTGTTACTTTTTATAGAAAATGCAATTAAAGCATTATGGATTTGCCAGGTGAGGTGAATTCTCTAAAATATAAGTCAGAAGGATAATGTAGGCAGGAGGCAATGGTGAAGTGCAGCTGGAATTGTCGGGAATATTCAAGGATCAGCAAGGACCAGTACAGTAGAGTATGTCAGATGGCAGAACCGGAAGCATTTGACAAAACAGAGGCAGATGTGCGGCTTGTACAGGAATAGTTGAGATTTATATGCAAACTGATAGGTTGCAGCAAGAGTCCGGTTACACTCAGATATAGATGAAAAGTATAGACAAATCTTGTAGGTGGGATGTGGTTGCACACAGGAACAGCAGAGAATCAAGCGTGCACCAGGATAGATGAGATGAGTTGATTACTAGGAAACTCCACACTCCTAAATTAATTGTATGGATGGCATCGGAATAGCAAAATTTAACTGATAATCGTGTACATTAATAGAGACACAGATATGAAAAATGCCAAAAATAGTTTAGAGTATTTGGTTATCTGGAATATCAGTTTGTCAGCGCTGTAGGTGTGGACAACACATACAGAGACTGGACTGAGCTTGGTAGTAAATACTGGTAGCTGGACAGAAGTCAGGAGTAGCTGAGGAGATAATTAGATACCTACCAGGAGCTGAGCCAAGCAAAAGGTGAAACTAAACTCCTGACTAATACCTGGTAGCAGAGTGCTATGCTAAAACAAAACTGTTATGATAGCATGGCGACTCACTCAGGAAAATAGATAACACACACTAAAAACTGCAACTGGCCCTGCCGGGTCCTGTACAGACTAGAGATCCAAACCTTACAGCCCCTAGCGGTTCCTGCGTGAGCTGAAATAGCCCTAACCCCAGACTAGACAATGGCAACTTGGACCTATGCTGCCTGAAATGCCGTCGATAGCTTTACATTCCTTCTAAGGAATCGGAGGGCAGAGCAAAGTGCAAATTACCTACGGAAGAGAAAGTGTGCTGAATTTAAGAGATGCCATAGTGAGTAAAACAAACCACAAAATACAAAATAAAGGATTAAGGTATGTAATTTTAGAGAATATGCCACATGCTTCCTAAAAAGAAACAGAAAATAAATGCAGAGTAACAACTATAAATAGCAGAAATAAAGAAACCCTAGCTGGTCTTTCACTGACTGGCTTAATCTACAGCAGTAGGGCTGGACATTCAAATAAGAGCAGGAAATACCAGCAGGGGGAAGTATATACAGACGAATCTGAAAGGTTATAGGGCAAACAAATGAATTAATAAAAACATCTCTTACCCTGAAAAGACTGAAGTAACAATAACAAAATAAACACCCAGAGAAAAGGTGTATCTGCTGTGGCTTGGAGTACGGAGAAGCCGATAATAAAGCACAGGCTCAAGGGTTTGAACCCAGACGTGTGACAAATACTTAGGCAGTTAATATTTGCATGTGCCATCGTTAAAAGGCCTTAGATGATGACATAAGAGGAGTATGCGATGTTACTACAGGAATCTCTTGTGGACTAGCAGAGAGGGAGCTGGCCAGGAAGGAAAAGAGCCAGGGCTGATGAGTAAGAAAAGGAAATGTTTAAAAAAATATCTGGGGCCTTAAAATTCAAATAAATGTTTGCCATTAAATCAAGCAAATGGGTTGGGAGTTGGTTCTAAAAAAAAAAAGAAATGATGTATTGGAATGGCACAGAAATTCCAGTACAGAACAGTGTATGTGTATGGATTTCGGGGGTCAGGAGGCATGTAGTTTTGTCAAAGGCTTGTTCAGCCAGCAGCTATCTTATGTGTATATCTCTGGTCAAGGGATACATGATGAATTACATTATGGTGAAGCCCCATTCCTGGCCAGGGATATCTTCTATTCCAGAGTCCTGTGCTCAGCATTTGTGGAGTCTCAATGGTCTGACCTCCACTGAACTGCAAGTTATCACCTATTCTTTGAAGAAGTAATAATTTTTAAAGTTAAGGTACCGTCACACACAACAATTTTGTTAACGATATCGTTGCTTTTTGTGACGTAGCAACGATATCGTTAACGAAATCGTTATGCATGACAGCGACCAACGATCAGGCCCCTGCTGGGAGATCGTTGGTCGCTGCGAATGATCAGGGCCTTTATTTGGTCTCTGAGCACCCGCTGTCATCGCTAGATCGGCGTGTGTGACGCCGATCCAGCGATGTGTTCACTGGTAACCAGGGTAAATATTGGGTTTCTAAGCGCAGGGCCGCGCTTAGTAACCCGATGGTTACCCTGGTTACCATTGTAAATGTAAAAAAAACAAAACACTCACATTCCTGTGTCTGTCACGTCCCCCGGCATCCGCTTCCCTGCACTCCTCCTGCATCCTGTGTCAGCGCTGGCCAGCTGTAAAGCAGAGCACAGCGGTGACGTCACCGCTCTGCTTTACGGCCAGCACTTACACAGGATGCAGGAGGAGTGCAGGGAAGCGGATGCCGGGGGACATGACAGACACAGGAATGTGAGTATGTAGTGTTTTTTTTTTTTTTTTACATTTACAATGGTAACCATGGTAAACATCGGGTTACTAAGCGCGGCCCTGCTAAGCGCTTAGTAACCTGATGTTTATCCTGGTTACCCGGGGACTTTGGCATTGTTGGTCGTTGGAGAGCTGTCTGTCTGACAGCTCTCCAGCGACCACACAACGACTTGCCAACAATCACGGCCAGGTCGTATCGCTGGTCGTGATCGTTGGTAAATTGTTTAGTGTAACGGTACCTTTAGGTATAACGCCTTAGATTGCAGGAGGGGAACTTTGTTATTTTAACCTGCATCTTTTGTTTGTTGTTTTTATTATTGCCAATATAAAATAGGTTAATATTATAATTTTATATCATGGATTTTTGTGGTGTTCCTCTTATTTATCTCCTTATACTTTCCTCTCTTCCACTATATTATGTAGTTTTGAAGCTATGGCTATATATTCTTTTTGCTCCAAGAAATTCCTTTGAGTTCTGTATTTTATTAGAACACAGCGACAGTAGTTCCATGGTAAGACTTATACCGCATACGATAAAATAAAATGTCAAACATCATTAGTCCAGCGGTGTAACTACTAATTTTTCGTTCAAGTGCACAGTGTGGATGGTAGGAGCTGGATTTCATCCAGGCAGCTTCACTATCATTTAGTTCTTAAAACCCAGGGTAGACATTTAAGCCCCCAACCCCTATATCTTCTCTGCAGGTGCATAGGAAGATGAACACTTTGCTTCTATTCTGGCAACTTCATCAGATGTGTTCTGTATAATTAAATAAGAAAGCATTTCCCCCCTAAAATTACAACATCTTATGTGCTCTTTGCAAATAACCAAGCAGGACAGAAAAGGAGAGAAAAAAAAGGTTTAAGTGTGATTAGCGCTCAAGTTTTTTTTATATATTATTAGAAATTTGTCTCCGGCTATAATTGTATTTTTTTTTCCTTTTTCTTTTAATTAATGCGGTTTCGCATTCATGTTATTAAATAGCACAAAAGTCTCTGTTTTAGTATTATTACCTTATTTGTATGTTCTACAGCTCGATCGTAATAGAAAATATGCAACTAATTCCTGGCTGTTTAGCAATTCCAACAGGGACTTTTGTCTTAATCAGTGTTATTGTAAGTAACATTATCATTATTTCTTTACAGCTGTGCCGAGAACATACGCTAAGTACATATCTGCTTGAAAAGACTTGTATTATGGTCTTATATAGAAGATCAGCCTTTGGCAGATAAATTATGATAGATAGACAAGAATGGCCCCAGTTGCTTTGTTCTGACGTGTTGCATGTATAGACTATTTAAGTCATCACTTTTATATTAAACTTCGTTGAAGTGTTGACCTTTTTTCTTGTGTTTTCATCTTTAAAAGATTTATAGCCAATGTCTTAAGACTTGGACTTTACAAAGCTATAATAAACGGTGCTCCTCAACTTTTCTACTTTAATTTTTCTTGATGAATGGATAGATGGGGAGGAGGTTGACAAATGAGGAGGAGGTTGATGGACGGGATGGGGAGGAGGTTGTTGGCCGGGATGGGAAAGAAGTTGACGGCCGGGATGGGGAGGAGATTGATGGATGGGATGGGGAGGAGGTTGATGGACGGGATGGGGAGGAGGTTGACGGCCGGGATGGGAAAGAAGTTGACGGCCGGGATGGGGAGGAGATTGATGGACGGGATGGGGAGGAGGTTGATGGACGGGATGGGGAGGAGGTTGATGGACGGGATGGGGAGGAGATTGATGGATGGGATGGGGAGGAGGTTGATGGACGGCATGGGGAGGAGGTTGATGGACGGGATGGGAAAGAAGTTGACGGCCGGGATGGGGAGGATATTGATGGATGGGATGGGGAGGAGGTTGATGGACGGCATGGGGAGGAGGTTGATGGACGGGATGGGGAGGAGGTTGACGGCCGGGATGGGGAGGAGGTTGACGGCCGGGATGGGAAAGAGGTTGACGGCCGGGATGGGGAGGAGATTGATGGATGGGATGGGGAGGAGGTTGATGGACAGGATGGGGAGGAGGTTTATGGACGGGATGGGGAGGAGTTTGATGGCCGGGATGGGGAGGAGGTTGATGGCCAGGATGGGGAGGTTGATGGCCGGGATGGGGAGGAGGTTGACAGACCGGGAGGAGTTTGATGGACAGATGGGGAGGAGGTTGATGGACAGATGGGGAGGAGGTTGATGGACGGGATGGGAAGGAGGTTGTTGCAGGATTGATAAGAGATTGATGGATGGGGAGGAGGTTGATGCTGGATTGATAAGAGATTGATGGATGGGGAAAAGGTTGACAGGAGATAGGAGATAGAAATGATAAATATTTAGAAATTTGGCAGCAAAGTTCAGCCATAAAATAAATGAACATCAAACAAGTATCATCCTTATAAATGTTGAAGATGCATGTCTACCAACTGTTCTAAATGGTGGCTTTATCAGCATTTCAATCAGATATACCTAAAATAATCCTAATATATGATAATGAATACTAATGGTTTTAGTGTTATTGTAGGCATTGCAGTTTTATTGTTCAGCAACCCATCAGTACGTGAAAGAAAAACATAGAAATTGTATTGGGGAAAGGTGGTTAAACATCTGCTCCAGAAATATAATTACGTAAATACTGATATACTGTATAAGGAACAAAGAGGGAAAAAAGATAGATAACATGTAGTGATAAATAGTGCCTGGGGCTAGAAAGTAATGAGACTGTTTTCCATGGAGAGTTTGGTCTGCTCTTCAAAATTCGTCTCTTGTCTTGATAAATCCTAAAAAGTGTAATTTACTTGTGAAAGTTGGAGAACAAAGACAACAACATTCTCTTGATAAGAGCACTTGTTAAGGTTGATAAGTTGGGTTTCAAATGTGTGAGAAAGAAAATGTGTCACAGTTTGTTTTAAGGTGACAACGTTAAGCATTCGGCAACTCGAAATTTCCTCTGTTAAAAACTAGCAGGCTTTTAAGAGCTCCTCGTGCATACTCCTTAGGAATGAAATGGCAAAAATAAAGACTTTGTTACATTTTTGACAGAAAAAAACTCTTTACACTTTATGAAATTCTGAAAATTAATTTTCTGTTTTGCTATCTATACTTTTTTTTCAGCCAATTTCTTCCTTTTTGCTTTTTTTTTCTAATGACTGTTATATTACCTGTAAATAAATGCATTTTCATTAAAGCTCAATTGCAGAAGTGAGAAATCATTAAAACAATTGCACAGTGAAAAAACAATGAATATTCTGCATTAACAGACCTATCCTATTCACCTTAACTATTTCACAGCCACATGGGTAAAATATAATGTGTAGCCACATCTTCAAAAACTATTTTCAGGAAGGCTGGACTTGCTGGAAAAAAAAACGGAATCAAAATTGCTGGATGAATCAACAATCCTAATTACGCAGACTATACAACATTGATATCCACAAGTGTGGACGGCGACAATATGGAAGTTGTAAACGACTTCAACCTACTCTGAAGAATGATCATTCAAGATTCATTGACGTCACTGGAAGTCAATAAGAGAATAGCTCTGGGCAAATCAACAATGAAGTCACTGAACAAGGTCTTCAAATCGAGGAACATTTCAGTTGCGATGAATACACAACACATACATAGTTTGGTCTTTTCTGTAGCAAATTATGAATGAAAAACTTGTACAGAAGAAAAGACATAAGGAGAATTGCTCCTTCAAGATATGGTGCTGAAGCAGGATGTTATCAATACCATGAATGGCAAGAAGAACAGATCAATCAGTTTTGGAGGAAATCATGCCAAGCATGTGACTCAAAGCAAGGATCACCAAGCTACAACTTGCCTATTTTGGACAACCTCAAATGAAGAGAGCAATCACTGGACAACATCATGGTCGGAAGAATAGAAGGAACAAGGTGAAAAGCACAACCAGCAACCTGATGGCTTGATACTATGATTATAATGACAAAAAAGTTCCTGGGCTTGCACAAGATCAATTTTCCAGCAGATTGCTCATTCATCAAGTCGCCATGGCTTGAGATCAAACTGAAGTCCATTAAAAAAAATGTAAAAAGCAACATACTCTTAGGATTGCTAATGGAATTGTCCACTTTATTTTAGGAGCATCTTCTGATAGCAAGGTTGCTGAGGTTTCTTTCTAATGGGACCAACAACAAACCAGCCATAGTTGGAGAGTCTACACAAAAAGCTCCATGTTTGCTTCAGTGCCACCTCCGGAAAACTGAAGCTAAGAAAACAGGTCTAATAGGAATCAGTGGGCTATGTGTGTAATGCTGGGAAATTGCTGTGTCTTCCAGAGTGAAATACTCTTCTTTAATAAGGCAACTATTTAATAAGGGGGATATAAGGGGGAAAATAAATTTAAATATCATACTCCTATCACCCCTCACCTGTATCGCTGCCACAGCTCCCTACCAGCACTCTGATTGCTCTTTAAGGCACCCACTCCAGCTTGGGTCTCCTCTTCACTTCATGACATTCATCAGTCCATGCAGTCACATCACTCTATAACGTCATGTTATAATGCCATGATGCCATAATGGGTATTCGTCATGGGAAGTGTCAGTTAAGAGCATCTAAGGCCTCTTTCACACTTCAGTCTTTTTGTTTGTCAAAATCCGTCGTTTTGGGAAAAAAAAATGGATCCAGCGAATTTGCCCACTGGATCCGGCTTTTTCTCATAGACTTGTATTTGCGACGGATTACGACGGATGGCCTCACATTTCGTCTGTCATACGCTGGATCCGTTGGGATTTGTTTATCCGTCGTCTGGAGAGGACGGACAAAGTAACATTTTTTTGTCTGCATGGAAAAGTCGAACAGCGATGGATCCAGCAGCGTCCGTCGTTGGCTAGAATGGAAGCCTATGGGCGAAGGATCCGTCACTGTCCGTCAAATGACGGAATCCAGCGACTGATTCCGTTTTTTTAGACTGAGCATGCTCCAAATCTGTATTTAGTAGCCAATTGGCCAGACAGCCCCAAATCTATATAAGCCTGCCATGTGGCTTCATTCCTCAATGTGCCAGCAAGAAGCATACAATCAAGAAGCCTGCCAGCAACCTGCCTGATGGATAGATGCATAGATGGTCACAATATTTGCTAGAACTTCTTCCATTTCTGCCACTCTACAACCTCTCTACAACCTCTCAAAGATAGGGTGTTAAAACACTCAATATATAGGTTTCCATTATTTTCCAGTAGCCAATCACGTTTGGGAGACTCCCATTTGGAGATATGAAAAAACGGATCCAATGAAAAAATGGATGCAAAGGATTTGTTTGTTTTTAACGGATCCGCTATACGGATCTGTTGGAAAAACAGATCCGCTGTTTCCATTTTTCACTATTTTTGATGGATCCGTGGCTCCGATGCGACGACAGATTTTGACTGACGCCAGAAGAATGAAGTGTGAAAGAGGCCTTAGATGGGTGAAAGGTAAGGTGACAATAATAGTTTTCAGGGTTTTTTTTTACCTCCTTTTGTATCCAAAATGAATCTAGCAAAATGGCTACCGACTGGCCACCATTTAACTGGATTCAATATGAATTGAATTCTCAAACATTCAGAATTGATAGAATGCATTAATTTTTGTAAATTCTAAATGATACATTTAGAACTGATTTACACATCCTTATTCCATAATAAAATAATTGAAAGTAGGTTTTCTAATCTAGGCCACACCTTGATTGTCACTAAAACGAAAGGCATGAGCTGAAAGATAAGTTGGTATACGCTCAATAAGTAGGAGCACGTTCACACTGTGGCCATTTAACAGACAAAACTAAAAGAAAAAAAGGCAAATACTCTATAGTAAGTAAATAAATAAACATCAATAGTACATGTAACTAACATAAGGTGCTTAGTTAACATTATTTAGATTTTAAAAAGGGTAAAAGTCATCCCAAAGCAACGAGGCATATCCAATCGGGACAGTTCAGTGTAGATGGGCAAGTAGCCAGAGACTGCTTTGTAGACCAACAATGCAACCTTCTTCAGGCTCCAGTTCATTGGTGGTCCAAGAGCTGGAATTCAATTTGACAGATCTGCTCAAATTTATTTTATGCTAATCGAATGTGCCTTATTATGTTGGAGACAATAGAAGCAGATATTAATTACTGGCTGCACGAAAATTCAATCACTCATAAAACTCTACAAATGTGTTACCAAACTTTTTGGATTGCTTTGTTTTGTCTATAGAAGTTATCCAAAAGTCATAAAGGAGTATTACAGTTCATTTTTGATCATTTCTCATGTATATAAATGGTAGAATGACAAGGACATTGCTATAGTTGCTATAAAGGTGGAAGTTCTGGATCTTGGAGTCTAAAGGCCCCTCTGCTGTGCAAGAAAACACCAGAAAAGGCTGTGATAGACCACAGATCTTGCATAGTGCCCCAGAAGTTACGCCTCTGATGATCTTTAACAAGCGGACCTCTTGGTAACATGACAAACTGTAAATATTCGACTACACAGTTTATGGTTTCATAAAGTTCTAGAACTTTCCAAAATCATCTAGTTTATCGTTCCCAGGCTTTACCTTACTTTGCTATGCCAACCGGAAAACTTTCCATTTTATAGTCTAATTAAAGAGACATGCAAATTCACTTTTGACACTTCCGAGCCGTGTATTTTGAGTTCAAACCTGAAAAAAGGGTGATTAACGTGAAGACACACCACGGTTGATGGAAGAAGCACTGTTTCTCTGCAGTCTAACACTCTGCAACAATTGTAATCTACATTTTATAGGAATGAGCAGTAAGTAAATCAATGTTTTGGAAGTGTTAGCTAAAACATTTTTGCTCTGTGATTTCAAAAAGTTGTGCCAACTATGTATGCATCAAAAATACAAGTCTCGAAACCTTGAACAGAAGATCCATTGAAACGGATAGTAAGGTTGGGTTATAATTGTAGAAATCTCATTATTTACTTTTTTTTTTTCTTCAACCCCAAGCAGGTTCAGAACCCGCATTCCCATATAATCACAAGACAACAGTCATTTTAGGTCCTATAGATGCTGTGGGCGTGTTTATGCAGATGACTGGCTTTAAGAACTGTGTTTAAAGCATGGAACATAAGAGAACCCTGTTGAGTGGATAGAGACAAAGGGTGTAACACAGTTAAGGTGCTCATCTGCATATCTCTGCCAACAATCCCTTTGTTAGGGATAATCACTGTTTTCTCTATCGCACCGTGGGAAATGAAGTTCTGAACTTGTTTGGAGCATGTTAATTCCTCTAATATGAAGGTTTTGTGTTCTCTGTGAAGTTAGACGACCATGACGTTGTGTCACCTTTCAACGCTTAAATGATCTGTTCTTTTAGTCCGATCAGTGGTGTCGACTCAACGAAAGAGCTATTGTTCACTCCTTAAGTGACAGCCTATAGTCGCTCTGGACTAACATATTAAGAAGCCCATTTCTGAGTCCAGCAGCCTCATTAAATAAATTAGACCTAAGGTATCTTGGGAAAAAAAAGTATAACTTGAAGTTTTGACTCATACATCCAATTTTTTCGCAATTGTTTTTTTTTTTTTTCTTTTAGAATTTTCTTTATCTTGAGGGTGGTCAAACTTTAAAAAAAATGGATACAAAAAATAAGGACAAATATCTTTCATTTGGGATTCATTATTAGCTGTAGCTTTTAAAGTTAAAAAAAAAAAAAAAAGTTGTACCAAAAACTCCATTCTTATTTTATCCTCGAGTAGGTTTTCAAATCGTGACCATTTAATAGACTTTTAATTCAACGCAGTGTTATTTTAGATTTATGAAAAATTTACATATGCAGATTTGCAGGTGGTCGGAAAGTTTCATTTTGGTAGATTATTTTGGAAAACAGTAGGTAACATTTTGCCAAAAAAACAAATGGGAACAAATTCAATTTAGATTTGCAGAACATGTTACAAAAAAATAATGTAACAAATTAAATATTAATGAGGAAAACTGTAGCAACTTAAGTATATTTTATGACTATTTTTAAGACTTTTAAATATCTACCAATGAATGGATTAGATATCTTCACACTTTTTAAGTGGACTTTAGTTAAAAAAAAAAAAAGATATAACTGAAAATTAATATACAATTCTATAGATTTTTCTACAGGGAATTTCATATTTTTACCTTATCAATACTTTTTGTTAATAGGTTTAATAATTATAGAAATGTTTAAACTTTTTGAATAAAATCTTTTCAAATTATTTCTTTAATGTATAAACAGTGCTAGGAAACACTTAGTAATTCCTAATTTCTTTTTTTTAAGCTGATGCTGTTTTTATTTCAGTTAGTATAATTTGAAATATTTTTTAACATTTTCAAAAATGTAGTGTCGAGGTGTTAAAAAAAAAAACAAAAGATAAAATTATTCAATCCTATATTATCCTTTTTATTATTCAGTTACAATACTTTGTCATGCATAATATTACGTGTGTTTGTTTGCAATCACAGTCAATGATTACGGGTTCCACTTCTGATAAACTTACAAACCTAGGCTGATTAACTCGATCTCAAAGGTTACATGGAGTACAATTAAGATTCTAATCATTTCCGAAGTTGCGCGTGAACGAGAGCAAACCTTTCAAACTCTCACAAAGATGTTCTGTAAAGAAATGTCATATTTTTCTTTTATTTTTAACACTGGTGTTTTTTTCCATTTGCAAATCAAAAAAAAAAAAAAGTTTAAAAAGAGCTAAAGATTAAAATACTTTGTAATGAGATACATGGTCTGTAAAAAATGTAATGTATGTTTCTGTCTTGTCCGTGGAGGGAAATTCCACTGGGCTGTGTCTATGATCTTCTTAGTTTGCCGGAGGGCGAAATAAGTCTGAAATCAAAATGTGATTTTTTTTTTTTTTTATTTCCTTTTCCGTGTTCTGTTTATCGTGGGATGTGATGTATAAATGAAGCATTGAACGTTGAGCGTTTTTTTTTTTTTTAAATGTATGTTTATCTCACCAGCTCACCTCTGAGGAAGCCCTTTTAGAAAGGGTTAAGTGACCAATGATCAATTATTATTGAGAACCAATCAATGGCGTAATCTCCATAATTGTGCGCATTTACACACAACGCACAAGCAAGAGAAACAAAGCCGCTCTTCTAGCTCTGCCTTGTTAGCAGTAATTTGTTAACACGACGTCTAAAAAAAGCAGCCGCAGCTGGTAGCACAAATGTGTTCTCAGTATTCAGGCCTTCACCGTGATTCGGTGATAAATGTATGGAATCAGATTCTTGCTAAAAACTACAATTACAGGTGATATACGGATCGAAATCACAGGGCTGGATTGTCGAAGAAAATTGTCCTAATGATGGGTTTTCGGAATGGGGATGCAGCTCTTTTCATTTTGTGTGACGGGTTCTGAGCGCAGCTGCACCTGCCGTGTGCCGTATTCTGCCGCACTTAATGATATCGGATGATATCATTAGGCAAAGTGTTCATAAACAGATGTTGAGCCTGTGCCTAAATGCTGTCAGACGAGCGCTTGCTGGCCTGAAACAGTATTATTTATATAGAACATTTACGTTTGTTATGTTAATAACCCCTCTATTAGCTCTCTAGATGTTACGATAGGAATGAAAATGCAGTTAATATGAATAACAGCCTCTTTACTCTTTGTACACTAGTTGAGTGCAACTTTTCCGGAGATAAACAGAAATCTTCTTCCCCACACCAAGACACTTGGAAAATATTTCTTGAGTGGCGTGATAATTTGCTTGACATTGTTGATTTTTTTTTTTTTCTGTTGTGAAGCCCAAAAGGGTCAATGTCTCCTTCAATGGTAGCCATATAGGGAGCACGTATAGTGTAAAGCACCAAAGTTTAGCATCAAGTACTAATTTTAATGGGTTTGGCAAAGATAGGCAGAAAATGTTTTTATGTATGGCCGAAAGTTGTAGAATTTTATTGTTGTGTCAAGCTTATTTCAAGACTATTGTTGACTTTCAACAGTATATTTTGTTGAAAGTGACAATCTGTTTCCAGAGAGTGTTCCTTTAGTGGATTGCTTCTCTACCCTTCAGTGTCTTAACAGTCACATTAAGTGATTGCCTAGCCATCTAAATGTTTCAAACACTACTTATGAACCCCATACAAATTAGGCAAACGTCGGCCAAACACACTGATATTTTGCCGTCTGTCGACAGTCTAAAGTGTGTGACTGCCCCTGACAGATGTTCACAGGGAACAAAAGGATCTGGAACATTGGACTGTCGATCATTTTGTTCTTTAAGACAAAAGCTGCCACCAGAGATGTCTATGATCAGCTCTCTTATAGAGAATACAGGCTAAGGACTCCTGAGTATGAGAAAACCAACATTTGTCAGACCGACGCCTATCTAAAGTTTATGGGGGGCTTAAGAATGCTAAAAACAACAAGAAAAACAATACTTACATTACCAAACTCACAATATTCTCATGTCGTTATCTGTTCTTTACCTCCAGTAATGCCATGTTAACAAAACTTGTAATCGCTGCAGATATCGCTTAATCATCACTTTGGCTGCAGTTAAGGACGAGTGATTCTGAAAAATTTAACGTTTCCTGACTTGCTTGAATTTATCCAGCAAATTCAACTTGCATTGAATGTATTAGATGTAAATTAAATGCAGAATATTATGCTCTGAGTTTTCTCCAGACCCCAAAGCATAATAAACAAAGGTAAAAAAATAAAGATTATACTTGCCCGAATCGCTTCTCTGGCTGAGCTGCATGTCCTTTCAGGGGAGGGCCGAGTGAGTATATTATTTTTTTTTATTTTTTTTGTATCTCAACTTTTCTCTTTGTTATTCAAGCAAAATGGATTATAAAGGATGTTCTTGAAGCAAATTGCCAAAATGTCTGGTACAAGCAAATTTTATTTTTTTTTTTAGTTGTAAAATTCAAGGCAAATTTGATTTGCCATGAATCGATTTGCTTGTTTCTAGCTGTAGCACATTGTGTGTTGACCAATCCACACTGGAGCCTGATGAACAGGGAACAGGGAGAGACTGGCGGAGCATTGGCTCAAGAGTAGAGAAGAATTGGTGAAGGGAGGATACAAAAATTAAAAATTGAATGTCACTGATTGTGTTCTGGGGTCTCTACAGACCCAAAAGCATAATAAATATAGCATGTAAAAGCTTAAAAATATGTTCCTTATTCTCACATCACCATTCACCTCTGTCCACTTCTGCTGCTCCCTGTCTGCTGTCCAGTCCTATGTGTCATTGTCCAGTCATATGTCTGGCTCGGTGCTCATCCTAGGTTGGAATTTTGTCTGTGAGTAGGCCCTTGAGCATGCTCTGTGAACTCCAAGGCCTGATCGCTGCCAGAAGCCCTGGCAGGGTAGGCACGAAAGACCAGAAAATGAGGATGGAGCAGCAAGGGTGAGCAGAAAGACATATGACTGGGAAGGTTAACAGGAAAAAAATATTCATACCTCAACGTTCATGTTTCCAAATGTCCCCTGCTGCTCCCTGCCTGCTGTTTGGTGCTCTGTGTCTTCTGGCTCATCGAATCTGTGGTCCAGGCCTTCAGTAATGAGTATACCCTGATGCATGGACAGAGAATTCCATAGTCTGCTTGAGGTCGGAAATCCCAGCCTAGAGTGAACGCTGGGCTGGAGATATGACGGAGGTAGGAGGATGGGACAGTGGGAAAGGAGCATCATGGATGGTTGGAGACGTGAACCATTAGATGAGTGTGTTTTTTTTATGTTTTTGACCTTTTTTCAAGCCCTTTACTTGTCAACAAGATGGCTGCCATTTGCTGAATTTCAAAAAATCTCAATGCTCCAGAATGACTATTTTTGAAAAATCTGAGTAGAATACTATTCCATTTAAATAAATTACCCCACCTCTAATTATAAAGTTAGATAATACCATAGTACTATATGTCCATAAACTGAAAGTGGCTACAGATAAAACTGCCTATACTCCCCTCCGGTGCCAACACCATTTCTTCGGTGACAGCATTCGCATTCCTGGTGCTCATGTGAGGTTAAGTCACACGAGCCCTGCACCCAATCAGTGCTGTCATTGCTGTCCCCACTTTCGAACAACTCTAACACGCAGCAGGTGCATCATTTTATGTGGTTACTTGCTGACGAAGTGTGATATACTTCGAAAAGTGTTGAATAAAAACTGGAAAAACACAAATCTTCCTTCTCAGATCTACAATTCGTCTGGTGACTCGTGGATCCATAACTTCTTTTCAAAGCGTATTTTTCTACTGCATCAGGTTAGCATATCCTGTTTTAATATAAATCAAGTGTGTTGGGAAAGACCCTATTTGCACAAGATGCATCTCTCAAAGCAAAGAGACTCAACTTCAGTCACCTAATATAGAATTGTATAGCAAACACCACGGTACATGGCGCAACTGTTAGAATTTAGTCTATAATATGACTTTCAATTTTCAGTTCGCAAAATTTATAAATCAAAAATATTCTTTAAATTGTTTTATTTAGGATCTTTAAATTATCCGCAATATCAAAGAGCCAGAGAGAAGGCACAAGTGATGGCATATTAATATTAATTGATAGTTTAGGTCTGAACCTCAACAATCCTCACAATTGAGCATCTCTACCCCTTCAGAATATTGTCTGGTTAACGGTGTTCCCAACCTTTTGGTTTTCTTGGAACTACACCAAACATTCGTTACCTGATTAATTAGACTAAAGTGATCTTTCTTCATTTGTGATCAGACACCAGTCGATCATAAAGTTATGGCTTATCTTTCCGTTCTACTGAAATATCAAATGGGAATACCCCTTCAAATTTGTCTCACATATATTGAAGTTTAAATTTAATAATACCCTTGTTTTTTTACTAATTAGTCCGAATTTCAGTATGCATGTATACCATCGTGTAAAGGCGAGAAAAGTGAGATTCTAGATATCGGACATAAAGATCCAAAGTGATGGTTACTTTTTTTTTTTTTATAGAAAAGTTTTACTTTAACCCTTTCACTTAAGGACATTTAAAGCTCATGCTTGAAGCTAAGGTGTCTGACCCAGACACAGCACAATTAGTGTCATCGGTGAACAATATAGTGTTCTGCCTCAGCACACACAGTTATATTATCCTCAGAGCTGGAACAGAAGACCATTAATCATCTGTATTAATAGAGGTAAATAGAGCGTAACCAGTCTGCTCTTCCTTTGCTCTGACATTTCTTTGTTTATTTCGTTATATAGCTATTTCTAATCAAAGCACTGGCATCAAACCTAGACAGATGCCTGGGTCCACCTTACAAGTCTAAAGAGTATGTGCCCAAATCAACTCTCAAAACTTATCGAGCCAAATGTGGACTAGACTGGGACTCACCACCAATGTCCCACATACACCTACAGCCCGTAAAGGGAGTAACCCTCATATTCCCAAACGAAGGTATTGTTGTTCAACATTTTTGTCCCTTACTGCCCAATATTGTAAGTGCCGTACTAACATTTTAGAATTTACAACACAAAGAGATTTTAGTTAAACCCATGCATGGCTGACACTTCGTTGATGCATGCTCAGAGTTTTGGACTAGACCATACTCATCGATGTCATCGTTGCTTGACAGTTGACACTGGCATCAGCCATAACTTCATTTATGGGCATATAACCCATTAGTTGTGATGACAAATAGTGACTAAAGCATCTAAGCAGTTATACAGCAGAAATGTCTATTTTTGCAACGTTGTAAGCCCAAAAGGTGCTCAATTAGGGATAAGCAAGCACTAAAATGCACCGGTGCTTGTTGCTCGAGCCAAGCAATTCCTAATACTCGCATGCTTGTATCGAGTAACAAGTATAATGAGAGTCAATGGAAAAGTCAAGCTTTTTATGGCAGACTCTACAAAGAGGTCTGAGGGGCAGTGAGAATGTTCAAATAGCTGGGAAGAGTGCTGAATGGAAGCAGAACAGCATGGGGAAGACAACTGGAAGCATCTGACTCCCAGATCGCGGCTGAGAACAGTGGTGTCACGGTGAAGCGCCCTCTGCGGGTTGTCCTCATATGAACTCGAGCCTGGGGGCTTTCCAGGAAAGTTCCCACGCTCGAGTTCATATGAGGACAACCAGCAGAGGGCGCATCACCGCGAATGAAGGTAACTACAGGTCATTGACCTACATTACCTTCATTCCCCAGGGTTTTACAGGCACGAGCACAGCTGCATTATAGCAGAGCTCCTGCCTGTAAAATATTTTAACCCCTTCAGAAGGATTTACATCGTGGGACGTTACAGGTCATCGGAAGGTATGTATATTGTTGGTTTATTATTTTTCCTTTGTTACAGAGCGAGGGTCTTCAGGTGCATTGAGAGGACAATAAAATATTCAAACAAACTGTGTGCTCATTTCATTAAAATAATTTTTAATAATGTGTTTTTTTAACTATTTCATGCTATTGGATTAATAATAGGTGTCAGAATTGACGCTTCTCCATTACTAATCTGGCTTAATGTCACCTTACAATAGCAAGGTGACATTAACCCTTCATTACCCCATATCCCACCGCTACACGGGAATGGGGAAGAGAGTGGCCAAGTGCCAGAATAGTCGCATCTTCCAGATGTGCCTTTTCTGGGGTGGCTGGGGGCAGATGTTTTTAGCCAGGGGGGGGCCAAAAACCGTAGACCCTCTCCAGGCTATTAATATCTGCCCTCAGTCACTGGCTTTACTACTCTGGTGGAGAAAATTGCGCGGGAGCCCATGCCAATTTTTTCCGCCATTTAACCCTTAAATTTAATAGCTAGAGCGCCCAAATATTGCACATACACACTACTAACATTAGTAGTGTGGAATATGCAAAAAAAATGGGGATATGAGATGGTTTACTGTATGTAAACCATGTCTCATATCATGTCGGGTTTAGGAAGGAGATGACAAAAGCCGGCAATTGAATTACCGGCTTTCTGCTATATCGCGCTGAAGTAAATATTAATATATATATATATATATATATATATATATATATATATATATATATATATATATATATATATATATATATATATATATATATATATATATATATACATACATATACATATACATATACATATATATATATATATATATATATATATATATATATATATATATATATAATTGCCTAGAATACTACTTCCTGCAATTTGTGCCAACTTCCGTGACTTTGTCCGGAGCTAATGTCCGGAGATTAATTGCCTAGAATACTACTTCCTGCAATTTGTGCCAACTTCCGTGGCTTTGTCCGGAGCTAATGTCCGGAGCTAATGTCCGGAGCTAATGTGCGGAGATAATGTCCGGAGATAAGTGACGTCAACAGTGTCCAGTGTCTGATTGGTTGCCGCCTGCTGCGAGCGACCAATCAGAAACGTGCCGTACTGTGACACACTCCGCCCGCCATTTTGGTGTGATTTTTGAATTTTTACCTCACAGCAAGTTTCTACTGCGTGGAGGCGGGCCCAGTGACGTTGCTCTTCAAGCTCCTGCCGAATTTCGTCAAAAAAATGATAATACCATTTACCAAAACTATATATATTTAGTTGTGAAGTGGTTCAGTGATTTTCACACCAATTTTGAACTTTTGTTTGGTGTTTTCTCCATATACTGCCTATTATTTTTGTTCTTTCTTACTATTATTTATTTATTAATTGTATTATTCTTACATTTGAATAAATAAAGTATATATGGATTCTAGACTCCCGATTCTTTAGAATCGGGCTGCCATCTAGTAATATATAATTGCCTAGAATACTACTTCCTGCAATTTGTGCCAACTTCCGTGGCTATGTCCGGAGCTAATGTGCGGAGATAATGTCCGGAGCTAATGTCCGGAGATAAGTGACGTCAACAGTGTCCAGTGTCTGATTGGTTGCCGCCTGCTGCGAGCGACCAATCAGAAATGTGCCATACTGTGACACACTCCGCCCGCCATTTTGGTGTGATTTTTGAATTTTTACCTCACAGCAAGTTTCTACTGCGTGGAGGCGGGCCCAGTGACGTTGCTCTTCAAGCTCCTGCCGAATTTCGTCAAAAAAATGATAATACCATTTACCAAAACTATATATATTTAGTTGTGAAGTGGTTCAGTGACATTTTCACACCAATTTTGAACTTTTGTTTGGTGTTTTCTCCATATACTGCCTATTATTTTTGTTCTTTCTTACTATTATTTATTAATTGTATTATTCTTACATGTGAATAAATAAAGTATATATGGATTCTAGACTCCCGATTCTTTAGAATCGGGCTGCCATCTAGTATGTGTATATATATATATATATATATATATATATATATATATATATATATATATATATATATATATATATATATATATATATATATATACATAGAAAAAAGGAACAGCACAATTTCAACTTATCTTCAGGTGCAGGGCCCCAGGATAACAGTCCATGTATCCAAATAATCTATACGTCAAAAAATGAGGCAGCACTCCATGTAGTCAATGTTCAACTTTGTAGGATTTAATCAACCCACTGTGCAGGGCGACGTTTCGGCTCAGACTGAGAAAGGCTTGAGAAAGGCTCAGTCTGAGCCGAAACGTCGCCCTGCACAGTGGGTTGATTAAATCCTACAAAGTTGAACATTGACTACATGGAGTGCTGCCTCATTTTTTGACGTGTGTGTATATATATATATATATATATATATATATATATATATATATATATATATATATATATATATATATATATATATGTATGTGTGTGTCTCAATGACATATATATATATATATATATATATATATCTCAAAAAATCATAAAAACATATATACTGTCTATATATATATATATATATATATATATATATATATATATATATATATATATATATATAGACAGTATATATGTTTTTATGATTTTTTTGAGAACATGGATCCATTGTATGTCGGTTTTGCAAGCCTGCAATAAAATCTCGCAGTACGGATGCCATACGGATTACATACAGAGGATGCCATGCGCAAAATACGCTGACACACCCTGCCTACGGATGACATACGGATCACTATTTTGGGGACTTTTCTGCGTATTACGGCCGTAAATTACGGACCGTATTTTCATACGCTGAGTGTGACGCCGGCCTCAAGGAGTGACAATAAAACATTCCAAACTAACGAGAAATTGCATTTTACATTAAAAGAAATGTTAAGAAACATCTTTTCCAGTATAATGAATTGTGTATAAGGCAACATTTTAAAAGGATTTAAAAATATATATATAATTTTTAAGTAAACCTAAATTGATTTTGTTACTAAATTAGACAGAAATTTCCTATGTTATGACGGAAACAAGAACTGCCAAAAATTAGGGACTCAGAGGGACTGAGTTACACCTTGTATTAGATAAAAGGGAGGTCTTCATACACATTCTGTTCATGTATTGGTCTCCTAGACTCATAAAGACTATGCACTTTTGAGGGTTATATACAAATTAAATGTACTCCAGACCACAGAATAGTCTATGGGTGAGTAATATAACACTGATGAGTATGTACACGTGTTAAGTAAAATTTTTGCACCATTTCTGCATCTCTTGGCAGGAAAAAAAAAAGCTGAGAAAACTGCATTGTTGCGTTTTTGACGTGTTTTTAATTGATTTGAGTGAGGTCAATGGTGAAAGGACAAAAACACACAGAGAATTGACATGCTGCAAATTATTTTCTGCACCTAATATGCAAATAAAAAATACTTAACGTGTGCATGACACTTTAGGATTCTCATTCACTTTGCTGGCATCAAACCGCACGTCCAAACTCTTGCCACCTCATGTCGCCTCCAACTCAAAAATATTGCCAGAATCCGTCCCTTCCTCAGCCCATAATCTACTAAAACTCCTGTGCAGGCCCTCATCTGCTGCCTCGATTACTGCAACACCCTCCTCTGTGGCCTCCCCGTTAACTCTCTTGCACCGCTCCAGTCTGTCCTCAACTCTGCTGCTCAGCTAATCCACCTCTCTCCTCGCTACTCCCCTGCTTCTCCCCTCTGCAAATCCCTCCATTGGCTCCCAATTCCCCAACAAATCCAGTGCAATCTACTAACACTGATCTACAAAGCCATCCACAACCTGCCCCCTCCCTATATCTCTGAACTAATCTCCCACTATCTTCCCTCACGTAATCTTCGATGCTCCCAAGACCTCCTACTCTCCTCCACGCTTATTCGTTCCTCACACAACCGCCTCCAAGATTTCTCCCTACCCATCCTCTGGAATTCCATGCCTCAACACGCCCGATTATCCACCACCCTTGGATCCTTCAGATGGAACCTGAAAACCCATCTCTTCAGGAAAGCCTACAGCCTGCAATAACCATTCTACCGCCTCCCCAACCACTCAAGCTGCCGCCTCACTAACAACCTGAGCTGCTGCCTCATCACCACCAGTGCTGCAGCACCCCTGTCCTCCTGTCTCTTCCTCATTACCCCGTAGAATGTAAGTCCGCAAGGACAGGGTCTCCCCTCCTTACCAGTCTATCATTGTAAATTTATTTTCTTTTAACGATATCTATAACCCTGTATTTAACCTCTTTTCTCATGTACAGCACCATGGAATTAATGGTGCTATTAAATAAATAATAATAATCAGGTTTTTTTGAGAAATCCATGCTGAAAAAAAAACAACAAAAATGCACCAATTCTGTAATGTTTTCGCACAGCCTAAAATTTTGAACAAGTTTTTTCAGGCTTCTATATCAACGAAATCTACCTAAGAATACATATAAAAGTCTGTGGATGAACAATATAATACCGATAAATTTTGAACAAGTTTTTGGAAGGTTATATACCAACAAAATGTACCCAAGAACACGTAATATTATGTGGCTGAGAAAGGTAAACTAGAAACAAAATTTTAATTTTTTTTATAGTGTTAAATATCACAAAAATGTAAACCAGAACCAGGAATAGTGTACGGGTAAGAAATGTAAACAAACAAACAACCAACATTTTCAAATGCTTTTTTGTACTGTTACAGTATATACCACCAAATTGTGCCCGAACGCACATAATACTCTATATAATACTCTATGGATGAATAATCTAATCCTGAAATATTTTTATATGCTTTTTGCAAGTTTTACATACCACTGTAATGCAACAATAACTCTGTTAAACTCTATGGATGAGTCATTGAATCCATTAAAAAATGAAAATGAAAATATATTGAAAGTGTAGTTGATGTACTTAGAGTCATAAAGGCTATGCAGAAAATGCAAAGCCAGAGAGAAATTATGAGGGTCATCTATAGAACCCTGAAAGCAACCATTGGCAGACCTCATTAAAATATGGAATATCACAGACACTTTATGTGCTGCGGTCATCTGGTGGTAAAGAAAATTGTGTGCTAATGCAAGCTTTGTTCATTTTTATGAGAGAGAACCTGTCTGCAATCTCTATTGAAAATCAAAAGTGCAACCCCCCTCCCTGGGGCACTAAAAAAACAACAGTTTCCTGCCTCCACCATGATGACAACTCTCCATCTCGTCCTCCTCATCTTCTTCCTTGTCCCTCTCTTCCTCTTCATTCCCATCCTCAGCCCATCCATGTAGGAGAGACAGGACAAAGGCTGTGTGGCTAGCCACCTCTGTTGCACTAGCCACCAGCTCCTGTTCCTTCTCTTCTTCCTCCTCAGCTTCCAACTCCTCATTGATACCCAATCCATGCTGAGCAGATGAGATGAGGCTAGGCAGTATCTCCGTCTCATGTCTTCCTCCATCCCCAGCTGTTCCATATGCAAAACTTCATGTTTTAATTGTGAGAATCGACTGTTTAAGTAGGCACAGGAGCGGGATAGTTGCATTTACTATGGCATCATCACCGCTCACCATCTTTGTGGAGCCCCCTTGGAGAACTGCACAAATGTTAGACATCGATGCCCACTCTTCAGTTGTTATATGCAGAGGCTGACCAGAATGCCGAAAAGCAAGTTGGAACTGATACTCAACCACTGGCCTCTTCTGCTCTCAACGCCTTGCCAACATGTGCAGTGGGGAGTTCCAGCACGTGGCGATGTCGCACACCATTTGGTGAGCTGGCACCAACATACATTGCTGCAACACAGCCAGTGCAGCGACAGCTGTAGCAGACCTGTGGAAATGGGTGCTGACGAAGCATACCTTGACTGGAAGTTCTGGAAAATCTGTATGTGTTTCAGAAACCGATGAACTACCAAGTTAAGTACATGTGCCAATCGTGTTACGTGTGTGAGCTTGCCAAGCTTCACACCACCACCAGGTTATGCTCATTATTACACACAACCATGACTGGTTGGAGGTTCAGCGGCAAAAACTAAAGATCTGCCTGGTCTGTTATTCCTTGAAGTAACTCTGCCGCAGTGTTCTGTTTGTCTCCTAGACAAATTAGCTGCAGCAGAGCCACTTTTCTGCCATAGTGCTGCTGAGCTTCCAGCTTCTGGCTGATGTGGATGACATGCTCTGACATAGTACACTGGAGATGGAGGGGGTGCAGGAACTGCTGTAGCAGGTGGAGGAAACTCAGATAAAAGTAGGGCCAGCAATCCTCAGTGTTGAGAGCACATGTGAAGTGCCAAGGTATGAGTCAGCCCCAGCCTCCAGAATGTTCACCCAGTGTGCCATCAGGGAAATGTAGCGTCCCTGTCAACAAGCACTTGTCCATGTGTCGGTCGTTAAGTGGACAATACCAGTAAGTGCATTGGTAAGAGCATGCGTGATATTACTGGACACAAGCTGGTACAAGGTGGGGATTACACACCGGAAGAAAAAAATGGAGGCTGGGGACTGAGTATCGAGAGTCGGCTGCCACCATGAGTCGGCAGAAATGCTCTGAGTCTACCAGCCTAAATTGCAACATTTCCACTGCAAGCAACTTGGAAATGTGCTTCATTTAACTTTTGGGCCTGTGAGTGGGTGGCTGGGAACTTTTGTTTTTGTTCCAAGGGATATGGTAGGGACAGCTGTAAGCTGTGCTGGGACAAGGATTTTGAAGTTCCGGTTGATGGTAAGTCAGAATGTCCAAGGATAGTTGCAGGGCAGGAGGCATCTGCACCAGTGTTCTGAACAGGGGATTGGGAAGCACCTAGCACAAGGGAAGAGGCAGTGGTGTCACTCAATGGCATCAATTGTGAATCGAAGCGTTTAGCCCACCGAGTTGGGTGGTTAGATGACTTGATTCTGATCATGCTGGTCGTGGTTAGGTTCTTTGTGGTCATGCCACTGCTGATCTTGTGATTGCACTGGTTGCAAATGGCCTTTTTGTTAGTCTCAGAATTCTCTTTAAACAGTCCCAAACTGGAGAACACCTAACTCTTTAACAGAGACATACACGAGTGTTGATGCTCTGTGGAAAAGTTTTCCGCCTTGTCCCTCTGGTCACCCCAGTACATCTTCCTGTCTGTTTTGGTGCTGCTGATCTCTCCCCCTCCACACTGTTGTCCTTGCTCTGAATGCCAGTTTCCAAAGTTGGGTCACTGACTCGGTTATCAACCACCTCATCTTCCACCACCACTCCCTGGTCCTCCTGACCTTGTGACTTAACAATAGCAAGACTTAACGGTAACTGTGTCTCATGAACCTCTTCCTCCTTGTCCCAAATTTGCCATTACCCACTGTCATGTTCTTGTGACCCTGGTTGCTCTAAGTTTAGTGAATCACTAAAGAGCATGTACTCCTGTCTCTCTTGGCGCATTGGAGCATACAGGATGAGGGGCCACAATAAAGAAATGATGTTGTAAAGAGCTCCTCGGAGTGTCCTAGTGTGGGCTCACTAGTCTCCTGGTACTCAACATGGCAGGAGCAAGGAGCATCAGGTGAGGATGAAGTGATCCAGACTTTAGGCTGCTGAGACTGGACCATATGGAAGACTGGGTGGTACTGCCAAGCTTGCAGGAAGCATTATTTGCTATCCAACTGACCACCTGTTCACACTGAAGTAATGTACCATGCCTCCCTGGAAAGTTGGACTGGAACCTATCTGTCATAGATGGGTGCTTTTCTTGTGCTCCAACAACAGGCGTAGGCGTAGTCGCAGTTGCCCCACATCTGCATGCACCATCATCAGCACTTCCACTTCCCCATTCCTTAATGCAAGCCTTTCACATTTTGTAATTGCTAGGTCTTTTGAAACCAACAACCTTTTAAATCAGATCTGCTCCCTCCCTGAAATCTGTGTGCTGTCTGTGGATTGGACGGATAGCGCTCATACCAATGTTATTCTATGGCGTCATGCACATGTCCAATTTTCCTGCAAGAATCCAATGGCACTCACCCATTCATGTCTATGCGTCCGTGAAAAAAATCAGACTGCACTCGGATGACATCCAGGTGCCACTTAATTTTCATGGACTGATTTAATCGAAAATGTGTCAAAACTTTTTTTATTTTATTTCTCTTCACCTCTAAGAAAATCTGATCCAACTCTGATCCCACTCAGATGGAGAGAAAAACGGTAGCAAGAACCTTCACATGGAGAGAGAGCTAAAGGTTGAGATTGATTTTTTTTAATCTAATTTGGAATGTGTTTTTGCCATTAATTTTAAATAACACGCGGTCATTATAATCCATTACATGCGAAACTAAACTTGCCGTTTCCACTAGTTTGGTTAAAAAAAAGAATGCAAGTGGAGAAACCAGTTTAATGAAATCCATTTTCAAAGAAAATTGAAGTATAAAGCATCTTTCCCCGAGAAGAGTATTTGATACCAAAATATTAAATGATAAACACAGATTGCTTTAAATCAGACAGGCCATTTAAAGAAAAGCATTTTAGCTCATGGTGATATGTAGCACCTTATTTAAATTAGGAGGTGTTAATTTGTGGCTTGAATAATATATTAATATAATATGTAAAGTGAATGGGATTGTTAATCACAGTTGCGCCTGAAACGACTTTGCTTCTGTGCACTGAATGTTAATTTTGCAAAACATTAATTTCAAAGATTTTGTAGCAGTGCTTTCGTAATTAAATATTAATGTCACATGTTATTGCGGTAGCATGTTTATAAAAGCCGTCAACACTTCACGTTAACTCAATTGTTTTATATTTATTCCTTCCGCATGTATAATCTCTCCCGTATCAAAATCTGAAAGCGTGCGCCATTTTGAAAAGTCTATTTTTCATTATAGACTTTTTTTTCCTGTTTATATCCAGACGTATAACATAGAATGTACTGACTTGAAATTGTACCCATCAACTGCACATATGTCCTTCTTACCTGTGCACTTGGCTTAACTGATGTCTAAACCAGCTGAAAAAAACCTCAGGATCTTGTGATATTTTGTTGCGTGATGTTTCCGCTATGTGTGTCAATATTGAGCCCCCAGTGTTGGTGATGTGAATTGCAGCCTGTCAAGTGTTATTTAGCATGTCCTGATAATATAATGAATATTACTTCATTAGAAATTGGAGTTTTGAACCTATTTCAAGAAAAGGGAAGGTTTGATATTTCTCTACTTGTTGGCAGCAACGCCAAAGCCTTTTGTGGGTCGAATGAGGGCTCATAAGGCTGCTGCCGATTTTACAAAAAACTGATAAAATCAATGAGTACAAGTCAGTTTTTCAGATTTCACAAACATAGTTTTATTCCTGGACCTTACTGCAAGAATTTAAAATTTCAATGACACGTCAAAGTTTCCTACCTACCATCAAGTAGAAATTCAATTGGCCATCCCTTCTTCCATAGGTCCACTTTGCCAATCATAATTTTTTAAAATTTTATACACGATTTTACCAAATGTGAATCTGCAACATTCCGAATGCATTTTGCAAAGCTGATAGCATGACAACGATGACAAAGGTGAGAAGAACGATTCAGGTTATAACCGGAGAGTGCCAACTCTCCCCTTCACAAACACTGATACATTTTCTTAAATCGACAATCTCTTGGTAAAACCATCAGCAAGAGTATCTTCTAACACTTGGGATGCTTTTCTGAAGAGAAACTCCCTGAAAGAAGTTTTCCAACGCCATATTTTTTCTTTTTACTTCCATGCAGTTATCTACTTGATTTCCCACCAATCATCTCTTTTTAATCTCATCCAGTCATGAGATGTTACCGCTATGCTTGAGCCATACACTGGCCACAGCTATGACTTTTGTGGCGTTGACACATTGTCAGTGTGGTCAGTGATTGTGTGTAGTCGTCATTAGGGTTGAGCGACTTTTACTTTTATAGGATCGGGTCGGGTTTCACGAAACCCGACTTTTTCAAAAGTCGGGTCGAGTGAAGTCGGCCGATCCTATAAAAAAGTCGGGGTCGGGGTCGGACGAAACTCGAAACCCAATGCAGTGCATTGGGTTTCCAATGGTTCCCAGGGTCTGAAGGAGAGGAAACTCTCCTTCAGGCCCTGCGATCCATATTTAAGTGTAAAATAAAGAATTAAAATAAAAAATATCGCTATACTCACCCTCGGACGCGCCCTGGTACTAACCGGGAACCTTCCTTCCTTCGAATCAGCGCTTGCAGGACCTTGCGGTGACGTCGCGGCTTGTGATTGGTCGCGCGACCGCCCATGTGACCGCTCGCGTGACCAATCACAAGCCGCGACATCACCGCAAGGGGTCTTGCAAGCGCTGATTCTTAGGAAGGAAGGCTGCCGGAAAGAAGCAGGGCGCGTCCGAGGGTGAGTATATTCCTATTAGGTATATACTCACCCTCGGACGTGCCCTGCTTCTTTCCGGCAGCCTTCCTTCCTAAGAATCAGCGCTTGCAGGACCTTGCGGTGACGTCGCGGCTTGTGAATGGTCGCGCGACCAATCACAAGCCGTGACATCACCGCAAGGTCCTGCAAGCGCTGATTCGAAGGAAGAAAGGCTGCCGGTTAGTACCAGGGCGCGTCAGAGGGTAAGTATAGCGATATTTTTTATTTTAATTCTTTATTTTACACTTAAATATGGATTCCGATACCGATTTCCGATATTGCAAACATATCGGAACTCGGGATCGGAATTCCGATACCAGATTCAGAAGATCGCCGACCTCATGGCCGACCCCACACAGGGGTCGGGTCAGGTTTCATGAAACCTGACTTTGCCAAAAGTCGGCGACTTCTGAAAATGGCCGACCCGTTTCGCTCAACCCTAGTCGTCATGTGTCAACAATCTCAAGGAGAAATGGGTGAACCTGAAAAGTGAAGTTCTGTATCCTTACCAGGAAAGATATATATCTTTGTACTGTGTTAGCCAGTTGATAAAAAAGAAAATATTTAGAATTGAGAGTCTTCAGTGGTTGATACTTTTTTAATGGCTAACTGATGGTAACAAATTGCAAGCTTTCGAGACTACTCAGGCCTCGTCATCAGGCATAGACTAAAAGAAATTCTGAAGCATCACATATTTATACACAACACAGCTCAGAGCTGTCATTATGGGAGAGTGATAAACAGTTGTCCATAAATATTGGAAAGTTCCTAGATAAGGAGTGAATGTTTTGTTGTTCTATGATGATTGGGGTCTGGCACTGTTATGATGCCCCATAAGGTCTGAGTACAAATTCCTTAATTGATGTAAGACGACATAAATCCATGCAACATATTCATTCCTGCATTAAGTGTGTCAAAGGTTGTCATAAATGTATACTCCTCATAACAGTGATGCTTCTTTTAGTCTACGCCTGATGAAGAGGCCTGAGTAGTCTCGAAAGCTTGCAATTTGTTACCATCTTTTCAGTTAGCCATTAAAAGGTATCAACCACTGAGGACTCTCAATTCTAAGTGTCCTTACCAAACAGTTATTGTCCATGCAGGAACCCTGAACACAGACTTCCCCAGGAAGTCTGGGTTACTGTTCAGATTCGACAACCCGGGCACCGGCTGTTTCCCAGGTTGTTATCTGTGTGACATCGAGAGAAACACTGACAGCTCTGAACAGAGATAAGTTAGTTACCTCTGGTCAGAGAACTGAGGTTCCCAAGCTGTCAAATGACAGCTTGAACCAGTAGGTAAAAAGGTCACCGCCAGTCACAGGCGTTAGCTGATAAGAATACTACTCCCATCAGCCTACGATTGCTGGCACTGATAACAGCAAGAGCAGACGCAGCAGATGGGATTACCGTATATACTCGAGTATAAGCCGAGATTTTCAGCCCACTTTTTTGGGCCGAAAGTCCCCCTCTCGGCTTATACTCGAGTCATATACCCGGGTGTCAGCAGAGGAGGGGGAGCGGGGGCTGTGTAGTCAGTTACCTGCTCCTGGCGCGGTCCCTGCAGTCCCTGGCTTCCCCCATAGGGGAGGAGCCGCATATTCATTGCTGTAAATGATCGGTGCCATGTGACCGCTCAATTACAGGAAGAAGCCGCAGCGCCGGGGAAGCCAGGGACTGCAGGGACCGCGCCGCAGCAGGTAAGGGGAGCGCAGCGCTATAATTACCTGCTCCTCGCTCCGGCTCCGTCTGCAGCGTCCTCTAGCAATGACGCTCAGGTTAGAGGGCGCTGTGACGTAGTCAGTGCGCGCCCTCTGCTGAGCGTCAGTGCTGGAGACGGAGCCGCAGAGGAGCAGGTAATTATTGAAAGCGCCGGCGTCCTGAGAAGAGAGGTGAGTATGTGATTTTTTATTTTTTTTATTGCAGCCGCATTCTATATGGCACAGCATTATAAGGAACACCTATGGGGCCATAATCAAAGGTGCAGAGCATATATAGCACAGCATTATAAGGGGCATCTATGGGGCCATAATCAAAGGTGCAGAGCATATATGGCACAGCATTATAAGGAGCATCTATGGGGCCATAAAGGTGCAGAGCATATATGGGGCACAGCATTATAAGGGGCATCTATGGGGCCATAAAGGTGCAGAGCATATATGGCACAGCATTATAAGGAGCACCTATGGGGCCATAATCAACGGTGCAGAGCATATATGGCACAGCATTATAAGGGGCACCTATGGGGCCATAATCAAAGGTGCAGAGCATATATGGGGCACAGCATTATAAGGGGCATCTATGGGGCCATAAAGGTGCAGAGCATATATAGCACAGCATTATAAGGGGCACCTATGGGGCCATAATCAAAGGTGCAGAGCATATATGGCACAGCATTATAAGGGGCACCTATGGGGCCATAATCAACGGTGCAGAGCATATATGGCACAGCATTATAAGGGGCACCTATGGGGCCATAATCAAAGGTGCAGAGCATATATGGCACAGCATTATAAGGGGCACCTATGGGGCCATAATCAAACGTGCAGAGCATATATGACACAGCATTATAAGGAGCATCTATAGGGCCATAATCAAAGGTGCAGAGCATATATGGCACAGCATTATAAGGAGCATCTATGGGGCCATAATCAAAGGTGCAGAGCATATATGGCACAGCATTATAAGGGGCACCTATGGGGCCATAATCAAAGGTGCAGAGCATATATGGCACAGCATTATAAGGGGCACCTATGGGGCCATAATCAAAGGTGCAGAGCATATATGGCACAGCATTATAAGGAGCATCTATGGCGCCATAATCAAAGGTGCAGAGCATATATGGCACAGCTTTATAAGGAGCATCTATGGGGCCATAATCAAAGGTGCAGAGCATTATATATGGCACAGCATTATAAGGAGCATCTATGGGGCCATAATCAAAGGTGCAGAGCATATATGGCACAGCATTATAAGGAGCATCTATGGGGCCATAATCAAAGGTGCAGAGCATATATAGCACAGCATTATAAGGAGCATCTATGGGGCCATAATCAAAGGTGCAGAGCATATATGGCACAGCATTATAAGGAGCATCTATGGGGCCATAATCAAAGGTGCAGAGCATATATGGCACAGCATTATAAGGAGCACCTATCGGGCCATAATAAAAGGTGCAGAGCATATATAGCACAGCATTATAAGGAGCATCTATGGGGCCATAATCAAAGGTGCAGAGCATATATGGCACAGCATTATAAGGAGCATCTATGGGGCCATAATCAAAGGTGCAGAGCATATATGGCACAGCATTATAAGGAGCACCTATGGGGCCATAATCAAAGGTGCAGAGCATATATGGCACAGCATTATAAGGAGCATCTATGGGGCCATAATCAAAGGTGCAGAGCATATATGGCACAGCATTATAAGGAGCATCTATGGGGCCATAATCAAAGGTGCAGAGCATATATGGCACAACATTATAAGGAGCATCTATGGGGCCATAATCAAAGGTGCAGAGCATATATGGCACAGCATTATAAGGAGCATCTATGGGGCCATAATCAAAGGTGCAGAGCATATATGGCACAGCATTATAAGGAGCATCTATGGGGCCATAATCAAAGGTGCAGAGCATATATAGCACAACATTATAAGGAGCATCTATGGGGCCATAATCAAAGGTGCAGAGCATATATAGCACAACATTATAAGGAGCATCTATGGGGCCATAATCAAAGGTGCAGAGCATATATAGCACAACATTATAAGGAGCATCTATGGGGCCATAATCAAAGGTGCAGAGCATATATGGCACAACATTATAAGGAGCATCTATGGGGCCATAATCAAAGGTGCAGAGCATATATAGCACAGCATTATAAGGGGCATCTATGGGGCCATAATCAAAGGTGCAGAGCATATATAGCACAGCATTATAAGGAGCATCTATGGGGCCATAATCAAAGGTGCAGAGCATATATGGCACAGCATTATAAGGGGCATCTATGGGGCCATAATCAAAGGTGCAGAGCATATATGGCACAGCATTATAAGGAGCATCTATGGGGCCATAATCAAAGGTGCAGAGCATATATGGCACAGCATTATAAGGAGCATCTATGGGGCCATAATCAAAGGTGCAGAGCATATATGGCACAGCATTATAAGGAGCACCTATCGGGCCATAATAAAAGGTGCAGAGCATATATAGCACAGCATTATAAGGAGCATCTATGGGGCCATAATCAAAGGTGCAGAGCATATATGGCACAGCATTATAAGGAGCATCTATGGGGCCATAATCAAAGGTGCAGAGCATATATGGCACAGCATTATAAGGAGCACCTATGGGGCCATAATCAAAGGTGCAGAGCATATATGGCACAGCATTATAAGGAGCATCTATGGGGCCATAATCAAAGGTGCAGAGCATATATAGCACAACATTATAAGGAGCATCTATGGGGCCATAATCAAAGGTGCAGAGCATATATGGCACAGCATTATAAGGAGCATATATGGGGCCATAATCAAAGGTGCAGAGCATATATGGCACAGCATTATAAGGAGCATCTATGGGGCCATAATCAAAGGTGCAGAGCATATATGGCACAGCATTATAAGGAGCATCTATGGGGCCATAATCAAAGGTGCAGAGCATATATGGCACAACATTATAAGGAGCACCTATGGGGCCATAATCAAAGGTGCAGAGCATATATGGCACAGCATTATAAGGAGCATCTATGGGGCCATAATCAAAGGTGCAGAGCATATATGGCACAGCATTATAAGGAGCATCTATGGGGCCATAATCAAAGGTGCAGAGCATATATAGCACAACATTATAAGGAGCATCTATGGGGCCATAATCAAAGGTGCAGAGCATATATGGCACAGCATTATAAGGAGCACCTATGGGGCCATAATCAAAGGTGCAGAGCATATATGGCACAGCATTATAAGGAGCATCTATGGGGCCATAATCAAAGGTGCAGAGCATATATGGCACAGCATTATAAGGAGCATCTATGGGGCCATAATCAAAGGTGCAGAGCATATATAGCACAACATTATAAGGAGCATCTATGGGGCCATAATCAAAGGTGCAGAGCATATATAGCACAGCATTACAAGGGGCATCTATGGGGCCATAATCAAAGGTGCAGAGCATATATGGCACAGCATTACAAGGAGCATCTATGGGGCCATAATCAAAGGTGCAGAGCATATATAGCACAGCATTACAAGGGGCATCTATGGGGCCATAATCAAAGGTGCAGAGCATATATGGCACAGCATTATAAGGAGCACCTATGGGGCCATAATCAAAGGTGCAGAGCATATATGGCACAGCATTATAAGGAGCACCTATGGGGCCATAATCAAAGGTGCAGAGCATATATGGCACAGCATTATAAGGAGCATCTATGGGGCCATAATCAAAGGTGCAGAGCATATATAGCACAACATTATAAGGAGCATCTATGGGGCCATAATCAAAGGTGCAGAGCATATATGGCACAACATTATAAGGAGCATCTATGGGGCCATAATCAAAGGTGCAGAGCATATATAGCACAGCATTATAAGGGGCATCTATGGGGCCATAATCAAAGGTGCAGAGCATATATAGCACAGCATTATAAGGAGCATCTATGGGGCCATAATCAAAGGTGCAGAGCATATATAGCACAGCATTATAAGGGGCATCTATGGGGCCATAATCAAAGGTGCAGAGCATATATGGCACAACATTATAAGGAGCATCTATGGGGCCATAATCAAAGGTGCAGAGCATATATGGCACAGCATTATAAGGGGCATCTATGGGGCCATAATCAAAGGTGCAGAGCATATATGGCACAGCATTATAAGGGACACCTATGGGGCCATAATCAAAGGTGCAGAGCATATATGGCACAACATTATAAGGGACACCTATGGGGCCATAATCAAAGGTGCAGAGCATATATGGCACAACATTATAAGGGGCATCTATGGGGCCATAATCAAAGGTGCAGAGCATATATGGCACAGCATTACAAGGGGCATCTATGGGGCCATAATCAAAGGTGCAGAGCATATATGGCACAACATTATAAGGAGCATCTATGGGGCCATAATCAAAGGTGCAGAGCATATATGGCACAGCATTATAAGGAGCACCTATGGGGCCATAATCAAAGGTGCAGAGCATATATGGCACAGCATTATAAGGAGCATCTATGGGGCCATAATCAAAGGTGCAGAGCATATATAGCACAGCATTATAAGGAGCATCTATGGGGCCATAATCAAAGGTGCAGAGCATTATATATGGCACAGCATTATAAGGAGCATCTATGGGGCCATAATCAAAGGTGCAGAGTATATATGGCACAGCATTATAAGGAGCATCTATGGGGCCATAATCAAAGGTGCAGCGCATATATGGCACAGCATTATAAGGAGCATCTATGGGGCCATAATCAAAGGTGCAGAGCATATATGGCACAGCATTACAAGGGGCATCTATGGGGCCATAATCAAAGGTGCAGAGCATATATAGCACAGCATTACAAGGGGCATCTATGGGGCCATAATCAAAGGTGCAGAGCATATATAGCACAGCATTACAAGGAGCATCTATGGGGCCATAATCAAAGGTGCAGAGCATATATAGCACAGCTTTATAAGGGGCATCTATGGGGCCATAATCAAAGGTGCAGAGCATATATGGCACAGCATTACAAGGGGCATCTATGGGGCCATAATCAAAGGTGCAGAGCATATATGGCACAGCATTACAAGGGGCATCTATGGGGCCATAATCAAAGGTGCAGAGCATATATGGCACAGCATTATAAGGAGCATCTATGGGGCCATAATCAAAGGTGCAGAGCATATATAGCACAGCATTATAAGGAGCATCTATGGGGCCATAATCAAAGGTGCAGAGCATTATATATGGCACAGCATTATAAGGAGCATCTATGGGGCCATAATCAAAGGTGCAGAGCATATATAGCACAGCATTATAAGGAGCATCTATGGGGCCATAATCAAAGGTGCAGCGCATATATGGCACAGCATTACAAGGGGCATCTATGGGGCCATAATCAAAGGTGCAGAGCATATATAGCACAGCATTATAAGGGGCATCTATGGGGCCATAATCAAAGGTGCAGAGCATATATGGCACAACATTATAAGGAGCATCTATGGGGCCATAATCAAAGGTGCAGAGCATATATAGCACAGCATTATAAGGGGCATCTATGGGGCCATAATCAAAGGTGCAGAGCATATATAGCACAGCATTACAAGGGGCATCTATGGGGCCATAATCAAAGGTGCAGAGCATATATGGCACAGCATTATAAGGAGCATCTATGGGGCCATAATCAAAGGTGCAGAGCATATATGGCACAGCATTATAAGGAGCATCTATGGGGCCATAATCAAAGGTGCAGAGCATATATAGCACAGCATTATAAGGGGCATCTATGGGGCCATAATCAAAGGTGCAGAGCATATATAGCACAGCATTACAAGGGGCATCTATGGGGCCATAATCAAAGGTGCAGAGCATATATGGCACAGCATTATAAGGAGCATCTATGGGGCCATAATCAAAGGTGCAGAGCATATATGGCACAACATTATAAGGAGCATCTATGGGGCCATAATCAAAGGTGCAGAGCATTATATATGGCACAGCATTATAAGGAGCATCTATGGGGCCATAATCAAAGGTGCAGAGCATATATAGCACAGCATTATAAGGAGCATCTATGGGGCCATAATCAAAGGTGCAGAGCATTATATATGGCACAGCATTATAAGGAGCATCTATGGGGCCATAATCAAAGGTGCAGAGCATATATGGCACAGCATTATAAGGGGCATCTATGGGGCCATAATCAAAGGTGCAGAGCATATATGGCACAGCATTATAAGGAGCATCTATGGGGCCATAATCAAAGGTGCAGCGCATATATGGCACAGCATTACAATGGGCATCTATGGGGCCATAATCAAAGGTGCAGAGTATATATAGCACAGCATTACAAGGGGCATCTATGGGGCCATAATCAAAGGTGCAGAGCATATATGGCACAGCATTACAAGGGGCATCTATGGGGCCATAATCAAAGGTGCAGAGCATATATGGCACAGCATTATAAGGAGCATCTATGGGGCCATAATCAAAGGTGCAGAGCATATATGGCACAGCATTATAAGGGGCATCTATGGGGCCATAATCAAAGGTGCAGAGCATATATGGCACAGCATTATAAGGAGCATCTATGGGGCCATAATCAAAGGTGCAGAGCATTATATATGGCACAGCATTATAAGGAGCATCTATGGGGCCATAATCAAAGGTGCAGAGCATTATATATGGCACAGCATTATAAGGAGCATCTATGGGGCCATAATCAAAGGTGCAGAGCATATATAGCACAGCATTATAAGGGGCATCTATGGGGCCATAATCAAAGGTGCAGAGCATATATAGCACAGCATTATAAGGGGCATCTATGGGGCCATAATCAAAGGTGCAGAGCATATATGGCACAGCATTATAAGGAGCATCTATGGGGCCATAATCAAAGGTGCAGAGCATATATGGCACAGCATTACAAGGGGCATCTATGGGGACATAATCAAAGGTGCAGAGCATATATGGCACAGCATTATAAGGAGCATCTATGGGCCATAATCAAAGGTGCAGAGCATTATATATGGCACAGCATTATAAGGAGCATCTATGGGGCCATAATCAAAGGTGCAGAGCATATATGGCACAGCATTATAAGGAGCATCTATGGGGCCATAATCAAAGGTGCAGAGCATATATAGCACAGCATTATAAGGGGCATCTATGGGGCCATAATCAAAGGTGCACAGCATTATAAGGAGCATCTATGGGGCCATAATCAAAGGTGCAGAGCATATATAGCACAGCATTATAAGGGGCATCTATGGGGCCATAATCAAAGGTGCAGAGCATATATGGCACAGCATTATAAGGAGCATCTATGGGGCCATAATCAAAGGTGCACAGCATATATGGCACAGCATTATAAGGGGCATCTATGGGGCCATAATCAAAGGTGCAGAGCATATATGCCACAACATTATAAGGGGCATCTATGGGGCCATAATCAAAGGTGCAGAACATATATGGCACAGCATTATAAGGAGCATCTATGGGGCCATAATCAAAGGTGCACAGCATATATGGCACAGCATTATAAGGGGCATCTATGGGGCCATAATCAAAGGTGCAGAGCATATATGGCACAGCATTATAAGGAGCATCTATGGGCCATAATCAAAGGTGCAGAGCATTATATATGGCACAGCATTATAAGGAGCATCTATGGGGCCATAATCAAAGGTGCAGAGCATATATGGCACAGCATTATAAGGGGCATCTATGGGGCCATAATCAAAGGTGCACAGCATTATAAGGAGCATCTATGGGGCCATAATCAAAGGTGCAGAGCATATATAGCACAGCATTATAAGGGGCATCTATGGGGCCATAATCAAAGGTGCAGAGCATATATGGCACAGCATTATAAGGAGCATCTATGGGGCCATAATCAAAGGTGCACAGCATATATGGCACAGCATTATAAGGGGCATCTATGGGGCCATAATCAAAGGTGCAGAGCATATATGCCACAACATTATAAGGGGCATCTATGGGGCCATAATCAAAGGTGCAGAACATATATGGCACAGCATTATAAGGAGCATCTATGGGGCCATAATCAAAGGTGCACAGCATATATGGCACAGCATTATAAGGGGCATCTATGGGGCCATAATCAAAGGTGCAGAGCATATATGCCACAACATTATAAGGGGCATCTATGGGGCCATAATCAAAGGTGCAGAGCATATATGCCACAACATTATAAGGGGCATCTATGGGGCCATAATCAAAGGTGCAGAGCATTATATATGGCACAGCATTATAAGGGGCATCTATGGGGCCATAATCAAAGGTGCAGAGCATATATAGCACAGCATTATAAGGGGCATCTATGGGGCCATAATCAAAGGTGCAGAGCATATATGGGGCACAGCATTATAAGGGGCATCTATGGGGCCATAATCAAAGGTGCAGAGCATATATGGGGCACAGCATTATAAGGAGCACCTATGGGGCCATAATCAAAGGTGCAGAGCATATATGGCACAGCATTATAAGGAGCATTTATGGGGCCATAATCAAAGGTGCAGAGCATATATGGCACAGCATTATAAGGAGCATTTATGGGGCCATAATCAAAGGTGCAGAGCATATATGGCACAGCATTATAAGGAGCATCTATGGGGCCATAAAGGTGCAGAGCATATATGGCACAACATTATAAGGAGCATCTATGGGGCCATAATCAAAGGTGCAGAGCATATATGGCACAGCATTATAAGGAGCATCTATGGGGCCATAATCAAAGGTGCAGAGCATATATGGCACAACATTATAAGGAGCATTTATGGGGCCATAATCAAAGGTGCAGAGCATATATGGCACAGCATTATAAGGAGCATCTATGGGGCCATAATCAAAGGTGCAGAGCATATATGGCACAGCATTATAAGGAGCATCTATGGGGCCATAAAGGTGCAGAGCATATATGGCACAACATTATAAGGGGCACCTATGGGGCCATAATCAGAGGTGCAGAGCATATATGGCACAGCATTATAAGGGGCATCTATGGGGCCATAATCAAAGGTGCAGAGCATATATGGCACAGCATTATAAGGAGCATCTATGGGGCCATAATCAAAGGTGCAGAGCATATATAGCACAACATTATAAGGGGCATCTATGGGGCCATAATCAAAGGTGCAGAGCATATATGGCACAGCATTATAAGGAGCACCTATGGGGCCATAATCAAACGTGCAGAGCATATATGGCACAGCATTATAAGGGGCATCTATGGGGCCATAATCAAAGGTGCAGAGCATATATGGCACAGCATTATAAGGGGCATCTATGGGGCCATAATCAAAGGTGCAGAGCATATATGGCACAGCATTATAAGGGGCATCAATGGGGCAAAAATCAAAGGTGCAGAGCATATATGGCACAGCATTATAATGAGCACCTATGGGGTCATAATCAAAGGTGCAGAGCATATATGGCACAGCATTATAAGGGACATCTATGGGGCCATAATCAAAGGTGCAGAGCATATATGGCACAGCATTATAAGGAGCATTTATGGGGCCATAATCAAAGGTGCAGAGCATATATGGCACAGCATTATAAGGGGCATCTATGGGGCCATAATCAAAGGTGCAGATCATATATGGCACAGCATTATAATGAGCACCTATGGGGTCATAATCAAAGGTGCAGAGCATATATGGCACAGCATTATAAGGGACATCTATGGGGCCATAATCAAAGGTGCAGAGCATATATGGCACAGCATTATAAGGGGCATCTATGGGGTCATAATCAAAGGTGCAGAGCATATATGGCACAGCATTATAAGGAGCATCTATGGGGCCATAATCAAAGGTGCAGAGCATATATGGCACATCATTATAAGGGGCACCTATGGGGCCATAATCAAAGGTGCAGAGCATATATGGCACAGCATTATAAGGGGCATCTATGGGGCCATAATCAAAGGTGCAGAGCATATATGGCACAGCATTATAAGGGGCATCTATGGGGCCATAATCAAAGGTGCAGAGCATATATGGCACAGCATTATAAGGAGCATCTATGGGGCCATAATCAAAGGTGCAGAGCATTATATATGGCACAGCATTATAAGGAGCATCTATGGGGCCATAATCAAAGGTGCAGAGCATATATGGCACAGCATTATAAGGAGCATCTATGGGGCCATAATCAAAGGTGCAGAGCATATATGGCACAGCATTATAAGGAGCACCTATGGGGCCATAATCAAAGGTGCAGAGCATATATAGCACAGCATTATAAGGAGCACCTATGGGGCCATAATCAAAGGTGCAGAGCATATATGGCACAGCATTATAAGGGGCATCTATGGGGCCATAATCAAAGGTGCAGAGCATATATGGCACAGCATTATAAGGGGCATCTATGGGGCCATAATCAAAGGTGCAGAGCATATATGGCACAGCAATATAAGGGGCATCTATGGGGCCATAAAGGTGCAGAGCATATATGGCACAACATTATAAGGAGCATTTATGGGGCCATAATCAAAGGTGCAGAGCATATATGGCACAGCATTATAAGGGGCATCTATGGGGCCATAATCAAAGGTGCAGAGCATATATGGCACAGCATTATAAGGAGCATTTATGGGGCCATAATCAAAGGTGCAGAGCATATATGGCACAGCATTATAAGGGGCATCTATGGGGTCATAATCAAAGGTGCAGAGCATATATGGCACAGCATTATAAGGAGCATCTATGGGGCCATAATCAAAGGTGCAGAGCATATATGGCACAGCATTATAAGGGGCATCTATGGGGTCATAATCAAAGGTGCAGAGCATATATGGCACAACATTATAAGGAGCATCTATGGGGCCATAATCAAAGGTGCAGAGCATATATGGCACAGCATTATAAGGGGCATATATGGGGTCATAATCAAAGGTGCAGAGCATATATGGCACAGCATTATAAGGAGCATCTATGGGGCCATAATCAAAGGTGCAGAGCATATATGGGGCACAGCATTATAAGGAGCACCTATGGGGCCATAATCAAAGGTGCAGAGCATATATGGCACAGCATTATAAGGAGCATCTATGGGGCCATAATCAAAGGTGCAGAGCATATATGGCACAGCATTATAAGGGGCATCTATGGGGCCATAATCAAAGGTGCAGAGCATATATGGCACAGCATTATAAGGGGCATCTATGGGGCCATAATCAAAGGTGCAGAGCATATATGGCACAGCATTATAAGGAGCATCTATGGGGCCATAATCAAAGGTGCAGAGCATATATGGCACAGCATTATAAGGAGCACCTATGGGGCCATAATCAAAGGTGCAGAGCATATATGGCACAGCATTATAATGAGCACCTATGGGGTCATAATCAAAGGTGCAGAGCATATATGGCACAGCATTATAAGGAGCATCTATGGGGCCATAATCAAAGGTGCAGAGCATATATGGCACAGCATTATAAGGAGCACCTATGGGGCCATAATCAAAGGTGCAGAGCATATATGGCACAGCATTATAATGAGCACCTATGGGGTCATAATCAAAGGTGCAGAGCATATATGGCACAGCATTATAAGGGGCATCTATGGGGCCATAATCAAAGGTGCAGAGCATATATGGCACAGCATTATAAGGAGCATCTATGGGGCCATAATCAAAGGTGCAGAGCATATATAGCACAGCATTATAAGGAGCACCTATGGGGCCATAATCAAAGGTGCAGAGCATATATGGCACAGCATTATAATGAGCACCTATGGGGTCATAATCAAAGGTGCAGAGCATATATGGCACAGCATTATAAGGGGCATCTATGGGGCCATAATCAAAGGTGCACAGCATATATAGCACAGCATTACAAGGGGCATCTATGGGGCCATAATCAAAGGTGCAGAGCATATATAGCACAGCATTATAAGGAGCATCTATGGGGCCATAATCAAAGGTGCAGAGCATTATATATGGCACAGCATTATAAGGGGCATCTATGGGGCCATAATCAAAGGTGCACAGCATATATAGCACAGCATTATAAGGAGCATCTATGGGGCCATAATCAAAGGTGCAGAGCATATATGGCACAGCATTATAAGGGGCATCTATGGGGCCATAATCAAAGGTGCAGAGCATATATGGCACAGCATTATAAGGAGCATCTATGGGGCCATAATCAAAGGTGCAGAGCATATATGGCACAACATTATAAGGAGCATCTATGGGGCCATAATCAAAGGTGCAGAGCATATATGGCACAGCATTATAAGGAGTATCTATGGGGACATAATCAAAGGTGCAGAGCATTATATATGGCACAGCATTATAAGGAGCATCTATGGGGCCATAATCAAAGGTGCAGAGTATATATGGCACAGCATTATAAGGAGTATCTATGGGGACATAATCAAAGGTGCAGAGCATTATATATGGCACAGCATTATAAGGAGCATCTATGGGGCCATAATCAAAGGTGCAGAGTATATATGGCACAGCATTATAAGGAGTATCTATGGGGACATAATCAAAGGTGCAGAGCATTATATATGGCACAGCTTTATAAGGAGCATCTATGGGGCCATAATCAAAGGTGCAGAGTATATATGGCACAGCATTATAAGGAGTATCTATGGGGACATAATCAAAGGTGCAGAGCATTATATATGGCACAGCATTATAAGGAGCATCTATGGGGCCATAATCAAAGGTGCAGAGCATTATATATGGCACAGCATTATAAGGAACATCTATGGGGCCATAAAGGTGCAGAGCATATATGGCACAGCATTATAAGGAGCATCTATGGGGCAATAATCAAAGGTGCAGAGCATTATATATGGCACAGCATTATAAGGAGCACCTATGGGGCCATAATCAAAGGTGCAGAGCATATATGGCACAGCATTATAAGGAGCACCTATGGGGCCATAATCAAAGGTGCAGAGCATATATAGCACAGCATTATAAGGAGCATCTATGGGGCCATAATCAAAGGTGCAGAGCATATATGGCACAGCATTATAAGGGGCATCTATGGGGCCATAATCAAAGGTGCAGAGCATATATGGCACAGCATTATAAGGAGCATCTATGGGGCCATAATCAAAGGTGCAGAGCATATATAGCACAGCATTATAAGGAGCATCTATGGGGCCATAATCAAAGGTGCAGAGCATATATGGCACAGCATTATAAGGGGCATCTATGGGGCCATAATCAAAGGTGCAGAGCATATATGGCACAACATTATAAGGAGCATCTATGGGGCCATAATCAAAGGTGCAGAGCATATATGGCACAGCATTATAAGGGGCATCTATGGGGTCATAATCAAAGGTGCACAGCATATATGGCACAGCATTATAAGGAGCATCTATGGGGCCATAAAGGTGCAGAGCATATATGGCACAACATTATAAGGAGCATTTATGGGGCCATAATCAAAGGTGCAGAGCATATATGGCACAGCATTATAAGGAGCATTTATGGGGCCATAATCAAAGGTGCAGAGCATATATGGCACAGCATTATAAGGGGCATCTATGGGGTCATAATCAAAGGTGCAGAGCATATATGGCACAGCATTATAAGGAGCATCTATGGGGCCATAAAGGTGCAGAGCATATATGGCACAACATTATAAGGAGCATTTATGGGGCCATAATCAAAGGTGCAGAGCATATATGGCACAGCATTATAAGGAGCATTTATGGGGCCATAATCAAAGGTGCAGAGCATATATGGCACAGCATTATAAGGGGCATCTATGGGGTCATAATCAAAGGTGCAGAGCATATATGGCACAGCATTATAAGGAGCATCTATGGGGCCATAATCAAAGGTGCAGAGCATATATGGCACAGCATTATAAGGGGCATCTATGGGGTCATAATCAAAGGTGCAGAGCATATATGGCACAGCATTATAAGGAGCACCTATGGGGCCATAATCAAAGGTGCAGAGCATATATGGCACAACATTATAAGGAGCACCTATGGGGCCATAATCAAAGGTGCAGAGCATATATGGCACAGCATTATAAGGAGCATCTATGGGGCCATAATCAAAGGTGCAGAGCATATATGGCACAGCATTATAAGGGGCATCTATGGGGCCATAATCAAAGGTGCAGAGCATATATGGCACAGCATTATAAGGGGCATCTATGGGGCCATAATCAAAGGTGCAGAGCATATATGGCACAGCATTATAAGGAGCATCTATGGGGCCATAATCAAAGGTGCAGAGCATATATGGCGCAGCATTATAAGGAGCACCTATGGGGCCATAATCAAAGGTGCAGAGCATATATGGCACAGCATTATAAGGAGCATCTATGGGGCCATAATCAAAGGTGCAGAGCATTATATATGGCACAGCATTATTAGGAGCATCTATGGGGCCATAATCAAAGGTGCAGAGCATATATGGCACAGCATTATAATGAGCACCTATGGGGTCATAATCAAAGGTGCAGAGCATATATGGCACAGCATTATAAGGAGCATCTATGGGGCCATAATCAAAGGTGCAGAGCATATATGGCACAGCATTATAAGGAGCACCTATGGGGCCATAATCAAAGGTGCAGAGCATATATGGCACAGCATTATAATGAGCACCTATGGGGTCATAATCAAAGGTGCAGAGCATATATGGCACAGCATTATAAGGAGCATCTATGGGGCCATAATCAAAGGTGCAGAGCATATATGGGGCACAGCATTATAAGGAGCATCTATGGGGCCATAATCAAAGGTGCAGAGCATATATGGCACAGCATTATAAGGAGCACCTATGGGGCCATAATCAAAGGTGCAGAGCATATATGGCACAGCATTATAAGGAGCATCTATGGGGCCATAATCAAAGGTGCAGAGCATATATGGGGCAGCATTATAAGGAGCACCTATGGGGCCATAATCAAAGGTGCAGAGCATATATGGCACAGCATTATAAGGAGCATCTATGGGGCCATAATCAAAGGTGCAGAGCATATATGGCACAGCATTATAAGGGGCATCTATGGGGCCATAATCAAAGGTGCAGAGCATATATAGCACAACATTATAAGGAGCATCTCTGGGGCCATAATCAAAGGTGCAGAGCATTATATATGGCACAGCATTATAAGGGGCATCTATGGGGCCATAATCAAAGGTGCACAGCATATATAGCACAGCATTATAAGGAGCATCTATGGGGCCATAATCAAAGGTGCAGAGCATATATGGCACAGCATTATAAGGGGCATCTATGGGGCCATAATCAAAGGTGCAGAGCATATATGGCACAGCATTATAAGGAGCATCTATGGGGCCATAATCAAAGGTGCAGAGCATATATGGCACAACATTATAAGGAGCATCTATGGGGCCATAATCAAAGGTGCAGAGCATATATGGCACAGCTTTATAAGGAGTATCTATGGGGACATAATCAAAGGTGCAGAGCATTATATATGGCACAGCATTATAAGGAGCATCTATGGGGCCATAATCAAAGGTGCAGAGTATATATGGCACAGCATTATAAGGAGTATCTATGGGGACATAATCAAAGGTGCAGAGCATTATATATGGCACAGCATTATAAGGAGCATCTATGGGGCCATAATCAAAGGTGCAGAGTATATATGGCACAGCATTATAAGGAGTATCTATGGGGACATAATCAAAGGTGCAGAGCATTATATATGGCACAGCATTATAAGGAGCATCTATGGGGCCATAATCAAAGGTGCAGAGTATATATGGCACAGCATTATAAGGAGTATCTATGGGGACATAATCAAAGGTGCAGAGTATATATGGCACAGCATTATAAGGAGCACCTATGGGGCCATAATCAAAGGTGCAGAGCATATATGGCACAGCATTATAAGGAGCACCTATAGGGCCATAATCAAAGGTGCAGAGCATATATAGCACAGCATTATAAGGAGCATCTATGGGGCCATAATCAAAGGTGCAGAGCATATATGGCACAGCATTATAAGGGGCATCTATGGGGCCATAATCAAAGGTGCAGAGCATATATGGCACAGCATTATAAGGAGCATCTATGGGGCCATAATCAAAGGTGCAGAGCATATATGGCACAGCATTATAAGGAGCATTTATGGGGCCATAATCAAAGGTGCAGAGCATATATGGCACAACATTATAAGGGGCATCTATGGGGCCATAATCAAAGGTGCAGAGCATATATGGCACAGCATTATAAGGAGCATTTATGGGGCCATAATCAAAGGTGCAGAGCATATATGGCACAACATTATAAGGGGCATCTATGGGGCCATAATCAAAGGTGCAGAGCATATATGGCACAGCATTATAAGGAGCATCTATGGGGCCATAATCAAAGGTGCAGAGCATATATGGCACAACATTATAAGGGGCATCTATGGGGCCATAATCAAAGGTGCAGAGCATATATGGCACAGCATTATAAGGGGCATCTATGGGGCCATAATCAAAGGTGCAGAGCATATATGGGGCACAGCATTATAAGGAGCACCTATGGGGCCATAATCAAAGGTGCAGAGCATATATGGCACAGCATTATAAGGAGCATCTATGGGGCCATAATCAAAGGTGCAGAGCATATATGGCACAACATTATAAGGAGCATCTATGGGGCCATAATCAAAGGTGCAGAGCATATATAGCACAGCATTATAAGGGGCATCTATGGGGCCATAATCAAAGGTGCAGAGCATATATGGGGCACAGCATTATAAGGAGCATCTATGGGGTCATAATCAAAGGTGCAGAGCATATATGGCACAGCATTATAAGGAGCATCTATGGGGTCATAATCAAAGGTGCAGAGCATATATGGCACAGCATTATAAGGAGCATCTATGGGGTCATAATCAAAGGTGCAGAGCATATATGGCACAACATTATAAGGAGCATCTATGGGGCCATAAAGGTGCAGAGCATATATAGCACAGCATTATAAGGAGCACCTATTGGGCCATAAAGGTGCAGAGCATATATGGCACAGCATTATAAGGAGCATCTATGGGGCCATAATCAAAGGTGCAGAGCATATATAGCACAGCATTATAAGGAGCACCTATGGGGTCATAATCAAAGGTGCAGAGCATATATGGCACAGCATTATAAGGAGCATCTATGGGGCCATAATCAAAGGTGCAGAGCATATATAGCACAGCATTATAAGGAGCATCTATGGGGCCATAATCAAAGGTGCAGAGCATATATGGCACAACATTATAAGGAGCATCTATGGGGCCATAATCAAAGGTGCAGAGCATATATAGCACAGCATTATAAGGGGCACCTATGGGGCCATAATCAAAGGTGCAGAGCATATATGGCACAGCATTATAATGAGCACCTATGGGGTCATAATCAAAGGTGCAGAGCATATATGGCACAGCATTATAATGAGCACCTATGGGGCCATAATCAAAGGTGCAGAGCATATATAGCACAGCATTATAAGGAGCACCTATGGGGCCATAATCAAAGGTGCAGAGCATATATAGCACAGCATTATAAGGAGCATCTATGGGGCCATAATCAAAGGTGCAGAGCATTATATATGGCACAGCATTATAAGGAGCATTTATGGGGCCATAATCAAAGGTGCAGAGCATATATGGCACAACATTATAAGGAGCATCTATGGGGCCATAATCAAAGGTGCAGAGCATATATGGCACAGCATTATAAGGAGCATTTATGGGGCCATAATCAAAGGTGCAGAGCATATATGGCACAACATTATAAGGAGCATCTATGGGGCCATAATCAAAGGTGCAGAGCATATATGGCAGAGCATTATAAGGAGCATTTATGGGGCCATAATCAAAGGTGCAGAGCATATATAGCACAGCATTATAAGGAGCACCTATGGGGCCATAATCAAAGGTGCAGAGCATATATGGCACAGCATTATAAGGAGCATCTATGGGGCCATAATCAAAGGTGCAGAGCATATATAGCACAGCATTATAAGGAGCATCTATGGGGCCATAATCAAAGGTGCAGAGCATATATAGCACAGCATTATAAGGAGCATCTATGGGGCCATAATCAATGGTGCAGAGCATATATAGCACAGCATTATAATGAGCATTTATGGGGCCATAATCAAAGGTGCAGAGCATATATGGCACAGCATTATAATGAGCATTTATGGGGCCATAATCAATGGTGCAGAGCATATATAGCACAGCATTATAAGGAGCATCTATGGGGCCATAATCAAAGGTGCAGAGCATATATGGCACAGCATTATAAGGGGCATCTATGGGGCCATAATCAATGGTGCAGAGCATATATAGCACAGCATTATAAGGAGCATCTATGGGGCCATAATCAATGGTGCAGAGCATATATAGCACAGCATTATAAGGGGCATCTATGGGGCCATAATCAAAGGTGCAGAGCATATATGGCACAGCATTATAAGGAGCACCTATGGGGCCATAATCAACGGTGCAGAGCATATATAGCACAGCATTATAAGGAGCATCTATGGGGCCATAATCAAAGGTGCAGAGCATATATGGCACAGCATTATAAGGGGCATCTATGGGGCCATAATCAACGGTGCAGAGCATATATAGCACAGCATTATAAGGAGCATTTATGGGGCCATAATCAACGGTGCAGAGCATATATAGCACAGCATTATAAGGAGCATCTATGGGGCCATAATCCAAGGTGCAGAGCATATATGGCACAGCATTATAAGGAGCACCTATGGGGCCATAATCAAAGGTGCAGAGCATATATGGCACAGCATTATAAGGGGCATCTATGGGGCCATAATCAATGGTGCAGAGCATATATAGCACAACATTATAAGGAGCACCTATGGGGCCATAATCAAAGGTGCAGAGCATATATGGCACAGCATTATAAGGGGCATCTATGGGGCCATAATCAAAGGTGCAGAGCATATATGGCACAGCATTATAAGGGGCATCTATGGGGCCATAATCAAAGGTGCAGAGCATATATAGCACAGCATTATAAGGAGCATCTATGGGGCCATAATCCAAGGTGCAGAGCATATATAGCACAGCATTATAAGGAGCACCTATGGGGCCATAATCAAAGGTGCAGAGCATATATGGCACAGCATTATAAGGAGCATCTATGGGGCCATAATCAAAGGTGCAGAGCATATATAGCACAGCATTATAAGGAGCACCTATGGGGCCATAATCAAAGGTGCAGAGCATATATGGCACAGCATTATAAGGGGCATCTATGGGGCCATAATCAAAGGTGCAGAGCATATATGGCACAGCATTATAAGGGGCATCTATGGGGCCATAATCAAAGGTGCAGAGCATATATGGCACAGCATTATAAGGGGCATCTATGGGGCCATAATCAATGGTGCAGAGCATATATAGCACAACATTATAAGGAGCACCTATGGGGCCATAATCAAAGGTGCAGAGCATATATGGCACAACATTATAAGGAGCATTTATTGGACCATAATCAAAGGTGCAGAGCATATATGGCACAGCATTATAAGGAGCATTTATGGGGCCATAATCAATGGTGCAGAGCATATATAGCACAGCATTATAAGGAGCACCTATGGGGCCATAATCAACGGTGCAGAGCATATATAGCACAGCATTATAAGGAGCATCTATGGGGCCATAATCAAAGGTGCAGAGCATATATGGCACAGCATTATAAGGGGCATCTATGGGGCCATAATCAATGGTGCAGAGCATATATAGCACAGCATTATAAGGAGCATCTATGGGGCCATAATCCAAGGTGCAGAGCATATATGGCACAGCATTATAAGGGGCATCTATGGGGCCATAATCAATGGTGCAGAGCATATATAGCACAACATTATAAGGAGCACCTATGGGGCCATAATCAAAGGTGCAGAGCATATATGGCACAACATTATAAGGAGCATTTATTGGACCATAATCAAAGGTGCAGAGCATATATAGCACAACATTATAAGGAGCATCTATGGGGCCATAATCAAAGGTGCAGAGCATATATGGCACAGCATTATAAGGGGCATCTATGGGGCCATAATCAAAGGTGCAGAGCATATATAGCACAGCATTATAAGGAGCATCTATGGGGCCATAATCCAAGGTGCAGAGCATATATGGCACAGCATTATAAGGGGCATCTATGGGGCCATAATCAATGGTGCAGAGCATATATAGCACAACATTATAAGGAGCACCTATGGGGCCATAATCAAAGGTGCAGAGCATATATGGCACAGCATTATAAGGGGCATCTATGGGGCCATAATCAATGGTGCAGAGCATATATGGCACAGCATTATAAGGGGCATCTATGGGGCCATAATCAATGGTGCAGAGCATATATAGCACAGCATTATAAGGAGCATCTATGGGGCCATAATCCAAGGTGCAGAGCATATATGGCACAGCATTATAAGGGGCATCTATGGGGCCATAATCAATGGTGCAGAGCATATATAGCACAGCATTATAAGGAGCATCTATGGGGCCATAATCCAAGGTGCAGAGCATATATGGCACAGCATTATAAGGGGCATCTATGGGGCCATAATCAATGGTGCAGAGCATATATAGCACAACATTATAAGGAGCACCTATGGGGCCATAATCAAAGGTGCAGAGCATATATGGCACAACATTATAAGGAGCATTTATTGGACCATAATCAAAGGTGCAGAGCATATATGGCACAGCATTATAAGGAGCATTTATGGGGCCATAATCAATGGTGCAGAGCATATATAGCACAGCATTATAAGGAGCACCTATGGGGCCATAATCAACGGTGCAGAGCATATATAGCACAGCATTATAAGGAGCATCTATGGGGCCATAATCCAAGGTGCAGAGCATATATGGCACAGCATTATAAGGGGCATCTATGGGGCCATAATCAATGGTGCAGAGCATATATAGCACAGCATTATAAGGAGCACCTATGGGGCCATAATCAACGGTGCAGAGCATATATAGCACAGCATTATAAGGAGCATCTATGGGGCCATAATCAAAGGTGCAGAGCATATATGGCACAGCATTATAAGGGGCATCTATGGGGCCATAATCAAAGGTGCAGAGCATATATGGCACAGCATTATAAGGGGCATCTATGGGGCCATAATCAAAGGTGCAGAGCATATATGGCACAGCATTATAAGGGGCATCTATGGGGCCATAATCAACGGTGCAGAGCATATATAGCACAGCATTATAAGGAGCATCTATGGGGCCATAATCAAAGGTGCAGAGCATATATGGCACAGCATTATAAGGAGCATCTATGGGGCCATTATCAAAGGTGCAGAGCATATATGGCACAGCATTATAAGGAGCATCTATGGGGCCATAATGAACGGTGCAGAGCATATATAGCACAGCATTATAAGGGGCATTTATGGGGCCATAATCAAAGGTGCAGAGCATATATGGCACAGCATTATAAGGAGCACCTATGGGGCCATAATCAACGGTGCAGAGCATATATGGCACAGCATTATAAGGAGCATCTATGGGGCCATAATCAACGGTGCAGAGCATATATAGCACAGCATTATAAGGAGCACCTATGGGGCCATAAAGGTGCAGAGCATATATGGCACAGCATTATAAGGGGCATTTATGGGGCCATAATGAAAGGTGCAGAGCATATATGGCACAACATTATAAGGGGCATCTATGGGGCCATAATCAAAGGTGCAGAGCATATATGGCACAGCATTATAAGGGGCATCTATGGGGCCATAATCAAAGGTGCAGAGCATATATGCCACAGCATTATAAGGGGCATCTTGGGGCCATAATCAAAGGTGCAGAGCATATATGGCACAGCATTATAAGGGGCATCTTGGGGCCATAATCAAAGGTGCAGAGCATATATGGCACAGCATTATAAGGAGCATCTATGGGGCCATAATCCAAGGTGCAGAGCATATATGGGGCACAGCATTATAAGGAGCATCTATGGGGTCATAATCCAAGGTGCAGAGCATATATGGCACAGCATTATAAGGGGCATCTATGGGGCCATAATCAAAGGTGCAGAGCATATATGGGGCACAGCATTATAAGGAGCACCTATGGGGCCATAATCAAAGGTGCAGAGCATATATGGGGCACAGCATTATAAGGAGCATCTATGGGGTCATAATCAAAGGTGCAGAGCATATAAGGGGCACAGCATTATAAGGAGCATCTATGGGGCCATAATCAAAGGTGCAGAGCATATATGGCACAGCATTATAAGGAGCATTTATGGGGCCATAATCAACGGTGCAGAGCATATATGGCACAGCATTATAAGGAGCATCTATGGGGCCATAATGAACGGTGCAGAGCATATATGGGGCAGCATTATAAGGAGCATCTATGGAGCCATAATCAAAGGTGCAGAGCATATATGGCACAGCATTATAAGGAGCACCTATGGGGCCATAAAGGTGCAGAGCATATATAGCACAGCATTATAAGGAGCATCTATGGGGCCATAATCCAAGGTGCAGAGCATATATAGCACAGCATTATAAGGAGCATCTATGGGGCAATAATCAAAGGTGCAGAGCATATATGGGGCACAGCATTATAAGGAGCATCTATGGGGCCATAAAGGTGCAGAGCATATAAGGGGCACAGCATTATAAGGAGCACCTATGGGGCCATAAAGGTGCAGAGCATATATAGCACAGCATTATAAGGAGCACCTATGGGGCCATAAAGGTGCAGAGCATATATGGCACAACATTATAAGGAGCACCTATGGGGCCATAATCAAAGGTGCAGAGCATATATGGCACAGCATTATAAGGAGCATCTATGGGGCAATAATCAAAGGTGCAGAGCATATATGGGGCACAGCATTATAAGGAGCATCTATGGGGCCATAAAGGTGCAGAGCATATAAGGGGCACAGCATTATAAGGAGCACCTATGGGGCCATAAAGGTGCAGAGCATATATAGCACAGCATTATAAGGAGCACCTATGGGGCCATAATCAAAGGTGCAGAGCATATATGGCACAGCATTATAAGGAGCACCTATGGGGCCATAATCAAAGGTGCAGAGCATATATGGCACAGCATTATAAGGAGCACCTATGGGGCCATAAAGGTGCAGAGCATATATGGCACAGCATTATAAGGAGCATCTATGGGGCCATAATCAAAGGTGCAGAGCATATATGGCACAGCATTATAAGGGGCATCTATGGGGCCATAAAGGTGCAGAGCATATATAGCACAGCATTATAAGGAGCATCTATGGGGCCATAATCAAAGGTGCAGAGCATATATGGCACAGCATTATAAGGAGCATCTCTGGGGCCATAATCAAAGGTGCAGAGCATATATAGCACAGCATTATAAGGAGCATCTATGGGGCCATAAAGGTGCAGAGCATATATAGCACAGCATTATAAGGAGCATCTCTGGGGCCATAATCAAAGGTGCAGAGCATATATGGCACAGCATTATAAGGGGCATCTATGGGGCCATAATCAAAGGTGCAGAGCATATATGGCACAGCATTATAAGGAGCATCTCTGGGGCCATAATCAAAGGTGCAGAGCATATATGGCACAACATTATAAGGAGCATCTATGGGGCCATAATCAAAGGTGCAGAGCATATATAGCACAGCATTATAAGGAGCACCTATGGGGCCATAATCAAAGGTGCAGAGCATATATGGCACAGCATTATAAGGAGCATCTCTGGGGCCATAATCAAAGGTGCAGAGCATATATGGCACAACATTATAAGGAGCATCTATGGGGCCATAATCAAAGGTGCAGAGCATATATGGCACAGCATTATAAGGAGCATCTCTGGGGCCATAATCAAAGGTGCAGAGCATATATGGCACAACATTATAAGGAGCATCTATGGGGCCATAATCAAAGGTGCAGAGCATATATGGCACAACATTATAAGGGGCACCTATGGGGCCATAATCAAAGGTGCAGAGCATATATGGCACAACATTATAAGGAGCATCTATGGGGCCATAATCAAAGGTGCAGAGCATATATGGCACAACATTATAAGGGGCACCTATGGGGCCATAATCAAAGGTGCAGAGCATATATAGCACAGCATTCTAAGGAGCATCTATGGGGCCATAAAGGTGCAGAGCATATATAGCACAGCATTATAAGGAGCACCTATGGGGCCATAAAGGTGCAGAGCATATATAGCACAGCATTATAAGGAGCACCTATGGGGCCATAATCAAAGGTGCAGAGCATATATGGCACAGCATTATAATGAGCACCTATGGGGCCATAATCAAAGGTGCAGAGCATATATGGCACAGCATTATAAGGAGCATCTCTGGGGCCATAAAGGTGCAGAGCATATATGGGGCACAGCATTATAAGGAGCGCCTATGGGGCCATAATCAAAGGTGCAGAGCATATATGGCACAGCATTAAAAGGGGCATCTATGGGGCCATAATCAAAGGTGCAGAGCATATATGGCACAGCATTAAAAGGGGCATCTATGGGGCCATATTCAAAGGTGCAGAGCATATATAGCACAGCATTATAAGGAGCATCTATGGGGCCATATTCAAAGGTGCAGAGCATATATGGCACAGCATTAAAAGGGGCATCTATGGGGCCATAATCAAAGGTGCAGAGCATATATAGCACAGCATTATAAGGAGCATCTATGGGGCCATATTCAAAGGTGCAGAGCATATATGGGGCACAGCATTATAAGGAGCATCTATGGGGCCATAATCAAAGGTGCAGAGCATATATGGCACAGCATTATAAGGAGCATCTATGGGGCCATATTCAAAGGTGCAGAGCATATATGGCACAGCATTATAAGGAGCACCTATGGGGCCATAATCAAAGGTGCAGAGCATATATGGCACAGCATTATAAGGAGCATCTATGGGGCCATAATCAAAGGTGCAGAGCATATATGGCACAACATTATAAGGGGCATCTATGGGGCCATAATCAAAGGTGCAGAGCATATATGGCACAGCATTATAAGGAGCATCTCTGGGGCCATAATCAAAGGTGCAGAGCATATATGGCACAGCATTATAAGGAGCACCTATGGGGCCATAATCAAAGGTGCAGAGCATATATGGCACAACATTATAAGGAGCATCTCTGGGGCCATAATCAAAGGTGCAGAGCATATATGGCACAGCATTATAAGGGGCATCTATGGGGCCATAATCAAAGGTGCAGAGCATATATAGCACAACATTATAAGGGGCACCTATGGGGCCATAATCAAAGGTGCAGAGCATATATGGGGCACAGCATTATAAGGAGCATCTATGGGGCCATAATCAAAGGTGCAGAGCATATATGGCACAGCATTATAAGGAGCATCTATGGGGCCATAATCAAAGGTGCAGAGCATATATGGCACAGCATTATAAGGAGCATCTCTGGGGCCATAATCAAAGGTGCAGAGCATATATGGGGCACAGCATTATAAGGGGCATCTATGGGGCCATAAAGGTGCACAGCATATATGGCACAGCATTATAAGGAGCATCTATGGGGCCATAATCAAAGGTGCAGAGCATATATGGGGCACAGCATTATAAGGAGCACCTATGGGGCCATAATCAAAGGTGCAGAGCATATATGGCACAGCATTATAAGGAGCACCTATGGGGCCATAATCAAAGGTGCAGAGCATATATAGCACAACATTATAAGGAGCATCTCTGGGGCCATAATCAAAGGTGCAGAGCATATATGGCACAACATTATAAGGAGCATCTCTGGGGCCATAATCAAAGGTGCAGAGCATATATGGCACAACATTATAAGGAGCATCTATGGGGCCATAATCAAAGGTGCAGAGCATATATAGCACAACATTATAAGGAGCATCTCTGGGGCCATAATCAAAGGTGCAGAGCATATATGGCACAGCATTATAAGGAGCATCTCTGGGGCCATAATCAAAGGTGCAGAGCATATATGGCACAACATTATAAGGAGCATCTATGGGGCCATAATCAAAGGTGCAGAGCATATATAGCACAACATTATAAGGGGCACCTATGGGGCCATAATCAAAGGTGCAGAGCATATATAGCACAACATTATAAGGAGCATCTCTGGGGCCATAATCAAAGGTGCAGAGCATATATGGCACAGCATTATAAGGAGCATCTCTGGGGCCATAATCAAAGGTGCAGAGCATATATGGCACAACATTATAAGGGGCATCTATGGGGCCATAATCAAAGGTGCAGAGCATATATAGCACAACATTATAAGGGGCACCTATGGGGCCATAATCAAAGGTGCAGAGCATATATAGCACAACATTATAAGGAGCATCTCTGGGGCCATAATCAAAGGTGCAGAGCATATATGGCACAGCATTATAAGGGGCATCTCTGGGGCCATAATCAAAGGTGCAGAGCATATATGGCACAACATTATAAGGGGCATCTATGGGGCCATAATCAAAGGTGCAGAGCATATATATATGGCACAGCATTATAAGGAGCACCTATGGGGCCATAATCAAAGGTGCAGAGTATATATGGCACAGCATTATAAGGAGTACCTATGGGGCCATAATCAAAGGTGCAGAGCATATATGGGGCACAGCATTATAAGGGGCATCTATGGGGCCATAATCAAAGGTGCAGAGCATATATGGCACAGCATTATAAGGGGCATCTATGGGGCCATAATCAAAGGTGCAGAGCAGTGGCGTATCTAGGGGGGGGCAGCCGGGGCATTTGCCCCGGGCGCAGCCGGCAGGGGGGCGCAGTCGGGCCGCCTAATTCGGCGGTCCGCAGTGTCTCCCCCAGCGGCTGCATTCTGCCGCCCCCCGCACTGGGAATCAGCTGTTCTCTGTGCCGACTGTCAAGCTGACAGCCGGCACAGAGAAGCTGCAGAGTGCCGGCTCCCAGTGTGTGCAGAGGGGGAGGGGAGCCCCTGCAGAGTGGCTGCGGCGGGCAGGGAGAAATCCCTGCAGCTCCACTGCCCAGCCGCACGATCTGTCTTCTTCCTGCTTCCTCTCACACAGACGCGCTGCTGGATGACGTCATCATTCAGCGGCCGGCTGTGTCAGAGGAAGGCGATGGAGCTGCTGTGCAGAGTGCGAGGAGAGGTGAGAGGAGTGTGTGTATGTGTGTGTGAGTGTGTGTATGTGTGTGTGAATGTATGTGTGTGTGTGAATGTGTATGTGTGTGAGTGTGTGTGAATGTGTGTGTGAATGTGTATGTGTGTGAGTGTGTGTGTGTGTGTGTGTGTGTATGTGAGTGTGTGCGTATGTGTGTGTCTCAGTATTGTGTGTGTGTGTGTATCGCGCTGCAGGGGAATGTGCAGAGAAGTGAATGGTGTGTGTGGGGGGGAGGAGAGGGCAATGATGGGGCTGACGGGGGGCATATGCCCTTGGAGGGGGGGGGGGGGCGCCAAAATGAATTCTTGCCCCGGGTGCCAGAAACGCTAGATACACCTCTGGTGCAGAGCATATATAGCACAACATTATAAGGGGCACCTATGGGGCCATAATCAAAGGTGCAGAGCATATATGGGGCACAGCATTATAAGGGGCATCTATGGGGCCATAATCAAAGGTGCAGAGTATATATGGCACAGCATTATAAGGAGCATCTCTGGGGCCATAATCAAAGGTGCAGAGCATATATGGCACAGCATTATAAGGGGCATCTATGGGGCCATAATCAAAGGTGCAGAGCATATATAGCACAGCATTATAAGGAGCATCTCTGGGGCCATAATCAAAGGTGCAGAGCATATATGGCACAGCATTATAAGGGGCATCTATGGGGCCATAATCAAAGGTGCAGAGCATATATAGCACAGCATTATAAGGAGCATCTCTGGGGCCATAATCAAAGGTGCAGAGCATATATGGCACAGCATTATAAGGGGCATCTCTGGGGCCATAATCAAAGGTGCAGAGCATATATGGCACAACATTATAAGGGGCATCTATGGGGCCATAATCAAAGGTGCAGAGCATATATATATGGCACAGCATTATAAGGAGCACCTATGGGGCCATAATCAAAGGTGCAGAGTATATATGGCACAGCATTATAAGGAGCATCTATGGGGCCATAATCAAAGGTGCAGAGCATATATGGGGCACAGCATTATAAGGGGCATCTATGGGGCCATAATCAAAGGTGCAGAGCATATATGGCACAGCATTATAAGGGGCATCTATGGGGCCATAATCAAAGGTGCAGAGCATATATAGCACAACATTATAAGGGGCACCTATGGGGCCATAATCAAAGGTGCAGAGCATATATGGGGCACAGCATTATAAGGGGCATCTATGGGGCCATAATCAAAGGTGCAGAGTATATATGGCACAGCATTATAAGGAGCATCTATGGGGCCATAATCAAAGGTGCAGAGCATATATAGCACAACATTATAAGGGGCACCTATGGGGCCATAATCAAAGGTGCAGAGCATATATGGGGCACAGCATTATAAGGGGCACCTATGGGGCCATAATCAAAGGTGCAGAGCATATATGGGGCACAGCATTATAAGGGGCATCTATGGGGCCATAATCAAAGGTGCAGAGCATATATGGCACAGCATTATAAGGGGCATCTATGGGGCCATAATCAAAGGTGCAGAGCATATATAGCACAGCATTATAAGGAGCATCTCTGGGGCCATAATCAAAGGTGCAGAGCATATATGGCACAGCATTATAAGGGGCATCTATGGGGCCATAATCAAAGGTGCAGAGCATATATAGCACAACATTATAAGGGGCACCTATGGGGCCATAATCAAAGGTGCAGAGCATATATAGCACAACATTATAAGGAGCATCTCTGGGGCCATAATCAAAGGTGCAGAGCATATATGGCACAGCATTATAAGGGGCATCTATGGGGCCATAATCAAAGGTGCAGAGCATATATAGCACAGCATTATAAGGAGCATCTCTGGGGCCATAATCAAAGGTGCAGAGCATATATGGCACAGCATTATAAGGGGCATCTATGGGGCCATAATCAAAGGTGCAGAGCATATATAGCACAGCATTATAAGGAGCATCTCTGGGGCCATAATCAAAGGTGCAGAGCATATTTGGCACAGCTTTATAAGGGGCATCTATGGGGCCATAATCAAAGGTGCAGAGCATATATGGCACAGCATTATAATGAGCACCTATGGGGCCATAATCAAAGGTGCAGAGCATATATGGCACAGCATTATAAGGAGCATCTATGGGGCCATAATCAAAGGTGCAGAGCATATATGGGGCACAGCATTATAAGGAGCACCTATGGGGCCATAATCAAAGGTGCAGAGCATATATAGCACAACATTATAAGGAGCATCTCTGGGGCCATAATCAAAGGTGCAGAGCATATTTGGCACAGCTTTATAAGGGGCATCTATGGGGCCATAATCAAAGGTGCAGAGCATATATGGCACAGCATTATAATGAGCACCTATGGGGCCATAATCAAAGGTGCAGAGCATATATGGCACAGCATTATAAGGAGCATCTATGGGGCCATAATCAAAGGTGCAGAGCATATATGGGGCACAGCATTATAAGGAGCACCTATGGGGCCATAATCAAAGGTGCAGAGCATATATGGGGCACAGCATTATAAGGGGCACCTATGGGGCCATAATCAAAGGTGCAGAGCATATATGGCACAGCATTATAAGGAGCATCTATGGGGCCATAATCAAAGGTGCAGAGCATATATGGCACAGCATTATAAGGAGCACCTATGGGGCCATAATCAAAGGTGCAGAGCATACAGTGGGGCAAAAAAGTATTTAGTCAGTCAGCAATAGTGCAAGTTCCACCACTTAAAAAGATGAGAGGCGTCTGTAATTTACATCATAGGTAGACCTCAACTATGGGAGACAAACTGAGAAAAAAAATCCAGAAAATCACATTGTCTGTTTTTTTTATCATTTTTTTTGCATATTATGGTGGAAAATAAGTATTTGGTCAGAAACAAACAATCAAGATTTCTGGCTCTCACAGACCTGTAACTTCTTCTTTAAGAGTCTCCTCTTTCCTCCACTCATTACCTGTAGTAATGACACCTGTTTAAACTTGTTATCAGTATAAAAAGACACCTGTGCACACCCTCAAACAGTCTGACTCCAAACTCCACTATGGTGAAGACCAAAGAGCTGTCAAAGGACACCAGAAACAAAATTGTAACCCTGCACCAGGCTGGGAAGACTGAATCTGCAATAGCCAACCAGCTTGGAGTGAAGAAATCAACAGTGGGAGCAATAATTAGAAAATGGAAGACATACAAGACCACTGATAATCTCCCTCGATCTGGGGCTCCACGCAAAATCCCACCCCGTGGGGTCAGAATGATCACAAGAACGGTGAGCAAAAATCCCAGAACCACGCGGGGGGACCTAGTGAATGAACTGCAGAGAGCTGGGACCAATGTAACAAGGCCTACCATAAGTAACACACTACGCCACCATGGACTCAGATCCTGCAGTGCCAGACGTGTCCCACTGCTTAAGCCAGTACATGTTCGGGCCCATCTGAAGTTTGCTAGAGAGCATTTGGATGATCCAGAGGAGTTTTGGGAGAATGTCCTATGGTCTGATGAAACCAAACTGGAACTGTTTGGTAGAAACACAACTTGTCGTGTTTGGAGGAAAAAGAATACTGAGTTGCATCCATCAAACACCATACCTACTGTAAAGCATGGTGGTGGAAACATCATGCTTTGGGGCTATTTCTCTGCAAAGGGGCCAGGACGACTGATCCGGGTACATGAAAGAATGAATGGGGCCATGTATCATGAGATTTTGAGTGCAAACCTCCTTCCATCAGCAAGGGCATTGAAGATGAAACGTGGCTGGGTCTTTCAACATGACAATGATCCAAAGCACACCGCCAGGGCAACGAAGGAGTGGCTTCGTAAGAAGCATTTCAAGGTCCTGGAGTGGCCTAGCCAGTCTCCAGATCTCAACCCTATAGAAAACCTTTGGAGGGAGTTGAAAGTCCGTGTTGCCAAGCGAAAAGCCAAAAACATCACTGCTCTAGAGGAGATGTGCATGGAGGAATGGGCCAACATACCAACAACAGTGTGTGGCAACCTTGTGAAGACTTACAGAAAACGTTTGACCTCTGGCATTGCCAACAAAGGATATATTACAAAGTATTGAGATGAAATTTTGTTTCTGACCAAATACTTATTTTCCACCATAACATGCAAATAAAATGTTAAAAAAACAGACAATGTGATTTTCTGGATTTTTTTTTCTCAGTTTGTCTCCCATAGTTGAGGTCTACCTATGATGTAAATTACAGACGCCTCTCATCTTTTTAAGTGGTGGAACTTGCACTATTGCTGACTGACTAAATACTTTTTTGCCCCACTGTATATGGCACAGCATTATAAGGAGCACCTATGGGGCCATAATCAAAGGTGCAGAGCATATATGGCACAGCATTATAAGGGGCACCTATGGGGCCATAATCAAAGGTGCAGAGCATATATGGCACAGCATTATAAGGAGCATCTATGGAGCCATAATCAAAGGTGCAGAGCATATATGGCACAGCATTATAAGGAGCATCTATGGAGCCATAATCAAAGGTGCAGAGCATATATGGCACAGCATTATAAGGAGCATCTATGGGGTCATAATCAAAGGTGCAGAGCATATATGGCACAGCATTATAAGGGGCACCTATGGGGCCATAATCAAAGGTGCAGAGCATATATAGCACAGCATTATAAGGAGCATCTATGGGGCCATAATCAAAGGTGCAGAGCATATATGGCACAGCATTATAAGGGGCACCTATGGGGCCATAATCAAAGGTGCAGAGCATATATGGCACAGCATTATAAGGAGCATCTATGGGGCCATAATCAAAGGTGCAGAGCATATATGGCACAACATTATAAGGAGCATCTATGGGGCCATAATCAAAGGTGCAGAGCATATATGGCACAACATTATAAGGAGCATCTATGGGGCCATAATCAAAGGTGCAGAGCATATATGGCACAGCATTATAAGGAGCATCTATGGGGCCATAATCAAAGGTGCAGAGCATATATGGCACAGCATTATAAGGGGCACCTATGGGGCCATAATCAAAGGTGCAGAGCATATATGGCACAGCATTATAAGGGGCACCTATGGGGCCATAATCAAAGGTGCAGAGCATATATGGCACAGCATTATAAGGGGCATCTATGGGGCCATAATCAAAGGTGCAGAGCATATATGGCACAGCATTATAAGGGGCACCTATGGGGCCATAATCAAAGGTGCAGAGCATATATGGCACAGCATTATAAGGGGCATCTATGGGGCCATAATCAAAGGTGCAGAGCATATATAGCACAGCATTATAAGGGGCACCTATGGGGCCATAATCAAAGGTGCAGAGCATATATGGCACAGCATTATAAGGGGCACCTATGGGGCCATAATCAAAGGTGCAGAGCATATATAGCACAGCATTATAAGGGGCATCTATGGGGCCATAATCAAAGGTGCAGAGCATATATAGCACAGCATTATAAGGAGCATCTATGGGGCCATAATCAAAGGTGCAGAGCATTATATATGGCACAGCATTATAAGGGGCATCTATGGGGCCATAATCAAAGGTGCAGAGCATATATGGCACAGCATTATAAGGAGCATCTATGGGCCATAATCAAAGGTGCAGAGCATTATATATGGCACAGCATTATAAGGGGCATCTATGGGGCCATAATCAAAGGTGCAGAGTATATATGGCACAGCATTATAAGGAGTATCTATGGGGCCATAATCAAAGGTGCAGAGCATTATATATGGCACAGCATTATAAGGAGCATCTATGGGGCAATAATCAAAGGTGCAGAGCATTATATATGGCACAGCATTATAAGGAGCACCTATGGGGCCATAATCAAAGGTGCAGAGCATATATAGCACAGCATTATAAGGAGCATCTATGGGGCCATAATCAAAGGTGCAGAGCATTATATATGGCACAGCATTATAAGGAGCACCTATGGGGCCATAATCAAAGGTGCAGAGCATATATAGCACAGCATTATAAGGAGCATCTATGGGGCCATAATCAAAGGTGCAGAGCATATATAGCACAGCATTATAAGGAGCATCTATGGGGCCATAATCAAAGGTGCAGAGCATTATATATGGCACAGCATTATAAGGAGCACCTATGGGGCCATAATCAAAGGTGCAGAGCATATATAGCACAGCATTATAAGGAGCATCTATGGGGCCATAATCAAAGGTGCAGAGCATATATGGCACAGCATTATAAGGAGCATCTATGGGGCCATAATCAAAGGTGCAGAGCATATATGGCACAACATTATAAGGAGCACCTATGGGGCCATAATCAAAGGTGCAGAGCATATATGGCACAGCATTATAAGGGGCACCTATGGGGCCATAATCAAAGGTGCAGAGCATATATAGCACAGCATTATAAGGAGCATCTATGGGGCCATAATCAAAGGTGCAGAGCATATATAGCACAGCATTATAAGGAGCATCTATGGGGCCATAATCAAAGGTGCAGAGCATATATGGCACAACATTATAAGGAGCACCTATGGGGCCATAATCAAAGGTGCAGAGCATATATGGCACAGCATTATAAGGGGCACCTATGGGGCCATAATCAAAGGTGCAGAGCATATATAGCACAGCATTATAAGGAGCATCTATGGGGCCATAATCAAAGGTGCAGAGTATATATGGCACAGCATTATAAGGAGTATCTATGGGGCCATAATCAAAGGTGCAGAGCATTATATATGGCACAGCATTATAAGGAGCATCTATGGGGCAATAATCAAAGGTGCAGAGCATTATATATGGCACAGCATTATAAGGAGCACCTATGGGGCCATAATCAAAGGTGCAGAGCATATATAGCACAGCATTATAAGGAGCATCTATGGGGCCATAATCAAAGGTGCAGAGCATTATATATGGCACAGCATTATAAGGAGCACCTATGGGGCCATAATCAAAGGTGCAGAGCATATATAGCACAGCATTATAAGGAGCACCTATGGGGCCATAATCAAAGGTGCAGAGCATATATAGCACAGCATTATAAGGAGCATCTATGGGGCCATAATCAAAGGTGCAGAGCATATATGGCACAGCATTATAAGGAGCATCTATGGGGCCATAATCAAAGGTGCAGAGCATATATAGCACAGCATTATAAGGAGGATCTATGGGGCCATAATCAAAGGTGCAGAGCATATATGGCACAGCATTATAAGGAGCACCTATGGGGCCATAAATGTGCACAGCATATATGGCACAGCATTATAAGGAGCACCTATGGGGCCATAATCAAAGGTGCAGAGCATATATGGCACAGCATTATAAGGAGCTTCTCTGGGGCCATAATCAAAGGTGCAGAGCATATATGGGGCACAACATTATAAGGGGCACCTATGGGGCCATTATCAAAGGTGCAGAGCATATATGGCACAGCTTTATAAGGAGCATCTATGGGGCCATAATCAAAGGTGCAGAGCATATATGGGGCACAGCATTATAAGGAGCATCTATGGGGCCATAATCAAAGGTGCAGAGCATATATGGCACAGCATTATAAGGGGCACCTATGGGGCCATTATCAAAGGTGCAGAGCATATATGGCACAGCTTTATAAGGAGCATCTATGGGGCCATAATCAAAGGTGCAGAGCATATATGGCACAGCATTATAAGGGGCATCTATGGGGCCATAATCAAAGGTGCAGAGCATATATGGCACAGCATTATAAGGAGCATCTATGGGGCCATAATCAAAGGTGCAGAGCATATATGGCACAGCATTATAAGGAGCACCTATGGGGCCATAAATGTGCACAGCATATATGGCACAGCATTATAAGGAGCACCTATGGGGCCATAATCAAAGGTGCAGAGCATATATAGCACAGCATTGTAAGGAGCATCTATGGGGCCATGATCAAAGGTGCAGAGCATTATATATGGCACAGCATTATAAGGGGCATCTATGGGGCCATAATCAAAGGTGCAGAGCATATATGGCACAGCATTATAAGGGGCATCTGTGGGGCCATAATCAAAGGTGCAGAGCATATATAGCACAACATTATAAGGGGCATCTATGGGGCCATAATCAAAGGTGCAGAGCATATATGGCACAACATTATAAGGGGCATCTATGGGGCCATAATCAAAGGTGCAGAGCATATATGGCACAGCATTATAAGGGGCATCTATGGGGCCATAATCAAAGGTGCAGAGCATATATGGCACAGCATTATAAGGAGCACCTATGGGGCCATAATCAAAGGTGCAGAGCATATATGGCACAGCATTATAAGGAGCATTTATGGGGCCATAATCAAAGGTGCAGAGCATATATGGCACAGCATTATAAGGGGCACCTATGGGGCCATAATCAAAGGTGCAGAGCATATATGGCACAGCATTATAAGGAGCACCTATGGGGCCATAATCAAAGGTGCAGAGCATATATGGCACAACATTATAAGGGGCATATATGGGGCCATAATCAAAGGTGCAGAGCATATATGGCACAGCATTATAAGGAGCATCTATGGGGCCATAATGAACGGTGCAGAGCATTCTATATGGCACAGCTTTCTATGGAGCATCTATGGGGACATAATGAATGGTATGTAGCATCTATTTTTATTTTTGAAATTCACCGGTAGCTGCTGCGTTTTCTACCCTAGGCTTATACTCGAGTCAATAAGTTTTCCCAGTTTTTTGTGGCAAAATTAGAGGGGTCGGCTTATACTCGGGTCGGCTTATACTCGAGTATATACGGTATTTATCAGCCTGTTCTATAAATAAAATACATTTTTTTACAATGACGGGCGTTCTCTTCTATTTTTGATAACCAGTGCAGGGAAAACTGACAGCTCAAGAATAGTGAAGTCCCACACCATTTTCTAAAATTATTTAAATAAATAATTTAAGAAATCCTGCCTGGGGTTCCTCCCATTTTTGACATCCAGCCAATCTAATGCAAAGGGAGGGAGAGAAAAAAACAAAAATCGATCATAGAGTCCAAAAGTTTAGAAGGTGATAACATCTTTATGTCTCCGTATGCCTTTTTATACAATAAACGTGACACATAGGAAACCATACAATGATGTATGCAGAGGCCACATGAAATCTACTGAGCAAAATTATATTCTACAGTACTGACTAGAGGTTTTCAGACATATTCTGGATATATATATCCCACAGGTATTATGCTGGTTGTAGCATTATATACACTGAGTCAATGGAAGAGGAAATGGGTATAAGGCTGTGGTCAGTCCTGCTATGTGGTACAACTACAAGCTTCATAGATATAACGGAGTATGATATCCTCCAAAACACAACCTGAATTGTAATGTGACAAGGTGTATAGCACCTATGCAAACGCAAGATATACACTATTGTTGGAGATAGTACAATACTAATAGATCTTAATACCTGTAAGGTAGCAGCAGCAGGGGCTCACCAGATCCGTGTATTCGCCCCAACATGCGTTTCTGATAGACAACTTCATCAGGGGCAATGGTCTAAAGCAGACAGCTGTAGGCTGGTATTCTCAGGTTGGTAAGGGCCATTGATATTGCCCCCCTAGCATAAAAAAGCAGCCCGTAGTCACCCCAGAATAAAAAGAATAAGCAGCCATATTTCTCACACGCCCAGCATGAAGATAATCCTCGGATGCCTCTGTCACCTGTAAAAGACAGAAAATAATAAAGAAGCTGTGGCAGTGACTTGGGGCAAGTGAGAATTTTTTATTTTAAAGTGGTTGTCTGGAACATTGACATTGATGGTCTATTGTTAGAATAGGTCATCAATATCTGATTGGGATGGGAATGCAACATCTGGCACCTCGGCCGATCAGGTATTCCTGTTGCCGATGGAACTGCCATCTATTGATTCAAATAGGGATGGAGAATAAGGGGAAAGTAGATGTGCCATACCCGGCCTCGGCCACTTGACAGTTGACGGAGTTCTGCTGTGCCGCTCCGTAACTGAGCACTTCCGCCCTCCGTGGCCACTACGAACAGCTTATAACTGTGGTGGAGGATGTTGGATGGCACATACACCCCCACCGATAGGAAATCGAAAATTCATATCAAATTTGATTAATTATGAATGGATTCCACCATCTCTAGCGATTATGGATTGGCAAATTTTAGTGATGAAGATGGCTTCTCTCGTGCTAGAGGTGAATATTATTGCAATGGTTTTTTTTTTTCATATTCTTACTCAATCCCTTTCCCAAAGTCTAGATTGTATTTTATACTCATGAATTTCCAACGCCTGTGCCAATGGTGAGACCTCCTCCTGTTGGCATGAATATATCAATAGCACCTGATGTTACTGATTATCAACAAATATATATTTTTTTGTCATTTTAAACAACATGAAGGAACTGGGGTGATGGGTTGGACAAGAGACAGAAACTACATTTCATAGCCATGATGGGTCTCTAACAATGCCATTTAAATATTATTTGTCACTGTTTAAAGTGAACCTTTCCCCTTTAAGCTTTTCCATTACGCTCATTTGCCCTGTCAATTTTGACAGGTTCTATGACTCGCGCACAAAAATGGTCATTAGTTACTGCATCTTCATCTTATTTAAGAAAAAAAAAAAAAGGGAAAGCATTCTGATGTCGTTAAAAGCCTGTAATTATTTTTATCCGAAGAGATAGTGTTGCTTGGAAGGTAATTTAATAACCTTTTGCATGTACCTGGGGAACGCTCCTCGGGGGAACTAAGGTGCTGACATGCCGTTTAGCCGTCAAAACATGACCTTTAATAGTTGCTTGGAGAAAAGTTAGCATGAAATCTAGGAATCGCCACCAAGCTAATTCTGTGTCATTATGCATGCAAAATAGAGGACAACACAACAAGCATTGTGGGAAAGATTCATAGGAACCGACCAGAGGAAAAAAAAAATGAAAACAAAAAAATAAAGAAAAAAAGACACTGCTGTAAAATTGTCATCTAAAAATAGTATTCTATATGAAACATTTTGTACCTAATAATTGCTGCCTCTTTCTTTATTCAAAGTCCAGCTGGGAAAGATACAATGAGGATATTATCCGCCTGAGATGTGAATACTGAGCCCTTATCAGTTGCTGTGATGAGGATTAATCACGCCATTGAATCGCAGACCTTTACAATCGTGAATGGGTCATTGTGCTATCACTTTGTGCTGACACACATCTGCAGGGACTGCGTGGAAGTAGCACTTACAGCAAAACCATGTGTAGACAATGTAGGAGATAACTTTTTGGTTGGGCGAGTTGGTCTTCTCGTAGGGCACCATTGTTTGATTATTTTACATATGTGGAAGGTTGTATTTTTATTAGCATAATTCATGTGAATATTTTGGTAAGGATTATACTATACAAATATTACATAAATATGCATGAAATAACCCGGCTGTTCATATTTTCTAAATTTCCCAATATGGGCTCTGATACCGTATGGTCCGAGAACCTATTTAGCGGCAATCAATTGTTGATGTGGATGTGTGCTGTTGATTGAAAGTACCACAAACTTGGCACCTTAAGATTATTTTTGCATGCTGAGCGTTCATATGCAAATTAGTTTGCATACTACAAATGCACCATGATGCTGCCGTGTGTTATTAACACTTACGCCATCTGAATAAAATGTAAGATTTTTTTTTGTATTTTTTTTAATAAATTTAAGTAAATCTAATGATAAATATTATTTTATTTTCAGTGTGTTTTTTTATTTTCTAAATGTAATTTTTTAAATTAATTTTTGATTTAGGAATGTTCTCATTTATGGTACATTAAGATTATTTTTGCATGCTGAGCATTCATATGCAAATTAGTTTGCATACTACAAATGCACCATGATACTGCCGTGTGGTACCTTAAGGTACCTTCACACTGAGCAACTTTAGAACAATAACGATAGCGATCCGTGATGTTGCAGCGTCCTGGATAGCGATATCGTTGTGTTTGAAAAGCAGCAGCGATCAGGATCCTGCTGTGACATCGCTGGTCAGAGCTAGAAGGCCAGAACTTTATTTCGTCGCTGAATCGGCGTGTGTGATGCCGATCCAGCGATGTCTTCACTTGTAACCAGGGTAAACATCGGGTTACTAAGCACAGGGCTGCGCTTAGTAACCCGATATTTACCCTGGTTACCATCGTAAATGTAAAAAGAAAAAAACACTACATACTTACATTCCCGTGTCTGTCGCGTCCCCCGGCGTCAGCTTCCCTGCACTGTGTCAGCGCCGGCCGGCCGTAAAGCAGAGCACAGCGGTGACATCACCGCTCTGCTTTACAGCCGGCACTTACACAGTGCAGGGAAGCTTTTTACTTTTACAATGGTAACCAGGGTAAACATCGGGTTACTAAGCGTGGCCCTGCGCTTAGTAACCCGATGTTTACCCTGGTTACCCGGGGACTTCGGCATCGTTGGTCGCTGGAGAGCTGTCTGTGTGACAGCTCTCTAGCGACCACACAACAACTAAACAGCGACGCTGCAGCGATTGGCATCGTTGTCTATTTCGCTGCAGCGTTGCTTAATGTGACGGTACCTTTACCGGAGTTGCTGTTAACAACATTAAGAGAAATGGATTACAATAGTCACATGGACCACTAGAATTTGAAGTTTCGAGATGTTTATTAACTTTCATGTTGTGGACATGCTGTGCGAACTGACATTGGAGTGGGGTCAGCTTTGAGATCACCTATTGTGAATGGTTGGGTTACGGACAAGAAGAACAGGAAACGGGAGAAGACACAGACCCAGTAATGTGGGTTTCACAGGAACTGCAAATATATAGACAGTCCAGGACTTGCAGGAAACAAATAGTTAAAGACACAATTGTTTGCGGACAGGTGGTCCTTGGCCGAGATATAGGTTGCAGTGATGAACAGTCAAACTGAATACTCGCTTGAAGAAATCATACACATTGTCACAACAAGGTTTGTAGTGTGAACAGTACCAGAGAAGAGTTCATTATCCATACAACAAATGAATGGTTAATGAGCAGGTCTGAGCCAGAAGTATATGCAGATAGCTGAGAGAAAAAAAGTTTGCTGGAGAGATGCAAAGAGTAACTGTATACAAAGCTGAATACTTAGAAGCACATAGCTGTCTAAGTTGGCCATAAAAGGCTTGGGGTGATGATGTCACAGGAGTGTGATGAGTGACTTGACAAACCTGGGGTGGACCACAGCAACAGAAGGTGGCAATAGTAGAAGGTAACAGGTCCCAGTCTTGGAGCTGAGTCAGATGAGTTACAATAAATTATACTTTTCAGGCCTCCACTTGTTCTGTGCAGCCCTACTCCTTTCTGTCATTTTCTTTAATCTTGTCACAATTGCCATATTGACTGGACCATAGTTGATGTCTTCCAGTGGCCAACATCTTTGGCGGTTTCTTACTAGGTAGTGGCCTGGTAAGTGTAGGAGATGCCAAGTGGCTGAGTGACTGGAACGTAGCAGACGACTGGACCACAACAGGGCTCCACAGCATGACAGGTGAGCCCCGGTTAAGTATTAATTTTAACCACTTCCCGGAGATTTTGAACCTCGCTAGATAGCAGTCTGTCATTTTGCTTTGGAATTTTACAAATCGAATTCCCCAAAAAATTGGACTTTGGCAAATCTACGTTATTCATAATATTCAAGATGAATTCAATTTGTCTCAAATCGATTCACTTATGTCTAATAGACATGTTAACCTTCATTATGGTCCGACTTGTAATGACAACGAGATGACTGTAGAGAAGTGAAAACCATCTCTACGGAACAAGAAGTGTTTTACTTTTTAGAGGTTTAAAATGAAAACTTCATGATTAGAATTTTTAAAGTAATTGTGAAATGCGATATAATAAAATATAACCAACATTCTTTAAAAATAACTTTAGCATAAAAAGTTGGTCCTAAATGGAAAAAGCAGCAAAACTTCCTTTATTGAAGAGCAAAATAGATATAGAGTTTTCTACTTAATAGATGCCCATTAATTTTTTGAGAATGCAACAGCAGATAATGAATGATCTAAAATTGTGGATTCGTCACATCACAGGCCAATTTTTATTCCCAGATTTTAAAAAAAAACATCATCTATCCATTGGATGAGGAGTACCTTAATGATCACTTTGGATCTAACCAGTGGTCCCAAAAATGGGCCTCGGGATCCTGGAAACCAGTGACATGGAGTATGCTAAGGCCTCGTTAAGACGTCTGATGTATGACTATGAGTGCTAGCCATGATTTTCGCAGACTATCACAGATTCGAGTGCTATAGGGCCATTCACATGTCCAACTTTTTCTTAGACTGTAATGTCCATGGAAAAATCATGGAAACATGTTAGATTTTAATCTGAGGTTCAGCTAACAATCGGCAATGCAATGGGTCCATGATAAAAATCAATCCTCACTCAGATGTCAACGATTGTCCGATTTTCACAGGCTATCAGAATAGAGGAGGTGGAAAATGTATTTTTTTTTTTTACTTTTTCCACAAACAAAAAAATTGGATGACTCTCGTATGATTCTCTGATCAGAATAATTAGTTCGATTTTCTAGTACTCTCGAAAAAAAATCGGATGTTTATAGAGGTACAATTCCCCCGAAAGAGAAAAAAAAGTTCAATGTATGTCCACACAGGGCATATGTTTCAGATTTTCTTCCGGAATTACAATATCTTACAATATGTCCAATGTAGATGAGATTTTCCAAAATTTCATCATCGCATTGTAGAGAAAATCAACCCTGAAAATTAAGGGGATCTGTGCATTTGGAATTGTTAATTTTATCCTATTGCAATAATTATTGTGGTAGATTTTCAACAGTTGCAAATTCACCCGTGGACTTGTCCTACGTTGGCAATCCTCAAACAAAAAAGGACTTGTGCACCAGAGTAATTATTAGCTACCATGTATAAGACACTTTGGGCATTGTTGTTGTGAATTCCGCTCTTGGGCTCCCTCCGGTGGTTGTAAGTGGCACTTTTGTGAGTTCTGCTCTTGGGCTCCCTCTTGTGGTTTCAAGTGGTATGGCTGCTCCTTGGAGTTAGCTGTCATCAGCTGCCTCCACTTATCGTCTCTTCTGCTCGGCTATTTAGGCCTGGCTGTTCCTTCAGCCAGTGCCACTTGTAAATGGCTCCTGGTTGGATTCGCATCTCTTTGGATTTCCCTGTTATCCTGACTAGTTCAGCAAAGCTAAGTTTTTGCTTGCACTTTTCTGTTCACAGATTGTGGACTTATCTGTTCTGTGCTTTCTATGTTTGTCCAGCGTTATCAGTATGAATTTATTCTGTCTTGCTGGAAGCTCTGGGAAGCAGATTTACCCTCCACACCTTTAGTCAGGTGTGGAGATTTTTTTGTAAACTCTGCGTGGATTTTTGTAGTGTTTTATACTGACCGCACAGTATTCCATCCTGTCCTATCTATCAAGCTAGACTGGCCTCCTGTGCTCATCCTGGTTTCATTCTGTGTATGTCTTTTTCCTCTCCACTCACAGTCATTATTTGTGGGGGGCTAATCTATCCTTTGGGGATTTTCTCTGAGGCAAGATAGTTTTCCTGCTTCTGTCTTTAGGGGTAGTTCGCTCTTAGGCTGTGACAAGATGCCTAGGGAGTGTTAGGAGCATTCCACGGCTACTTCTAGTGTTGTGTTGAGCTTAGGGACTGCGGTCAGTACAGTTACCACGTCCTTCAGAGCTCGTTCCATGTTGCTCCTAGACCACCGCATCATAACAATTGTATGGTATATCGGTAGGAGCGGGAGAGCAGAATTATGGAAATGTAAATATTTATATCTACAAGACACATACCATAAGGTACCTGATTACAGCCCATGCTTCCACCCCAAACCAATGAAATAAATGTTTCCCGCATCTTAATGCTGAAGGTGTCTTGTACTAAAGGTTCATTAAACAAATAATAAAAAGAGCTAATCCTTTATTCACTTTGTTGCCTGCTCTAACCACAGAAACAGATGCAAGGATCTGGAATGATAACTCCGACATATGCCATTTATCAATGTATTAGCAATGGACCTGCTCTAGTGATGCACGGCAGGAGCGATGTCCTTCTTGCTGCACTTGTCTTCCTTTAAAATGTCTTTAATCCTCACTTCACCTCTCTCAAGCAGTCGGCATTAAAGATTTATGCCGTGCTTTTCTGCGCCACACCTGAATATAGATTACTTAAATGGCTTGTAAATAATTCATTTCTGGGAATACGTCTCCATTACCGACTGATAATGTAACTTAATATACTGTTATATTCTGTAATAAAAGACTACAGATTGTTGACTCTTTATACAATCATCTTTTTGGACAGACAATGGATTAAAATAAAAGAAGTCTAGACATGAAAAGCTTCTGCAGAGCCGAAATCGCTGTGCTTAGAATTGTAGCAGCAAATAAACCCATTTAGAGCTTGGCTCCGGAGGCAATCGTAAAAAAAAAAATAGAGTAAATCAAAATGTTATAAATTGCAGGTAAATGATTGATGGGACAATATTTGTGCAACATGGAATAAAGATGCAATAAACATAATAAAAAGATGCAAGATCTTAGTATTCACCATTATTTCCTCTTCTCGCTCAATGATGATACAAGTTTGGTAGTTTACCGTCTAACCACGTGCGCAAGGAGACAGATCTGATTGTAGGAAGTGGGTTTATATTAAAGACATTTTGCTAGAATTATATGATGATTTTAGTTTTTAAGGTTCCTATGCACCGGATACAACTCATCCGAACATATTTGATTTTGGCGGGACTAGCTGCCCATCCGATGTGTATGGGGAACCCCTGACTCTTTCCGACCAGATGATGTTGGGAGCTCAAAGGATAGGACACGTTGACATTTAATGGTCCATTCTTATTCATAGTTGTGATTAGTCTTAAATATATCAAATCAAGCTCAGAAAATTGTGTCCACATTAAAATGTGGCTGGGCCTCGTAATTCTCACTTAAAATTAAGAATCGGCAGTGGCGCCAAAATTGACATAATTCTTGGTATGTTCGAGAGGAAAGGTCTTTAAAATCTCCATCTTAGCCATTGTGTTGATTAGAGAAAAGTCACTACAGGTGTCTGGCAGCAACTTAAAGGTGTTGCCCTTTTTTAGAGAAGTTTTTACCATACCTTGATAGGGTAGGTTAACACGACCTTTACCCCTCCATCCGAGAAAAATTGTCTAACTATGCTAATTAGATTCTGATTAGATTGGGATCTGTTTTTCTCGGAGTTGGAGTAAAAAAAAATAGTTTCCTCATGTTTTTCTGTTATGTCAGTCCATGAGAAGCGGACCACAGTCATATGTCATCTTAGTGATGTCCTATGTTTTTCACAGACCCATAGACTTGCATTGCTGATTTTGGTCTGACCCTCGAATCAAAATCTGACACCAATTGTTTCCTTGGACCGCTCGGTTCAATAAAAAAATCGGACATGTGCACAGCCTCTTAAAATAACATGAGTGCGAGTGCGATTCGTCAAAACCATAGATTTCACTCACCTGATTTAAACTGTCATGTGCACAAGCCCAAATACTCATAAAAACACAAACTGAGCATTTCTTATCCTCCCTGGGTTCACTGACAGATCTCTCCTGCAGGCACAGTCTCTCTTGTTTGGCTGTAGTGGTGATGTCACATCGACAGAGCTGCATTCAGTGATTGAGCTCAGCAGCTAATGCCGCTAAGAGCAGTGATTGGCTTCTGCACTGTCAACATGACGTCACCGCTAAGTTTGTGTCTCGATTCCATCACTTGCCTATGGGATTGAAGGCTGGCTCTGTGGTCAGGATTGTGAGTGGCAGCCCAACAGCACAATCTGTGGCAGAGGTGTGAGTATTGTGATTGGCAGCTCAGCCATCCTATTTGTCTTTGTCTGTGGGATCTCCTCTAGGTTTCATCCATTCTGGATGATTACAGGGCTATATAGCACTCTGACAATAGTCAGACCATTGCCAATTGTAGCTCTGCTCAAGTGTCTTGTATTTGCTCTGTGCTCAGAGTTGTATTCTGATCTTCATTGCTGACCTTGGATTTACCTTTGACCATTCGTTTAACTTACCCCTGTGTATTGATCCGCTACCTTCCTGATACGTCAACCTCAGACCGTTACCTGAGTATGCTTTTGTCTTTTCCCTTTTTTGATTATTATTATTTATTTATATAGCACCATTAATTCCATGGTGCTGTACATGTGAAAAGGGGTTACATACAGGGTTATAGATATCGTTAACAGTAAACAAATTTACAGTGACAGACTGGTACAGAGGGGAGAGGACCCTGTCCTTGCGGACTTACATTCTTCATGATAGTGGGGAAGAGACAGGAGGTTGGTGTGCTGCAGCACTGGTGGTGGTGAGGCGGCAGCTCGGGTGGTTGTGGCAGCAGCTCGGGTGGTCGTGGTGGCAGCTCGGGTGGTCGGTGACGTGGCGGCAGCTCGGGTGGTCGGTGATGTGGCGGCAGCTCGGGTGGCCGGTGACATGGCGGCAGCTCAGGCGGTCGGTGACATGGCGGCAGATCGGGTGGTCGGTGACATGGCGGCAGCTTGGGGGGTTGGTGAGGCGGCAGAATGGTTATTGCAGGCTGTAGGCTTTCCTGAAGAGATGGGTTTTCAGGTTCCGTCTGAAGGATCCGAGGGTGGTAGATAATCAGACATGTTGAGGCGTGGAATTCCAGAGGATGGGGGATATTCGGGAGAAATCTTGGAGGCGGTTGTGTGAGGAACGAATAAGTGTGGAGGAGAGAAGGAGGTCTTGGTAGGATTGAAGATTACGTGAGGGAAGATAGTGGGAGATTAGTTGGGTGATATAGGGAGGGGACAGGTTGTGGATGGCTTTGTAGATCAGTGTTAGTAGTTTGAACTGGATTCGTTGTGGAATTGGAGCCAGTGGAGAGATTTGCAGAGGGGTGAAGCAGGGGAGTAGCAAGGAGAGAGGTGGATTAGCCAAGCATCAGAGTTGAGGACAGACTGGAGTGGTTCAAGGGAGTTAGCGGGGAGGCCACAGAGGAGGGTGTTGCGGTAATCGAGGCGGGAGATGATGAGGGCATGCACAAGAGTTTTAGTAGATTGTGGGCTGAGGAAGGGACGGATTCTGGCAATATTTTTGAGTTGGAGGTAACAGGAGGTGGCAAGGGTTTGGACGTGCGGTTTGAAGGACAGGGCAGAATCGAGAGTTACCCCAAGGCAGCGGATTTCAGGTGGATTTCGATTATGTACTGAGCCTGGACCTTTTGACTATTCTGCCTCTTGGCAAGTCTGTGAGTAGTGAGTAGCATCACATTGAGTAGTGACCAGCTTCATTGTTTTTCTTTTTATAACTATATCAATGTATGGAAGAAACGTTTCTAAAAAAGGATGATTCTTTTAAGATTTGGCTGACTTCCATGTCTCCCGTTTCATCTATACACAACAACGCTTTGCTCAGCATAACATTTCTTTGTTCTCTATGAGAGAGCCACTGCCAAAATCATCTGGCAGTGGCTTATTTTCCTTCAGAACAGAATAATGGGGCTAAAGAATAGAAACAGCTCGCTCCTTATGTCTCCGAATATCATCTGTTGGGAGATAGTCAAGAGGCCCCTATGCACATAATATTGTCAGACAATCTCATTGAAATTGGTGGACTTGGCTGACTTTTATCTGTGTATGGAGGTGTACACTCTAAGAAATGTATGTTCTGATGGCACACACCTGTACCATAAAGGATCCCATCTTGTAGCATGACGTTTTGCAACTCTTGACACTAACGAGAAGATTTTAAGAGGTAATCCAACTTTTGAAAAAAAATAAACTTACCAGAAACACACGTAATTCAGACTGTATGAATAAAATTTTTGGCAAAGCCAAAAACAGGAAGTGTAAAAAAACACAGCAACTTTATTTAAAATATAACATTCCAGAAAGAGCTAAAAACTGCAAAAAAACAAAAACAAGATAAATGCATGTAAATAAATGCAGTAAAAAAACACAATGAAAATAACGCAAGTGACCTAATTTACCTAATAGTTGCAGAAATGATGCAGAAAACTTGCAACATAAAAAAACTCACCATTGACTCATCATGGGTACATAGCCTAAGGGACCGAAGTCAATGTTCTATTTGTAGATTCATACTGTATGTACACCCAGCGGTGAACCTAGCCACACTGCTGCCTGAGGCGAACTTCAAAACGGCGCCCCCCCAAACGCATATACAGTACAGCCCCCCTATAGGGCTCCAATCTCATATACAGTCTCCCCATACATTACATGAGTGATAACTATTGTACATTCTACAATAGGTCATAAATCAGACAATACAGTCCTCCATACAGTATTCTGGCCTCCACAGTGCTCCTTACAGAATAATATATATTACTCCATACAGTATAATGAGCCCCATATATTGCTCCATATAGTATTGTGGGCACTGCACAGCACCCCATACAGAATAACATGCCCCATATATTTCTCCATACAGTATAATGAGCCCCACATGATGCTCCATACTGTATAATGGCCACACAGTGCTCCATACTGTATAATGGCCACACGTGATTCTCCGTACTGTATAGTGGCCACTGGCCACATAGTGCTCCATACTGTATAGTGGCCACACAGTGCTCCATACTATATAATGGGCACACATAATGCTCCATACTGTATAATGGTCACACATGATGCTCCATGCTGTATAATGGCCTCACATGATGCTCCATACTGTATAATGGCCCACATGATGCTCCATACTGTATAATGGCCACACTTGATGCTCCATACTGTATAATGGGCCCACATGATGCTCCATACTGTATAATGGCCACACATAGTTACTCCTACACACAAGGATGCGCTCCGTACACCTTGCACACACAGCTCCACTCCAATCTCACGTGGCTCCACTCCATACACCTCATACACACACGGCTCCGCTCCGTACACCTCATACAAACACGGGTCCCCTCCATACACCCCATACACACACGGCTCCACTCCATACACCTCATACACACACGGATCCGCTCCATACACCTCGTACACACTCGTCTCTGCTCCATACACCTCATACACATTCAGCTCCGCTCCATACACCTCATACACACACGGATCCGCTCCATACACCTCATACACACATGGCTCCGCTCCATACACACTCAGTTCAGCTCCGTACACTTTATACACACATGGCTCCTCTCCATACACCTCATACACACACGGCTCTGCTCCATACACCTCATACAGACATGGCTCCGCTCCATACACCTCATACACAGCTGGCTCCGCTCCATACACCTCATACACACACGGCTCCGCTCCATACACCTCATACACACACGGCTCCGCTCCATACACCTCATACACACACGGCTCCGCTCCATACACCTCATACACACACGGCTCCGCTCCATACAACTCATACACACACCATGGCAACTAGCACAGCAGAGTCCTGCAATCCATGGAGGTCCCGATCATGTGACCTCTGATTCCTCCCCTCCAGTGACCTCATCACAGGTCCTGTTTGCACAGAGCAGCCAATATGTGGTGTGCTGCTCTGCGGGTGCAGGGATGACTGGCTGATATTGCACACCGTGGGTTGTGAGAAGGGGCGCGCGCACTGCACTAGTAACAGCACATGTCAGGGATTATGGAGAGTCGGCACCAGGTGTTCTGAGCGCCGCTCTGCTGCCTCCTGTCTTTCAGTGAGGACTGCCGCCTGAAGCAAAGGGCTCAGCTTGCCCCATGGTAGCGACGCCTCTGTGTACACCACTTTTCTAAGCTATGAGAATTAACCAGGAGAGGTTAAATGTGTAAATGGCAAAGGCATTAATATACATCAGAATTTTCGCAAATAAAATTTTCAGAATTATTGCTCTGTGGAACACAGTTGACTTTTGAGGAAAGTTACATTGTAAACAATTGTTTTCTCCTTCGAGGACAGTCCACAAAAGGAAGGTAACTTTTTAAAAGTGAATTCTGAAGTGATGGGAGAATAAAAAAATTGCAATTTTCCATTAATCTTAATTCGCCACACAAAATTAATTATAAATTAGTGCAATTGCGTTTATGAAATCACATGAGATAATAATTTAAAAAGGAATAATTTAAAAGATGAATTAAAAAAAAAAAAAAAAAAACAGAATCGGAAAAGGCCAATATAAACTTGGGAAAAAAACATGCTGAGAATAAAGTCTGTTAGATCTTGAAATAGGAGATCTACTAAATAATGCATAGTTTTATTTTTTTTTGTTTGATTTGCATAAACCTTAAGAGAGTATTTATTTATGTAAACTTAACTTGATGTACTGAGGAATTAGAATGGAGAGAATGGCATTCATGTTGTTTTCATTTTGGTATTTAGAACAAATATTCAGTTACATATGGACTGCTTAGACCTAATCATCTGATTCAATATGATGGGCTACTTGAGCCAGGTTGGAAAGGGCTGCATTGAACAAAGTGCCCCGGTCTTGCTGCAGGCTAGGCAGGTTGGCCCGAACTCTGCTGGGGAGCAGATGGCAAGCCAATGCTCCTAGCTACACTTACCTTCCTTACTAAATCCATAATCCCTAGCTGGACACAGAGCCAAGGCAGGCTTGGAGGCAGAAAGGAGGTTACAATCTGGACGCATGCATTGACTGCCAGGAATAAGGGAACAGTGCAGAAATTTCAAATGCCTAACAAGTTCGACGACTTGTTCCGGAGCCAATGCAGCATTTTTTTTTTTAGAAGTAATTAAGACATGATTGAAATTGTTTGAGCCATTTCAACACAAAAAAATAAACATCTTATAAAAATCTCCACAATGGACGTTAACGATGAATGGCACCATGATCACCCAAACTGTGAATTTAAGATCTTGTATCCAATGAACAGCCCTTTAATAGTAGTGCAAAAATGATTGTGTTTTCTTATTTTCAGCACGGATAGTCTGTGAGAAGACAGTTGCTGAAAATATCATTTGATTTTTCAGAATTATAGAAGAATCTGTAATTCACTGTATTTTACATGGGAAAGACTAGAAATGTTGGGCTGTATGACCTATAACATAGGGGAAGACTGATGAGTAAGGATGAGAGGACCCGTTGAAGTTCCGGTTCTGCTACCCAACCCAAACTTTAGTCCAAAGTATAGATCGAGTACCAGAACTATACCCGAACTTAAACCAAACCCGAACCCCACTGAAATGTATGGAGACCCAAACTTTGGAGCTGTAAAATTCTCGCTGACTTCCGCTAGAACTCTGGTCTTCCGAGAGAAGTCTTTGTTGACTGTTTAGCACCGGAAACTAACTGTCCTGTGTGAACTCCAAACTTTAATTTTTGGTTAGCTCAACTCTACTAGTTAGGAATGTGCCTGGACTAAATGGTAAATGATGCGCACTCTGCTTATATGTAGGTGCAGGCTGAACATGGACTGAGTCCAGTGATCACAACCAGGAGGAGGAACAGCCGCACTCAAAAAGTCTAATAGGTTGCAAAAAGAGAGAATCAATAGAAGGCTGGTATATATAGAAAAACAGAAGTCCCATCTGGGGCTTATTAACTTGTGGAGTAGGACACCGTCTGTGGTGATAGGTGCTTTAAACAAACAGAAGAAGATTTAAGTCGATTACCCTATTTTAATTTAACCTTTGTACAATTGGAAGTTAAAACAAGATTTTTTTTTCTGCCGTGTTTCAGAGCAGTTGCAAAGATTATATCTGTGCAGACCTCCAGTCCTGACCTGTATGACAATGATAATTGATTTGAAAGGTAAATATTTGGCCTTACACAATTTCCAGTGTTATTAAAAGGAGAAGTGCTTATCTTCCATTCTTGTACTGATCCTGTGTTACATCCTGTATTATACTCCAGAGCTGCACTCACTATTCTGCTGGTGCAGTCACTGTCTACATACATTACATTACTGATCCTGTTCTGATCCTGAGTTACATCCTGTATTATACTCCAGAGCTGCACTCACTATTCTGCAGGTGCAGTCACTGTGTACATACATTATATTACTGTTCCTGAGTTACATCCTGTATTATACTCCAGAGCTGCACTCACTATTCTGCTGGTGCAGTCACTGTGTATGTACATACATTACATAACTGATCCTGAGTTACATCCTGTATTATACTCCAGAGCTGCACTCACTATTCTGCTGGTGTAGTCACTGTGAACAATGTTCACTGAACATACATTAGTTACATTAATGATCCTGAGTTACATCCTGTATTATACTCCAGAGCTGCACTCACTATTCTGCTGGTGCAGTCACTGTGTACATACATTACATTACTGATCCTGAGTTACATCCTGTATTACAGGGGTCCCCAACTCCAGTCCTCAAGGCCCACCAACATGTCATGTTTTCAGGATTTCCTTAGTCTTGCCCAGGTAATAATTGCATCACCTGTGCAATGCAAAGGAAATCCTGAAAACATGACCTGTTGGTGGGCCTTGAGGACTGGAGTTGGGGACCTCTGCTGTATTATACCCCAGAGCTGCACTCACTATTCTGCTGGTGCAGTCACTGTGTACATGCATTACATTACTGATCCTGAGTTTCAACCTGTATTATACTCCAGAGCTGCACTCACTATTTTGCTGGTGTAGTCACTGTGAACAATGTTCACTGAACATACATTAGTTACATTAATGATCCTGAGTTACATCCTGTATTATACTCCAGAGCTGCACTCACTATTCTGCTGCTGCAGTCACTGTGTACATACATTACATTACTGATCCTGAGTTACATCCTGTATTATACCCCAGAGCTGCACTCACTATTCTGCTGGTGCAGTCACTGTGTACATGCATTACATTACTGATCCTGAGTTACATCCTGTATTATACTCCAGAGCTGCACTCACTTTTCTGGTGGTGCAGTCACTGTGTACATACATTACTGATCCTGAGTTACATCCTGTATTATACCCCAGAGCTGCACTCACTATTCTGCTGGTGCAGTCACTGTGTACATACATTACATTACTGATCCTGTTCTGATCCTGAGTTACATGCTGTATTATACTCCAGAGCTGCACTCGCTGTTCTGCTGGTGCATTCACTGTGTACATACATTACATTACTGATCCTGAGTTACATCCTACATTATACTCCAGAGCTGCACTCACTATTCTGCAGGTGCAGTCACTGTGAACTTACATGACATTGCTGATCCTGTACTGATCCTGAGTTACATCCTGTATTATATTCCAGAGCTGCACTCACTTTTCTGCTGGTGCAGTCAGTGTATATATACATTACATTACTGATCCTGAGTTACATCCTGTATTATACGCCAGAGCTGCACTCACTATTATAATAATAATAATAATAATTTTTATTTATATAGCGCCAACATATTCCGCAGCGCTTTACAAATTATAGAGGGGACTTGTACAGACAATAGACATTACAGCATAACAGAAATATAGTTCAATACAGATACCAGGAGGAGTGAGGGCCCTGCTGCTCGCAAGCTACAAACTATGAGGAAAAGGGGAGACACGAGAGGTGGATGGTAACAATTGCTTTAGTTATTCGGACCAGCTATAGTGTAAGGCTCGGGTGTTCATGTAAAGCTGCATGAACCAGTTACCTGCCTAAGTATGTAACAGTACAGACACAGAGGGCTATTAACTGCATAAAGTGAATGAGAATATGATACGAGGAACCTGATTTCTTTTTTTTTTTTTTTTTTATAAATAGGCCACACAGGGATCGTTAGGTTAATGTATTGAGGCGGTAGGCCAGTCTGAACAAATGAGTTTTTAGGGTACGCTTAAAACTGTGAGGATAGGGGATTAATCGCATTAACCTGGGTAGTGCATTCCAAAGAATCGGCGCAGCACGTGTAAAGTCTTGGAGACGGGAGTGGGAGGTTCTGATTATTGAGGATGCTAACCTGAGGTCATTAGCGGAGCGGAGGGCACGGGTAGGGTGGTAGACTGAGACCAGGGAGGAGATGTAGGGTGGTGCTGAGCCATGGAGTGCTTTGTGGATGAGGGTAGTAGTTTTGTACTGGATTCTGGAGTGGATGGGTAGCCAGTGTAATGACTGGCACAAGGTAGAGGCATCGGTGTAACGGTTGGTGAGGAATATGATCCTGGCTGCAGCATTCAGCACAGATTGGAGCGGGGAGAGTTTGGTAAGAGGGAGGCTGATTAGTAGAGAGTTACAATAGTCCAGACGAGAATGAATGAGTGAAACAGTCAGAGTTTTTGCAGAGTCGAAAGTAAGAAAAGGGCGAATTCTAGAAATGTTTTTGAGATGCAGATAAGAAGAGCGAGCCAGTGATCGGATGTGGGGGGTGAATGAAAGGTCAGAATCAAGGATGACCCCAAGGCAGCGGGCATGTTGCTTTGGAGTAATGGTGGAACCGCACACGGAGATGGCAATGTCAGGCAAAGGTAGGTTAGTAGAGGGAGAGAACACGAGGAGTTCAGTTTTTGACAGGTTTAGTTTCAGATAGAGGGAGGACATGATATTAGAGACAGCGGTAAGACTATTCTGCTGGTGCAGTCACTGTGTACATACATTACATTACTGATCCTGAGTTACATCCTGTATTATACTCCAGAGCTGCACTCACTATTCTGCTGGTGCAGTCACTGTGTACACACATTACATTACTGATCCTGAGTTACATCCTGTATTATACTCCAGAGCTGCACTCACTATTCTGCTTGTGCAGTCACTGTGTACATACATTACATTACTGATCCTGAGTTACATCCTGTATTATACTCCAGAGCTGCACTCACTATTCTGTTGGTGGAGTCACTCTGTGCATACATTACTTATCTTGAGGTGCTGGAATATTCTTATCTTATATGCCTTAACTAAAATGTTATTTCTCAGTTTCAGAGGTGATATCTCCCACCATAGCTTGTTTCAATGATTTGCAAATTGTAATTTTTACACCAGATGCTGTAAAGTAGCAATCAGATTTAGGAAAAACTGACTTCCCTCCTGCATTTGAGGATAGGAGAGTTCAGCTCTGAAGCATAATTCAGTCCATAACTCGGTGCATATTTAAGCTCATTATGATATAAATGTTCTTAATTGTGGCAAATTCCAAATTGAATATATTACTAAAATTTCTCCCCGGACTTCTGTTTATAGAAAGACACCAGGGAGATAAAAGTTCACTTTCCATTACGAATATTTCCTGTGCGACTTATATATGTTTGTGACGCTCGGGTGAGATGAATGCATGCATTAAAATGTGATGTTTGTTTCTTTAAGTGACAGCTCGTCTTAGGGGAGATGTTGCTGTGAGCGACTCAGTTTCTTTCTGGAGAACTAATTGTAGAAAATAAACAGCTGGTGATGTTCAATCTGCATGTGACTACGTGGTCCCCCCCTAAGGACTGCCGGGGCCGGGGCCATCACCGCACCACCACTAGTTTTAGGTTTACTTGTCTCAGATGCCTTTATTAACGTGCATGCTAATATGGAGAGGAATATATTTATTTATGGTTTTGTGTATTTAGGCTCAGGTGCGTAGACATTCCGGAATTACAATTAACGCTGTTTTTAGATGAAGTTTATATTCTGTATATTTGGTCATATAGTGGTCGTATTTCGCATCTATGTCCCTATTTGATTAGACTATTTTTCAAATATTCTTAAAAAAAAAAAAAGCTTGAGTATACAGCTTCAACACAGATTTATGGGTCTCCATGGTGACAGACTACAAATAAATCCATTATGTAGTCTGATTCTGCAGCCATGAATTACCCCGCATCCTGGAGTAACGATTGCACAGCCGCAGATCCTGTCTGCTTACAAACAGAGATGAGCAAACTGTTTCGAGCAAATTTGATTTTTCTTTGAGATTTGTTTAAAAAAAAATAATTCAGATGCTCAAGTGCCTAATAAAAAAGACCCTTTCGTAAGGAAATTAGAAAACTGAATATAGAATAGTTGATGGGAGGATCGGTAGTGGTCGCACTGCTATGAGGAGGACAGAAGAAGTGAGGATAACATTTTTTTTTTATACCCAATTTTCAGACAATTCAATGAATGTACTTGCTGCTCATTAAATTACCATATTTTTCAGACTATAAGACGCACTGGACCATAAGATGCACCCCAAATTTTCAGAAGCAAAATAGAGAAAAAAAATTAATGTGTCAAATGGGGGTCTGTCTTACAGTCCAAATTCAGCTTACCGAGGAGGATTGGCAGCGCTGGTGGAGCATGGTCCTTGTGTTCAGTGGTACAGTGATATGACTCCCATCCCGGACTGGTGTGGCAGGTTCGGTGGTTCTCTGTGGTGTGGGGGGTTACCACCAGCATTTTGTGAATGCCCGGAGACCCCCGCACATCCCCCTGCCTCTGGGAAAATGGCCACTGTGGGCAGCGCATGCTCAGATTGAGATATTGGTAATGAGATCTTGGCACCGAGCTCTTTCTTCTGCTTGAATAAGATGTCGCTTGCATATAGACGCATCTATATCTCCTGAAATGTTATGGTCCTGATTGATCATTGTTGTTTCTCCAGTTTTCTGAAGTAATTTCCTCTTATTTGTCCCTTTTAGTATTTAAGCCTTATTCTCTACATTTTTTTTTTACCACCTTTGAAGTTTTCTTGTTTTAAGTCTTTTATGATTTATCCTCAACAACTTTTCGGATCCAGAATGTTTTCGACAGATTCACGAAAATGCAAATTTTCCAAACGTTGCATTTCTTTGGAACATTTTTAATTTTTCACCAAATTAATGAAACAAATCCGCCATTTTGGTGTATTTGACCAAAAAAAAATCACAAGACGGGGAAAAAAATGACAAAAATTACAAATAATGAAATGGGGGCCCTATTTGTTTAATTTATACTCTGTTTTTATTGACAAACTCCTTTTTAAAGAGGACCTTTCAGCAATTTTTTATATTGAACTGGACACAATGTAATAGTGGCTGCAGAACAGAATAAAACGTCTTCCTTTTTTTAATGTTTTTTTAATTTCTTGTCTGTTGCTGAGATATTAGAAAAAAAAAGTATTTGGAACCTAATGATTTAACTTTTGTTAAGTTCAACTGGGTGTAATCAGAGTTTTTACTGGAAGGTTGTACTTCTTCTCCCTGTATGATGTTGCCCAAACAAAAGCAGGCAGTAGAATGAAGGACACGCCCCCACCATAGCTTAAAGCAGATTTCTCAGTATGTGAGATGTATGACACAAAGCCCTGGTCTTCTGGCCCAACCTCCTCGATGCTGTAGAAACCTTACTGAGGAGCTGCTTGGTCCGAGGTTTCAGCAGCAATTGGGAAATGTTCTAAATCTTCCTGGAATCCGGAAGGACCCACATTTTTTGGCAGGCTTCTGAAGATTTTTGGACCAATGGCAAATATGCAGGAAACTTGCTGGAAAGAAAAATTACCAAGGCAAGCTATGGCCGAACTTGAGCACAATTATGCCTGGCCCAGGGTTTAATTATAAGGGGTGAAGAGACTGAGGCAATGCTTGGATGCCAAAGCCAAAAAAGTTTTTCTGGCCCTTCTAAGATAACTAATATTGTTTATAATACATATTAATTGGGGTACTCTTTTGGGAGTAATTTGCTTTAGAGCCCAAGAACCCTTTTAGACTTGAGACTGAATTATATAAAACCTATAAGGTTGTGAACATATCACACAATGTCCGCCTGGAACCACCTGAAAGATCACTCATTAAGCCTTAAGAATAATGATCCTATGCACTGCCATGTCAAAAGAGTTTGCTGTGCACATGTTGTCTATTAACTTTTTTAACCACTTCATGCTGGTGACCTGGTCATTCTTAAGTATAATAAATTGGAAAGGTTACTGTGCACAATCCTGCTGACAGGTTCCCTTTAAAAGGACTCTGTCACATGAATTTGGAGGGAACAATTGCTTTGTGCAGGCGTGTACCACGGAGGACAGAGAATGAACTTCAATCCAATATTGCAGCCAGCATGCAGCCAGCGGGTAAGGAAAGGGTGAATCAAAAACCCGAAAACCCCGCCCCTATGGCTGAAAATTGTTCCCTCCACATTCAGGTGACAGAGTCCCTATAAGCTTGTGCTACTGAGTAGAGAGGAGTCATAAACCAATGGAGCCAGAAAGTTGATGGGGTACAAGTTTATCATCAACACATTTCCAAGTTACACCAAACTTCTTCTTCAGGACCAACCATAGATCTTCAAGAAGTGTTGACAATAAATTACATTTGTTCACCATCAAGTTTCTTGCGCCATTCGTCCACGATTCTCCACTTGGGAGCCAAGGTTTAACCCCTTCTTTCCTCGAAATCACTGGTTACTCTTCAGTCGTTCTTTTGGAAACTATCAATATGTTGCTAGTAGAATAAAAAAAAAAAACGAAGAAAAAACCCTCAAGCTGCATATTCACAACAAAAAATGACTACAAAGAAGGCAAACGAAGAAGCTTCAGGAAAAAATACTTCTTGCATTTTCCTAAAGCATCTTTTTCTTCAAAAACTGAATGGTACACTGGTGTGCACATATCTAAGCAAAGTTTTTAAAAATAACAAAAAAATCTGTATTGAGAAGAAACATTATGAAAATGACATCATGGCGGCTAAGCGGTCACAGGCTACATCAGCAAGGAGTTTTATGCTTTTCTGCATCCCAGAAGGTATACTGTCAGTTTAATTGACTTTCTATAAAACTAGTAGAAACTAAACTTTGAGGGACAAGGACTGATCTGACTGGGGACAATCTTTTTACAACTCTGCAGAATATGCTGGTGCTATACGAGAGTAACGGTGAATAAATGTGCGATCTACGTTCCCTCCAACCTTCAACTTTTTTTTCACATTCATTCACAGCCATTAAATATGTCTGTTTTGCTAATCACCATATTTGAGGAAAACAGGCATTAAATATTGAAAGCCGCTGAAATTAGGTCTATCCTCCGAGACTCTAATATAGACATTATGATTTGTCTAACTGTACGCCAGTCTATCTTGTTTTATGCCCTTGGTAGTATAATTTCATCTTCAGACTTCTTTAAATACTCGCACTTGTCTATCTCGTCATAAAAAAATAATTTTTCTTTAATACATAGAAAATGGGATTGTCATTGGCCCCGACAGGTGCCCCAACCGATTTCCGCTTAAGATGAAAGTTCACTCTCTAGAAAAGATATTAAAATTTATTACAATTTCAACTTTGATTTTAACTTTTTTTTTGTTAATATCAGCTCAGTGTTTACTTTTCTTTCAGAGTTTGTGCCACATATTTTACTGCGAAGTTGCTGCAAATTGAATCGAAATTTTATAATTGTTTAAAACATAGAAATAAAGCTAATACTGCGAAAATTAACACAGAGAATTCTAAAGAGTTATTCTATTAAGAGAACTATGAAAGTGCTGGGATAATATACATAGAACATAGGTCTAATGAGAGATGCCTCAACATAAGTTATGTTATATTCCCATTATGCAGCATCTCATAAGGCAATATGACAGGAGTGTCAGCTTCCAAAACAACAAGGCGTAATTAACATGTCAAGCAAGTTCTGTAAATGTCACAAAACAAACTATGCAAAAAAAAACCAACCTCAATATTTAACAGTGAAGAAAGATGGCAAAAGTGCAAGGAACGAGTTAACAGGAAGAAGTTTACTTGGTCATAATCACTGGTAGGGTAGGAATTCCCACAGAACTATCTATTTATCCATCCATCCATCCACCCATCTCAATTAAAATGGGTTTTATTTGAAGGCCTAAGTACATGTTAGCATTGCCAAAGCAAGTGGTAAAATAATGGGGGGATGGGGATAGGGACACATCTAGGGTGGGGTCCATGACATACTCATTGAATCCGGGTGGCAACGACAGAACTACAAGCCCCAAGAGAGCAGAATCTGCCAGCAGTGCCCCAGGAGGCTCCTTTTAGTTTGTGGCAGGAATTGACGTATTGCGTTGCTCTTTCATCTCCCCCCAGTAGTATAGGCAGTTTCTCTTCCTCCTCCATGGAGTTAAAGTATGGGATGAAATCAGACAGTCTCCTGAAGCGAGAGTCCTTCACTGCGGAGTATTTCAGGCACCTCAGTAAGAAGTGAACCTCCTCCTCCACAGCTTCCTGGGCCACTGCTGGCAGATTCTGCTCTCTTGGGGCTTGTAGTTCTGTCGTTGCCACCTGGATTCAATAATTGCTTCCCAGATGCGATGAGTAGGCTGTGGGCTCTTAGTCTATGCCAGCTCAGGATCTGTCACTCTATGGGGTTTGCTAGTTTCTTTAGATATGGGTACAATTTGTATTCCTTCTGTGCCTTGGGGTCATACTTGATTCCGAGCTTTCATTCACCCCCCACATCCAATCACTGGCTCGCTCTGCTTATTTGCATCTCAAAAACATTTCTAGAATTCGCCCTTTTCTTACTTTCGACTCTGCAAAAACTTTTACTGTTTCACTTATTCATTCTCGTCTGGACTATTGTAACTCTCTACTAATCAGCCTCCCTCTCACCAAACTCTCCCCGCTCCAATCTGTCCTGAATGCTGCAGCCAGGATCATATTCCTCACCAACCGTTACACCGGTGCCTCTACCTTGTGCCAGTCATTACACTGGTTACCCATCCAATCCAGAATCCAGTACAAAACTATTACCCTCATCCACAAAGCGCTCCATGGCTCAGCACCACCCTACCTCTCCTCCCTGGTATCAGTCTACCACCCTACCCGTGCCCTCCGCTCCGCTAATGACCTCAGGTTAGCATCCTCAATAAACAGAACCTCCCACTCCCGTCTCCAAGACTTTACACGTGCTGCACCAACTCTTTGGAATGCACTACCCAGGTTAATATGATTAATCCCCAATCCACACAGTTTTAAGCGTGCCCTAAAAACTCATTTGTTCAGATTGGCCTACCGCCTCAATGCATTATCTTAACTATCCCTGTGTGGCCCATTCAAAAAACAAAAACAAATTATTGGGTTCCTCGCATCATGTTCTCATACATTTTATGCAGTTAATATCCCTCTGTGTCTGTACTGCTACATACTTAGGCAGTTAACTGGTTCATGCAGCTTTACATGAACACCCGAGCCTTACACTATGGCCGGTCCGAATAACTAAAGCAATTGTTACCATCCACCTCTCGTGTCTCCCCTTTTCCTCATAGATTGTAAGCTTGCGAGCAGCAAGGCCCTCACTCCTCTTGGTATCTATTTTGAACTGTGATTTCTGTTATGCTGCAATGTCTATTGTCTGTACAAGACCCCTCTATAAATTGTAAAGCGCTGCAGAATGTGTTGGCGCTATATAAATAAAATTATTATTATTATTATAGGTTCTGATGTATCGTCAGTTTCTATGATTTGTTCATGGTGCTCCTCCAGACGATGAGATATTACTCTTTGCCTTTGTATAGAGTCTTTCAAATTTCGTCCTTGTCAGGCCATGCACATTGGTGGCTTGGTCAGACTGCTTTTGGGTGATTTGTGTGGGGGGCTTTGTTATCCTGGGGCTTCCTGGTGTTGCAAGCCTTTGTGATGGTAGGAGCTGGGACTACTACTCTGTAAATGAGCCTTGACTGATAGCGTCTTCTTCTGGATTGCAAGATGTAGTTGGAATCTGCCTAGCTCTGCTCTGCAGGTACTGTTTGATGTGCTGCGATGAGCCATGGAATAAATGGCGCTATAATAATAAATAATAATAATAACTTGGAGGAGGTTTTTGCAGAACTGGGTGGAATATTTCTGTTGGCTCAGCATCCCACATTGACCAGTTTGGGTATGAGACTGGACCCCAGACTTTGCTGCTGTAAAGATGGATTGGGGCAATGATGTTATCAAAGATTTTCTGCCAGACTGTTACATGTGCCTTGGGAGGGTACAGGTGTCTTCTGATAGCATAGTAGGCTTTGCATGCCATGTCTTTCAGCAACTCTATGGCTTGCTTAAGGCTCACTGAATGGCTAAGTTCTGGGCCCAAGTAGGTGTTTTTGTTGGTTTCTGTAAGTGGACAGCTGTCCCCTTATGAAGGGGGGATGGCCAGTTGGTTTCTGCTTTCTTTTCTTGAACACCATAATATTTTCTTCCGGTTGATTGGCAGTGCTCATGTAGTGCTGATGGTCTATAGGGTTTTCAGATTATCTTGGAAACCATTTCAGTTGGTGAGAACAGAGCAAGGTCAAAAGCATACAGCAGAAATTTCACCTCTTTGTCATGAAGGGTGAGTTGTGGTGCTGAGGAGGACTCCAGAGCCACCATCAGCTTGTTGATGTAAATGTTGATGAGCGTTGGACTGAGGCTGCAGCCCTGTGTCACTCCTTGGCTTTGTTGGAAATAGGCCATCCTCCTTTCATTTAGTATCTTCCAATATTTATCTATCTATCTACAGTGGGAAAAATAAGTATTTGATATACTGCCGATTTTGCAAGTTTTCCCACCTAAAAAGAATAGAGAGGTGTGCAATTTTTATCATAGGTACACTTCACCTGTGATAGACAAAATCTAAAAAAAAATCCAGAGAATTAGTCTGATTTTTACATACCGTATATACTCGAGTGTAAGCCGACCCGAGTATAAGCCGAGACCCCTAATTTTGCCACAAAAAACTGGGAAAACTCAATCACTCGAGTATAAGCCTAGGGTAGGAAACGCAGCAGCTACCGCTAAATGTCAAAAATGCAAATAGATACCAATAAAAGTAAAATTAATTGAGACATCAGTAGGTTAAGTGTTTTTGAATATCCATATTGAATCAGGAGCCCCATATAAAGCTCCAAAAAGTTTGATGGGCCCCATAAGATGCTCCATATTAAAATACGCCCCATATAATGCGGCACAAATGCAGATTATGGTCCCGTAAGATGCTCTATACAGACATTTGCCCCATATAATGATGCACAAATGTTGATTATGGCCCCATAAGATGCTCCATAAAGATATTTGCACCATATAAAGTTGCACAAACATTGATTATGGCCCCATAATATGCTCGATGTAGACATTTGCACCATATAAAGCTGCACAAACATTGATTATGGCCCCATAAGATGCTCCATGTAGACATTTGCCCCATATAAAGCTGCACAAACATTGATTATGCCCCATAAGATGCTCCATGTAGACTTTTGCCCCATATAATGCTGCACAAATGCTGATTATGGCCCCATAAGATGCTCCATAAAGATATTTGCCCCATATAAAGCTGCACAAACATTGATTATGCCCCTTAAGATGCTCCATGTAGACTTTTGCCTCATCTGCTGTTACTGCAACAAAAAAAATCACATAGCTCTCGTCGCAGAGGCCCCCGGCACTTGCTATACTCACTTTTCCCGTTCCACCACCGCCGGCTGCTGCTGCGTCTTCCCCGTCCTCTGGACTGACCGTTCAGGCAGAGGGTGGTGCGCACTAATCGCGTCATCGTGCCCTCTGACCTGAGCATCAGTGCAGAGGACAGGAAAGATGCAGTGGTGGCCGGTGATGGTGAAAAGGAGAGCAGGTGAATATCGCGCACTGCGTTCTACTCACCTTCTCCTGGCGCGGTTCCTGGTTCCCCGGCTTTGGCAGCTTCTTCCTGTAGTGAGCGGTCACATGGTACCGCTCATTACAGTAATGAATATGCGGCTCCACCCCTATGGGAGTGGTGTGGGGTCCAAATTCATTACTGTAATGAGCGGTACCATGTGACCGTTCACTACAGGAAGAAGCTACTGGTGCCAGGGAACCAGGGACTGCGCCAGGGGCAGGTGAGTATGATTACACAGCTGCTGCTCCACCTCTCCTGCCGACCCCTGGGTATGACTCGAGTATAAGCCAAGAGGGGCAATTTCAGACAATGAAAAAATCCGGCACTACAAATGAATTATTATATTTTATTAATTATTAATCCAGTTTTAACGTAACGTTTCGGTCAATCGTGACCTTCATCAGACTAGAACATAAATGAAAAAATATAGCAAAATATTACAAAAACATCAATCCATAATACATACAATCAAGATAAAAAAATAATTAAAAAAAAAATAATAAAAACAATCAGTACATAATGCTGCACAAAATTTGTCAAATATCATGGATCTTGTATCCTCTAAGTGATAATAGTATCATAAATTAACATTAATTATTCCAAGTACAGTTTAAGGAAGTGGTTTCTCCATAATAATAAACATAAATACATTCAATGTGGCCAATTATTCAAATAGCATTGCTATATTACTGGGACACCTCCATTACAATGACCTGCACCCTCGATGGTATATAATATCCAAGAAAAGAAAAAGCATATTGCCTCACCAAAAGAAAAAAATAAATAATAATGCGGGAACATTCTTAACATGGGCATCAATCAATCAATGTTAATTTATGATACTATTATCACTTAGAGGATACAAGATCCGTGATATTTGACAAATTGTGTGCAGCATTATGTACTGATTATTTTTATTATTTTTTTATTTTTTATCTTGATTGTATGTATTATGGATTGATGTTTTTGTAATATTTTTCTATATTTTTTCATTTATGTTCTAGTCTGATGAAGGTCACGATTGACCGAAACGTTACGTTAAAAATAATAATAATAATTAATAAAATATAATAATTCATTTGGAGTGCCGGATTTTTTCATTGTCTGGCTATAGGGGTGGCATCCCTTCTCTGAGCACCCTATTACAACTGAAGGAGGAGTGACGTGATAGAATTTTCGATTTCGAAGAGGGGCAATTTCAGCCTAATAAAATGAGCTGAAATTCTCGGCTTATACTCGAGTATATGCGGTAATTAATTTGCATTTTATTGCATGAAATAAGTATTTGATGCAATAGAAAAACAGAACTTAATATTTGGTACAGAAACCTTTGCTGCAATTACAGAGTTAAGACGTTTTGAGGTTTCAGGGCTGTCGCTAAACAACATTGAGTTTCAGTGCCCTCAAAAGATTTTCTATTGAGTTCAGGTCTTCAGACTGGCAAGGCCACTCTAGGATCTTGAAGTGCTTCTTACGGAGCCACTCATTAGTTGCCCTGGCTATTTGTTTCTGGTCATTGTCATGCTGGAAGACCCAGCTAGGACCCATCTTCACTGTTCTTACTGAGGGAAGGAAGTTGTTGACCAAAATCTAATGATACATGACCTCATCCATCCTCCCTTCAATATGGTGCACTCGCCCTGTCCCATATGCAGGAAACCACCCACAAATTATGATGTTTATCACCCCATGCTTCACTGTTGGAATTTTGTTTTGGAGGTTGTACTCATCCTTCTTCTTCCTCCAAACATGGTGAGACCAAAAATAGAACTTTATGTTATAAACTCCACTCATTTGACCACACAACCTTCTCCCATGCCTACTCTGGATCATCCAGATGGTCATTGGCAAACTTAAAACGGGCCTGGACATGTGCTGGTGTGAGCAGGGGGACCTTGCGTGCCCTACAGGATTTTAATCCATGACGGCGTAGTGTGTTACTAACGGTAATGTTTGAGACCGTGATTAGAGCTCTCTTCAGGTTATTAACCAGGTCCTACAGTGTAGTTCTGCACTGATTCCTGACCTTTCCCCACTTGGAGAGATTTTGCATGGAGCCCCAGAACGAGGAAGATAGACAGTCATCTTGTGGTTCTTCCATTTTCTAATAATTGCGCCAACTGTTGTTGCCTTCTCACTAAGCTGCTTTCATATTGTCCTGTAGCCCATCCCAGCCTTGTGCAGGTCTACAATTTTGTCCCTGGTGTCCTTACAGCTCTTTGGTCTTGGCCATGGTACAGAGGTTGGAGTGTGATTGAGTGTGTGGACAGATGTCTTATACATACTAGTTCAATCTATCTATCTTTGTCTAGAGACCTAATGATTACTCTTAATATCCATTTTGTAGTATCTTTGAACACTGGTCGCAACATATCACAGTTTACTACTGTCTGAGAAAAAATTGTAAAATTCTTTACATCATGAATAGTGTTGAGCATTCCGATACCGCAAGTATCGGGTATCGGCCGATACTTGCGGTATCGGAATTCCGATACCGAGATCCGATATTTTTGTGATATCGGGTATCGGTATCGGAAGTGTAAAATAAAGAATTAAAATAAAAAATATTGTTATATTCACCTCTCCGGCGGCCCCTGGACATCAGCGGGAGGATCCGGCGTCCGGCACGGCTTCTTTCTTCAAAATGCGCGCCTTCAGGACCTGTGGTATGACGTCCCGGCTTCTGATTGGTCGCGTGCCGCCCATGTGACCGCCACGCGACCAATCAGAAGCCGCGACGTCATTCCTCAGCTAAAGTCCTAGAATGAGCGCCTTTTAGGACCTGAGGAATGACGTCGCGGCTTCTGATTGGTCGCGTGGCGGTCACATGGGCGGCACGCGACCAATCAGAAGCCGGGACGTCATTCCACAGGTCCTGAAGGCGCGCATTTTGAAGAAAGAAGCCGTGCCGGACGCCGGATCCTCCCGCTGATGTCCAGGGGCCGCCGGAGAGGTGAATATAACAATATTTTTTATTTTAATTCTTTATTTTACACTTTAATATGGATCCCAGGGCCTGAAGGAGAGTTTCCTCTCCTTCAGACCCTGGGATCCATGAGGATACATTCCGATACTTGATGTCCCATTGACTTGTATTGGTATCGGATATCGGTATCGGCGATATCCGATATTTTTCGGGTATCGGCCGATACTATCCGATACCGATACTTTCAAGTATCGGACGGTATCGCTCAACACTAGTGATGAAAAACATTTTTTTTCGCACACCACATTCCTGGAAATCCTTACAACAACAACATCAATGAACAATGAAATTAACAAATTCTAATAGGATCAATTTTGCTACGAATTTCCCCTACAATTTGGATTCTGACTATTCCAAATTTTTGGCAATTCGATTTGCCGAATCAAGGACAGTCAGCCACAATTTTGCTATGTTTCTGGGAGGAATTAAAAACACAAACTATTATACTCTTCTCCCCTTGAGTGGCTCATCGCCACCACTCTGCTAGATAGGAAACTTTCAATGTTTTAATAACTTTCCGTAAATATTGTTAAAGACTAGATCTTGCTATAAAAAGCAATATATTATTGCAACAGGCTAGAAAAACCCTCAACAAGCTGCAATTAACATCATATCCACTGGACCCTTATAGCATACACTTCTCCCAACAGAGTATCTCAAAATCATGTTGTTGTTTTTTTTTAAGTTGGTAATCTGAAATTTCACATTTTGTGACATGAAAAGCTAAGTGTACAGTCCTCCAAACACATCAGATGGTTGTCAGACGATTGAAGGTTTGGCAGATTGCACAGTCGGCAGCCATCTCGGCTTTGTCTCCCACATACAGGGCCAGTTATTCAGCTGAGCACTCCTGTGTTCTTTATGAAGGAGCCATCGCCAGACATGTCTGATGGCAGCTCATCTCTGGGAGGACAGAATGATCCACAGTCCAAAATCGGAAATGCCTGATCGTCATCTCCTCTGAGTTGGCCAGTGCCGTCCTACTCATGAGCGTGCCGGCCGAATCCATGGAAATTGTGGGAAATTGTCTGACAGTAGTATGATATATATATAGGAAAGGAAATACTTTATGGTAGGGCTGATCTACACTAGCTTAGATAATACTCCGGCACAATTCCGGTGCTGTTTGTGCATTTCGATCTACAACACCCCCGGAACTTTATATACAAAGTAATATTGTGAGTATTCATAACCAAAGTTTAGTTTTCTTTGGACTTAAATTAGAAAAAAATGCCATTTATAAATGAGTTTTTCTTTAGCTTTCTACCATTCTAAATATATATAAAGATGTGAGGCAAAATGACCAGTTTTGGGGGGGAAAAAATTGTTACTCGTTGGGGGATGTTTCTACTACATGTGTCCGTGATGTGTACTGTCGCCTGTTAAGCATTAATAAGTCATTATTATTTTATTTATTTTGCTTTGCTTTTATAGCACCATGATTTTCCTCAGCGCTTTACATCATCATCATCATCGCTGCCCCAACTGGGGCTTAGTATATAAATTCCCTATCAGTATGTCTTTGCAGTATGGGAGGAAACAGGAGAACCTGGAGGAAACTCACGCAAACATGGGGAGAACATACAAACTCCTTGCAGAGGTTGTCCTTGGCGGGATTTGAACCCAGGACACCTGCACTGCAAAAGCAACTGTGCTAACCACTGAGCCACCGCGCTGCACATGTCACGATAATAAATTGCATCTGAACGATGCAAAATTTTGAGTCGTTATTCATTTTTGTCCTCAAATTTTATTACGATCACGTCTGTATTTACTGAATTTCCACTGTCCTCTATGACTCAAGTTGAAATCAAATCCACAACAGTCACTCTTTGTGTCTAAAAAAAAAAAAAAAAAAAAAACCTGATTATTGATACATAAGTATTGGAGCCTCCTAGACATGTTTTTTTTTCGTTCCTCATAGTTTCCGATGAGGAAGACTTCACCATAAAGTAATCAGAACATCTAGCGTAACCACCGAGTTTCCGGTGCACCCCCTGCCCGTTGCATCACCTTACAAATATGTAAAATACATATAGTAAAAAGTGAATATTTCTGTCTTTTACTCCAACTCTTAAAATATAAAAAAGACCTGAGACATCAGACACCGTCAGGCATATTATATTAAAATTTATGAACATCTTCATCAAAAACCACTTTTCCTTCTCGTTCACGGAGACAGATTTGTCCTGACATAAATGTTACATGGCTGGTTACTGCCTCAGATTAATGCGAGGGCTCCGGCGATTCCTTTTCCGACTTTATTTTATGGAATAATACCTGTCATCTGCTGCCTGATCCCAGAAAAGGGGGCAGGTTTTTCAGGTCACTCTACCATCTGTCAGCTACCGCTCATCTGTCCTTATGAATCAGCACCTGATCTGTGCTAACAGGCCGCGCTGGGACGCCAGCATTGTAGGTCCGGGGGGAGACGAAGGAAGGGACGTCACCTGCGATTCTGAGATTTAATTATCACTCCAGCGCTGAATGAGGACGAGCGCTGGTGCTGCTGGAACATCTCTTCTGTCCCTGGCATATGTTTGTTTTACAATACGCCGGGAAAAAAGCCACAGGTCTGCGGAAAGGAGAGAGGGAAAGTTTGCAAACGGCATGGAATTGTGCTGGGATAACTTTTCTTTACGGTGTAGAAAGCAAGGACGATTAGTTTATGCATACATATGAATATAAGCGACCATTAATAGACCTTCATATAGCCGCTATTAAAAGGGAACCAGAGACCCTGAGTCCAGTGATGTCACTTACTGGGCTGCTTGCTGCGGTTTATATAAAATCACTTATATCAGCAGGAGATTATCACTAGAGGATTAGTAAACCTGCTGCCGAGTAGTCAAACCCCGCCCCTAGCTCTGATTGGCAGCTTTTTGTCTGTGCACAGAAAGCGGCCAATCAGGGCTGTGGGTGGGGTTATGCAGAGCTCAGCATTCTGAGATCTGCAGCAGAGAAATAGTTTTTTTTTAATCAATACTGCAGCAAACAGTAAATTAGGTGACATATCACTGGAATCCGGGTCTCTGCCACTAGTTTATCCTGATCTCAGGTAGGGTAATAAAAACCTGGTGACCGATTCCCTTTGAAGGGAACCTGTCACCAAGCTTTCCCCATAAAAAATATGGCCGTCACGTTAAGGCCTCTTTTAAAACATACTAGAGTACTGTAAAATAGTCCCCAATCCCCTCTGAAGATCCCAAAAAAGACACCTCATTATATTCACTGGTGGGGTGGTCCAGCCCAATGGGCGTCTCTAGTCTTTATCTGGTGCCACTTCTCTTCTTAGGCCGGGCTCACACTGGTGAGAAACTCGCACGAGTCTTGCACCTCAATACCCGGCACTGCTGCCAGCACTCGGACCGGAGCGTTCAGCTGCATAGAAAAGCATGGAACTGCACACTCCAGTCCCGAGTGCCGGCGGTAGTGCCGGCCATTGAGGTGCAAGACTCGTGTGAGTTTCTCACAAGGGTGACCCCGGCGTTACAGTTGCAGTCCTACTTCTTGTGTTATCTGGATGACGCGTCCTACGTCATCCACACATTATCCCCCAATCGCTCTCCTGCACAAGCACACTTCTCTTTAGCCTAACGAGGGCAGAGTAAAGCACTGTAGTGTACATGTGCAGGTTTTCCTTCCGGGTCACCGGCACTCTTTGGCCTTTCCCAATGGATGTACGTTACATTAATTCGATCTGCCCGCGGCAGGGCAAAAAGAAGTTTCTCCTGCACAGGAGCCTGATGGGGTGGACACTGTGTGGATGACGTAGGACACGTTATCCACACAAGAAACAGCGAAGGAGGAAGAGAGGAGGTGCTGGATCGAGACCACAAACGCCCATCGAACTGGACTTAACCATATAAAAGGTCCCATAGAAGGTGTTTATTGGGATCTGCAGACTTTATTGGGGACTTGTTTACGGCATTCTATTATGCTGTAAAAGACGTAATGGTGCTGGTTGTTATTTATATGGGGAAAACCGCGCTATAAGTTACCTTTTTAAGGTTCTTATTCCAAACAGTTGTATTTTTAGATGATGAACGGACTCTTAGAAAAACAAAATTTACTAGGAGATGCAAAAACGGGGTGCAATGTTGTTCACGATTCATAGGTGACCAAAGTTAGTACGTGGCTTGTCGGCAGAGCCCGGTATGGTGAATCTGGAGTAACTTTCTAACTACAGTATATGTATATATTTCTACTTTTCTTATCACGCCGCCATCAGGGATGTGAGTATGATGTTTGCTGAGGTTTCCAGCCGTACAACCACTTCAATCGGCCTTTTATAGCGTTCCAGTCTTCGCATACGAATTTTAACACTCGGTTGGCGGCGGCTGCAGCGTACAGTTACCTGGGGCCAAATGCAAAGAGTAAGAACAGCGTGAGAGATGTACAGCGCTGAAATGAAAGGTAACCGCGAACACAGGGATTGACTGGACATCTGTGTCAATGCCGTTCTCTTATTCTCAGCGCATCAGCGATGTGCAGCAAAGTTAATACAGGTCTGGGCCTTTCTACTTCAAAGCTGCTTAGTCCGTATGTGGCATTAATTCCCTCTAGTACAAAAATGTAGTTGATAATCGCCAGGCTGAGGAAAGGATTTGAGACTAGAACAGCAGATTTCCTCACAGATTACAGACTAAAGCCGAGTTTCTTGGGATAAAAACAGGATAATTAACTCCTGTGAAATATGTTAGTTTTGTGTCTGTTTTAAAATAGATATTATGTGAAAATGGTAAATCAGAAATCAGATCTGTTCATTCATCGGGAAGTCCAGATAGGTCAGGACAGATGAAAGATCAAAGGGCGACGGTAGCGTGAAACTACAAATGCCAGCAGTCATAGCAATGATACCTTGTAGGTTGCAGAGGAAATATCGGCAACCATTCGAGCTTATGCAAATAAAGAAGAATTGTCGTGCAGCGAAAAAGCTAAGCCGTTTCAAGATCTCTGCCAAATGAAAACTTTTTTTTTTCCTTACTTGACCTAATCTTACCTTCATGCAGTTAGTTTGCTACAATGTATCAGAGCTTTTTTGCTTTTGTTTTTTAATGGAGACCCCTGGGAAGCAACTGAAGTAGAACACCCTCAACCAATTTTATCATTTGCAAATAAATCCTAATTATTTACTTAAATTATAAAAACTGTGAGAGTACAATTAGTTTTTTTTTTAAGTCCACTTCTCGAAACCCCTTCTAAAACACTATGTAATAAAATGATAACAATTTTACTCCCGGTTTTGGCAAAATTCCATTAGTTTCTGAACTGGCTCTCCCTGGGATCATGGCCAATCAGCATTGACTTCACTCTCCTCTTTTTTGGACAAATCACACCATCCGGAGGAAGTGAGAGGGCAGCTGCAGCTCTCCCTTCCTCTGGATATCAGTTATATCCATAAGAAAGAAGAGTGAAGCCAGCCCTGATTGGCAGCAGGGCTCTCGCAGCATAACAATTTCCCGTAATTCCTGGGATAGCCAGTGCCAACACCGCTGGAACGGTCCCGACACCGGAGTATAAGTGTTGATACTTTACTGGGGGAAACATAGAGATTCAGAAGGCATTGTCCGACTAGTGGACAAGCCCATCAATGTGTTAGATGCAGTAACAATGGTCAAGTGTTAGGGTCCTTTTACATGGACCGACCGGCAGCATGATACAACCGCCGATAAGTAGACTTTACCGATCGGTGGTCATTTAAATGTATTTTTACACAGGCTGACGATGGTAAATGATGACCACTGATTTATCTGTAATATATCTATACTAGAGCATATGCTGCCATAGTTCTCATCAACGTGAGTCCCCTTTATACTGTATGATGCACCGGTGAGAATGTTGTGTTGCCCAAAATATCATTTCACCCAATGAGCAATCTTTGGCAGCCTGTTTACACTGAAAGATTATAGTGGAATAAGTGTTTTTTAACAACTCTCATTTACACTTATCATCTTCATGCGTAAATGAAGCTTAACCCCTTCACTAATGTCGATGATATATAAACGTTGGCGCTTACTGGGTTTTGTGCTGTGCCAATGTTTGTGTATAGTTGGTGGTCTTGCCGAGATTGGAACCCAGACATACCTGCAAGCATTGGGACTAGTGCAGAACATTAACTGTGACCTTTGACCTCATTGAGACCTGACTATTTCAGGTTCTGGTGTCATCACCGTCATGCTAGCCAATGACCGCCATCGCTGGGAAAGTTTGTTGTAGTAACAAACTTTCCTATGCCAGGTGATTTGCCTAAGGCTACTTTCACACTTGCATCGGTACGGGCCCGTCGCAATGTGTCGGGCCGACGTACCGACGGACGTTGTGAAATTAACTGCACGACGTGGGCAGCGGATGCAGTTTTTCAACGCATCCGCTGCCCATTCTGCAGTCCGGGGAGGAGGAGGCGGAGTTTCAGCCGCGCATGTGCGATCGAAAATGGCGGACGTGACGCACAAAAAAAGTTCCATGGAACTTTTTTTGTGCCAACGGTCCGCCAAAACACAACGCATCCGTCGCACGACGGATGCGACGTGTGGCCATACGCCGCAATGCATCGCTAATGCAAGTCCATGGAGAAAAAACGCATCCTGCGGGCAACTTTGAAGGATGCGTTTTTTCTCCAAAACGACGCATTGCGACGGACAGCAAACGACGCAAGTGTGAAAGAGGCCTTATATAGAACACTGCTTCTCTCATGATCTTCTGTCAGTGAGCGATCAGAGGAGAAACATTGTGACATGAGCTTTGCCAGTGAAAAATCTTGTCATACTGTAAAAACACAAACAAATCAATCAATACCCCCCCGATTCCCAGTTAGTCCCATTATTTTATTAGTTAGCATAGAAGGTTAAATAGGGCAAGTGTTTATTATGGAAAAAATGTGTAAAAGAGTCAGATCACCAATCTCAGAAGTCCAACACATGGAGACCAACAGTGCCGCAGGATAAGTACGGAAAAAGGCAGAGGTGTGATAGTATAGTATACATCCATTAGATTAATATTAATTCATTAATATATTCATATTTTTCAAATGTTCTAATTAAACTAAATTATTAGGGTGAGGTAAGGGTTGATCGCAATGGTTTTGCCAAGTTTAGAAGTTCTGTCAATTATTTGGTTAATCAATTATGTTAATCAATTAGTTATGTTAATTAGTTACGGTAATCAGTTGTTCATTGGTTACATTAATCAATCAGATACATCAATCATTTAGTTGCATTAATTTATTCATTTTTGTGCTAATATGCACATACAAATACTACATACAATACTATAATACTAGGAGTCAGACCAGAACAAGAGAGGCAAATAGCAGAGAAACGTCTACAAATTAGTGAGCTATGCCCAGTACAAACATTCTTCTTAGCACTAGTGAATTGGCGCATTCCGACGGACAAGGGGCTTTGCCACTTGATGTAGCATTTCCTGATGGGAGGCTTCGGCTACTCCATTCCTCCCTGATTTTAATGCCATAGCTGGTATAAATGTGTAAGTGGAAGATTTGGATCAGGTAATTTTTTTTTTAATTTGTTTATGACGGATTGTTGGAGCATATTGTCCTACCAAACAAACTTATATGCTTCCGAATTTATCAGTCACAATCCACGATCCTATTACGCTAGGTCAAATATATGGATATCGACTAATCTTCCTGAAATGAAAACATTTTAAGGACTTACATTTGTCCTTGGGTTTTTTAAAAAAAACCAAAAAAACAAGCATTTGGTCTTGCTGGTCCAACCACCCTGTCCGTCACCTCTATGCTTTGCCATTCTTCCGAGGACCTGCTATGAAATGCTCATGAGATTTTGGCATTTTAACAACAATAGTCAATGCCTGCCCAGAAATGCCTCAAAACATGACAGACCATACAAAATCAGACCCATCATCAAACAGTTTACAGAAATGTTCTTAAGGTTCTACACCCCAACACAAAACATTTCTATCTGGTAAAATTCGACAGAAGACTGCACCTCAAGAAATTTATTCCATCTAAGGTGGCAAGGTTTGGAATAAAACTCTATAAAATGTGGGGGATTTCAACAGGATTCACATCAGCTTTTTGCATTTTTGAGGGGAAACATAGCCAACTAAACCCACGATGTTGGACTTATCTGGGGACCTCTTGAAAAATCATTTGCGAGCTGAAATGTCCACTTTTTACAAAAAGGCTATGTCCTGTATATAGACTATTATTCTCCAAAATGGCAAGTCTTGTAGGGTGTTTCCAGTTTGCACCTACCAACAGTGGTCTTTGGGTTATAGCCAAATAAGACTAATGTGTACTAATGTGTACTCTGTAATATCTGGTCCCAAAGTAGAACTAGTGTAGTACCCATTGGGGAAAGTGTTACTGGTGGATTTGACACAATATGATCAGGTCACAAAGAGCATTGCAGCTTGCTGTGGATAGTGCTGCATAGCCACAGACAAGTCAGAATACCCATGGGAAGGACAAAATTGTGGTTGAAAACTGAGACAAAAGTTATTGATGAGGTATTATGAAAAATGTACTGTAAAATAAAAAGTGACATTGCATGGCATAGCGTAAAATAAAATAAAACAACATAATATGGCATCTGGCAATAAGAATGTGATAGCTGCAAGCAGGAGCAGTACCTCTGCCACCACCACCACAGCCACCAGCTGTCAGGGAGTAGTACTATCAAGCACAGGCCATAAATGGCTTCCTTTATGTCTTGCAAGTATATTCCGGGAGAGGAAGCATGGCATGTTATGGAAAACATGGAATATCGCTCATCTATCACAGTAGGTTTGTGTTACCTCTGACAGCAACACGGTCAGTTTGAATCTATGTTCTGTACATTCCTGTACATGGCCTATCCCTGTAGTTGTCATTGTTTTTCACAGTGCACTCTGCCATCAGCAGCATCAATTACAGCCATGAACTTCATATGTTTTTCATGGTCCACTGAGTACATTTTTTGAATAATGGAGATGCACTATTGCAAATGACCCCAGGATTTCAGTGGTGACACTTCCATACAGGGTGACGATTATGCTCCTCATCCACATCCTCTTCAATGGACATCCTGCCATCACCAACAGCAGAAAAGAGCAGAACTTATCAAATTTCACAATGGATGGCTCCTATGCAACATAGTAAGCAACAATTCCAAAAACATCATGGCCGCAATGCCGACAAGCAAATTAACACATGCTCGCTGCATGACACTTGCCGTCAATTTTATTGTGCAACATTTTTAAACAAATATACTTGTTGGGGCAAGATATTGCTCATTGCCAGGAGAGGGTGTTGGTACATCAACCATTTTTATGATGCAAGGAATTGCTGCTAGAATTTTTAACGACTGCGGGGTATGACTGAGGTATCTGCTGACTTGGGACATTTTGTTTTAAGACACTATATGCACAATTCAAAAGTAATTTTAAGAAGTTGACAGCCATTTTAGAAGATATGACATTTAATATCATGATGAAAATAACCTAAGAACGCTTTTAGTAGTCTTGTAGAGTCAATGCATTGATGTGTCAAATTTCGTGTGTATTGTAGCAAAGACAGGTAGGACTGGGTTAATTCCTAGCACTGCAGGTCTTAGATTCACATGGCTAACTTTTACTAAGAACCAGGAAATGGGTTCATGTTGGGTCATTCTGCTGAATGAAGAGGAGTGGAATGTGTTGAAGGTGGTGAGTGACCAGTCAAAATGTGAGCTGTAGCTGGGAGAGAGACAAACCAGGCTTTCTCTGAATGGAGACTGAATGGGTCAGCTAGGAAATCTGAAATAGGACTGTAATCTGTTCAGGTGAGCCCGCAGTGACATATGTGCCTGCAGAATTAACTGTTAAGTTTTATGAAAGCAATAAAATATCACATTTTTACCATACCAAATTGCCTATGTGAACCTAATGGCTACCTGAGAGCGTGAATCCCTACAGACGCACACATCTAAGAAGTTGGACAGAGGGTCTACCTCACTGGTTTCCAAGTGATGAAAAAGCAGGGTTGGCCAAAAATTGTCATGACAGCTGGAGTGGAAGTCAAAAATAAATAAATTGTCATTTTTCCATCCATTAATTTTAAAAAAAATAATAACTTATGTGTATCCAAAATAGTACTACAGAAAAATAAAACTTGTTCCTAAAAAGTAGCTTACCTTAACATTATGGCTATCAAAAGAAGAAATGCTAATTTATTACAATATAGTTGTGTAAAAATATTAAAATGTATAGCAAAAAAAAATTCATATTCGGCATCGGGGTAAATAAAGCAACCAAAGGAATATAGTTCAAATGTTATTTGTCATCCAAAAAAAAAGTAATAGATGGAAAAAATAAAAAACTAAAATCTTTTGGAAAAAAATTCTTAAGGCCATGTAGACTGCATTTTGAAGGGGTTAATAGTAAAAAGAGCAAAACCTAAGGCAGAATATTTTTTTTATTGTCACATAGATATTTGCTCATAAAATAGCTTTTCGGCACAATACAATGCACTCACTAGATAAGTGGACTTTGGGAAATATTATACTGGCCCCATACTAGTATTTACTCATTTTTGGGGTACCCTTGAAGGTGAGTGAATATTTTTATTGCTGAGAAATGTTTCTCTCTGACTTTTTATGAAACTCCTACAGAAACAACAGATTAATTGGAGGCTGATTCACTGTTGAGCAGGCGTTAAAGACAGAAGGACCTTCTCACATTTTGTTCTGTCATCAGCGCTTGTAGCAGCTCACGTTGGCAACCAGATCTCAGATGGAACATTTGAAAAGCGAGCTGATAACATAACAGGTGCAAAACATGAGCACCAGCTATCCAAAATTAATTATGTTATTTCTGTCTGAATTTTTGCCTACCTTTTATGATTTCGATAGTCTGGATACAATGTTACTGGGAGCAATAATAGTACCCCGTCCCTTCCTGTTCTATACATCATAGCAAAGCAGAACGAGCAGCTCGGTTATTAAAGGTGTTGTGTTTTGATATAAAAAAAAAAATCATTTTGAAAGAAAAAGAAGAAGAGTATGTATGCCAGAGCAAAGAGCAACTATAAAAGTGTTGATTCCTCTGGAGGACTTACAAAAGTATTGACACCTCTGCAATTCTGTCAGATAATACTCAGTTTCCTGAAAATGATTGCAAACACAAATTATTTGGTATTATTATCTTCATTTAATTTGTCTTAAATGAAAAAACACAAAAATAATTTGTTAGGAGTAGAGTTCCCGTCGCTGCACAGGGGGAATCTCAAACCATGTCCGCTGCGGTCTCCCATTCTGCATCAGCCGCAGTGGAGTCTGCTCAGCAGAGACGTCAGTCCCAGCGTCTTGCTCAGTCTCACTCTATGCAAAGGGTTACTGCTGCCTTTCCAGCTTCTGCCATTGAACCCAGTGCTGGGCAGTGGCATGCAGACGCTTTTGGGACTAAGTCCTGCTTTTCTCTTTCTGAGCATGCCCAGGGCAAGATCTCCCGTTGGAGATCGAGGGTCACATGCTCAGATACTTCAGCAGATCCCATTGGTCCTCCAGGAAGGTCTTGAAAGTGCTCAACTTCTGTGGCAGCCTCCCTTTTGTCCTTCTGGGAAGGTCCTGTACATGCTGCAGCTATAAAAGGTTCGCATGACCGCACAGCCATGCGCTAGTGTAAATTATATATGTGCTCAGCGCCAGTGAGGTCGTGTGTGTGCAGTCAGGGACCCGGCTGAAATAAGCCCCTAGAATGCTGGCACCTCCGGCGAGGAGTTTCTTGTGTGTACATTCAGGGACCTGGCAGAAATAAGGCCATAGAAAGTTGGCACCTCCGGCGAGGAGTTTCAAGTGTGTGGATTCAGGGCTGGCTAATAGCCATTAGAATTCCGGCTCCACCGGAGAGGAGTTGCGTGTTTGCATTTGACTGCATGACCACTGTCGGCTCTACTAAGTAGCTGTGTTCCCCTGTGAGCCAAACAGGGCACAGCGTTCTCTTTGCTAACGGACTCTGTGAAGTAACAGAGTTCGTTTATACTAATATACTTCACCGCCTTACTTAGCAGCGGGTTTTTTCCTGCACGGTGGATCCCGGGTTGCGAAGGCACCTATTACTACTAATAAATATATTTGGTGCGTTCCGCCAACCCTAACATAATTGTCCTAAAGTCAAATTGGATATAATTCCACACCAAACATAAAAAGGGAGTGGACAAAAGTATTGGCACTGTTCGAAAAATCATGTGATGCTTCTCTAATTTGTGTAATTAACAGCACCTGTAACTTACCTGTGGCACCTAACAGGGGTTGGCAATAACTAAATCACACTTGCAGCCAGTTGACATGGATTAAAGTTGACTCAACCTCTGTCCTGTGTCCTTGTGTGTACCACATTGAGCATGGAGAAAAGAAAGAAGACCAAAGAACTGTCTGAGGACTTGAGAAACCAAATTGTGAGGAAGCATGAGCAATCTCAAGGCTACAAGTCCATCTCCAAAGACCTGAATGTTCCTGTGTCTAGCATGCGCAGTGTCATCAAGAAGTTTAAAGCCCATGGCACTGTGGCTAACCTCCTTAGATGTGGACGGGAAAGACAAATTGACAAGAGATTTCAATGCAAGATTGTGCAGATGTTGGATAAAGAACCTCGACTAACCTCGACTGCCCTGCAGTCCGAGGGTACAACAGTGTCAACCCGTACTATCCGTCGGCGTCTGAATGAAAAGGGACTGTATGGTAGGAGACTCAGGAAGACCCCACTTCTTACCCCGAGACATAAAAAAGCCAGGCTGGAGTTTGCCAAAACTTACCTGAAAAAGCCTTAAACGTTTTGGAAGAATGTTCTCTGGTCAGATGAGACAAAAGTAGAGCTTTTTGGGCAAAGGCATCAACATAGAGTTTACAGGAGAAAAAAAGAGGCATTCAAAGAAAAGAACACAATCCCTACAGTCAAACATGGCGAAGGTTCCCTGATGTTTTGGGGTTGCTTTGCTGCCTCTGACACTGGACTGCTTGACCGTGTGCATGGCATTATGAAGTCTGAAGACTACCAACAAATTTTACAGCATAATGTAGGGCCCAGTGTGAGAAAGCTGGGTCTCCCTCAGAGGTCATGGGTCTTCCAGCAGGACAATGACCCAAAACACACTTCAAAAAGCACTAGAAAATGGTTTGAGAGAAAGCACTGGAGACTTCTAAGGTGGCCAGCAATGAGTCCAGACCTGAATCCCATAGAACACCTGTGGAGAGATCTAAAAATGGCAGTTTGGAGAAGGCACCCTTCAAATATCAGGGACCTGGAGCAGTTTGCCAAAGAAGAATGGTCTGAAAAGTTCCAGTGAGCCGAATACTTTCGCAAGGCACTGTATCAACTGAAAATATAGAACTCACAAAATCTAACTGTAAAATAGTAAACTGATCTGTAGCTGAGCGGCAAAAAATCCATGTAAGGCAATATTATAATAGGGACATAGTGAGCACGTGACCTATTCCTGTAACCTGCAGTTATCCACTTCGAAGCGCGTTTCACTGCTCCTGCAACTTTGTCAGGAGGTGACAAAGAGGAAGGTGAGTATCAACCCCAGAACAAAGAGCAACTATAAAAAAAGTATAGCTTACTCTAGGAGACCTGTAATGTCAATGGGAATTATGTAATGCTTCAGTTCCCCTCTGGAGGCACTGTAAGGAAATGAAAAGCTAGAAGTAGACTCCCCAATAGATAACAGAGACTTTCTCCAGTGAGACATCCTTTCATCAGCTTACTGTTTTGTGACTGTTGTGACATACTTGGTAACTCTCTTTAGATGTTTAGGAGACTCCTAGAAATATAGGAGACTTCCAGGACTCGTGAAAGAGTCAGCACATTGTTTGCATCTTTTCTACACCGCACAGGAAATCAGCTGTTCTGGAAGGCTTCTTGTCCCTCAGGATCGCAAGGAGGTGGGATGGAGAAATGGAGGGGGATGAGACAGAGGCGTAGCTAGAGCTTTTGCCGCCCGGGGCTGTTCCCGAGCTTGGCGCCCCCCCCCCAGCAGGAATAAGACCTCATATGGAGAAGTTAAATTGTTTCGCCGGTGAATGTTACCATCACATGATCGGGACTGCAAAAAAAAAAACAAGTTCTGCTTACCTGACCGCGCTCCTGCTCTTTCCACGCAGCTGAAACGTCCACTCGCCGGCGACTGACAATGATGTCAGACGCCGGCGACATGCACACTGGGACTGACGTCAGCTGCCAGCCTCAGATTGGCTGGCGGCTGTTAACTATTGACGTGCGGGCGCGGGCCCGCACGTCAATAGCGTTAAACAGCTGCAGCGCCGGCCCAGTGACCCACCCCCAGGGCTGGCTCCAGGTTTTTGAGGGCCCCGGGCAAAAGAGTCTCAGTGGGTCCCCCCTTTAACACATACCACGATTCATGATGCCCAGATACGGCAGAGAAATCTAGGTATAGTACAATGCCAGATTTCACTTCTAACATGAGTGACAGCTATTGCAAATTCTACAGTGTATATATACAGGATAGGAGGAGAGGTACTGTGCAGTGTATATATACAGGAGGAGTGGTACTGTGCAGGGTATATATACAGGAGGAGTGGTACTGTGCAGTGTATATATACAGGAGGAGTGGTACTGTGCAGGGTATATATACAGGAGGAGTGGTACTGTGCAGTGTATATATACAGGACAGGAGGAGTGGTACTGTGCAGTGTATATATACAGGAGGAGTGGTCCTGTGCAGTGTATATATACAGGAGGAGTGGTACTGTGCAGGGTATATATACAGGACAGTGGTATTGTGCAGTGTATATATACAGGGCAGTGGTCCTGTGCAGTGTATATATACAGGGCAGTGGTCCTGTGCGGTGTATATATACAGGGCAGTGGTCCTGTGCAGTGTATATATACAGGGCAGTGGTACAGTGCAGTGTATATATACAGGGCAGTGGTACTGTGCAGTGTATATATACAGGAGGAGTGGTACTGTGCAGGGTATATATACAGGACTGTGGTACTGTGCAGTGTATATATACAGGGCAGTGGTCCTGTGCAGTGTATATATACAGGGCAGTGGTGCTGTGCAGTGTATATACAGGGCAGTGGTCCTGCGCAGTGTATATATATACAGGGCAGTGGTCCTGTGCAGTGTATATATACAGGGCAGTGGTCCTGTGCAGTGTATATATACAGGGCAGTGGTCCTGTGCAGTGTATATATACAGTGCAGTGTATATATACAGGGCAGTGGTACTGTGCAGGGTATATATATACAGGAGGAGTGGTACTGTGCAGGGTATATATACAGGACAGTGGTACTGTGCAGTGTATATATACAGGGCAGTGGTACAGTGCAGTGTATATATACAGGGCAGTGGTACTGTGCAGTGTATATATACAGGGCAGTGGTCCTGTGCAGTGTATATATACAGGAGCAGTGGTACTGTGCAGTGTATATATACAGGGCAGTGGTACTGTGCAGTGTATATATACAGGGCAGTGGTCCTGTGCAGTGTATATATACAGGGCAGTGGTGCTGTGCAGTGTATATACAGGGCAGTGGTCCTGTGCAGTGTATATATATACAGGGCAGTGGTGGTACTGTGCAGTGTATATATTTCAGCAGCCGCCCAGGCCCCCAGCACCTGTCCTGTATATATATATTATATATACTGTCATGCAGGCTGTACAGATACAGTATATACCCATACAGGACAGGTGCTGTGGGCCTGGGCGGCTGCTGAAGTATATATATATCAGCTGTGGCCACCCCAGGTCACCCAGACTGTCAGAATACAAAGATACATCGCACTCACTCAGGGCGGCAAGGAAGGAGCTCCTCATGAATCTGCCTGTCCTGATAAGTGTTCACTTCACAGCACCCAGCGAGGGGCGGTCGGGAGAGCAGAGCAGGAGAAGAGCTCTCTCCGCCCACAAACAGTCACGCTGCGTTCTTCTTAACCCCGATGTGCCTGCACTGCCTGGCCCTGCACTGAATGAAAAGATGCTTGTGCCAGCAGGGCTAGATGCCCGCCCCCCGCATTGTGCCGCCCGGGGCGGCCCGCCCCCCCCCCCGCACCCCCCTTCCTACGCCACTGGGATGAGAATAGTTTGGGAATGGGCATGGTCTCTTGAAGGAAAGGACTTTGGCCACAAATCTACAAACTACAATCAAAATACTACATCCATAACAACTACTCTGTAAGCTTTATATTATTAGCAGTGGATTTTGGACTAGGATAGACTCTAATTAACCATATACTTATATACAGTTAGGTCCATATATATTTGGACAGAGACAACATTTTTCTAATTTTGGTTATAGACATTACCACAATGAATTTTAAACAAAACAATTCAGATGCAGTTGAAGTTCAGACTTTCAGCTTTCATTTGAGGGTATCCACATTAAAATTGGATGAAGGGTTTAGGAGTTTCAGCTCCTTAACATGTGCCACCCTGTTTTTAAAGGGACCAAAAGTAATTGGACAATTGATTCCAAGGCTATTTCATGGACACGTGTGGGCAATCCCTTCGTTGTGTCATTCTCAATTAAGCAGATAAAAGGCCTGGAGTTGATTTGAGGTGTGGTGCTTGCATTTGGAAGGTTTTGCTGTGAAGTAAACATGAGGTCAAAGCAGCTCTCCATGCAGGTGAATCAAGCCATCCTTAAGCTGTGAAAACAGAAAAAACCCATCCGAGAAATTGCTAAAATGTTAGGAGTGGCAAAATCTACAGTTTGGTACATCCTCAGAAAGAAAGAAAGCACTGGTGAACTCATCAATGCTAAAAGACCTGGGCGCCCACAGAAGACAACAGTGGTGGATGATCGCAGAATAATCTCCATGGTGAAGAGAAACCCCTTCACAACAGCCAACCAAGTGACCAACACTCTCCAGGAGGTCGGCGATCAATATCCAAATCTACCATAAAGAGAAGACTGCATGAAAGTAACTACAGAGGGTTCACTGCACGGTGCAAGCCACTCATAAGCATCAAGAAGAAAAAGGCTAGACTGGACTTTGCTAAAAAACATCTAAAAAAGCCAGCACAGTTCTGGAAGAACATTCTTTGGACAGATTAAACCAAGATCAACCTCTACCAGAATGATGGAAAGAGAAAAGTATGGCGAAGGCGTGGTACAGCTCATGATCCAAAGCATACCACATCATCTGTAAAACATGGCGGAGGCAGTGTGATGGCTTGGGCATGCATGGCTGCCAGTGGCACTGGGTCACTAGTGTTTATTGATGATGTGACAGGACAGAAGCAGCCGAATGAATTCTGAGGTATTCAGAGCCGCCATACTGTGTGCTCAGATCCAGCCAAATGCAGCCAAACTGATTGGTCGTCGTATCATGCTACAGATGGACAATGACCCAAAACATAAAGCCAAAGCAACCCAGGAGTTTATTAAAGCAAAGAAGTGGAATATTCTTGAATGGCCACGTCAGTCACCTGATCTCAACCCAATTGAGCAGCATTTCACTTGTTAAAGACTAAACTTCAGACAGAGAGGCCACAAACAAACAGCAACTGAAAACCACCGCAGTGAAGGCCTGGCAGAGCATCAAAAAGGGGGAAACACGGCGTCTGGTGATGTCCATGAGTTCAAGACTTCAGGCAGTCATTGCCAACAAAGGGTTTTCAACCAAGTACTAGAAATGAACATTTTATTTAAAATTATTGAATCTGTCCAATTACTTTTGGTCCCTTTAAAAACAGGGTGGCACATGTTAAGGAGCTGAAACTCCTAAACCCTTCATTCAATTTTAATGTGGATACCCTCAAATGAAAGCTGAAAGTCTGAACTTCAACTGCATCTGAATTGTTTTGTTAAAAATTCATTGTGGTGATGTCTATAACCAAAATTAGAAAAATGTTGTCCCTGTCCAAATATATATGGCCCTAACTGTAGATAAGAGCCGCATATAAAATTAATGCAGAAAACTCCCAGAAATATATATATATAATTAGACAATTGGAGTCAAAAAACTGTTTTTAAGTGAAGGGATATAACATTTATTAAATAGCACAGTATAATTGGTACAGCAATAAAGGTTTTTTAGTACAAAATACACATAATCACTTAAGGGTCACTCTATAAGCAAACGATCCAGGTAAAGTATTCATGCATCCACACTAATATATTATAGTCCGACCAGAGGTTCAAGTTCACACACATGTAAAGTCTAAGTGATGGTAGTGAACACTAAATGTTCTACTAACAATTCGATCATGAAGGTATCTATAGGATTAAACGTCACCCATAGTAGTCGTAGTGTGCATGTGGAAACGCCAGCCCCTTCCGGGAAGCAGAGGGTGAAACGCGCGTCGGGGCGCCGGAGGAGGACATCCACTATACGGGCACTCATTTGGTAAGGTGTTGGCTGTTTATTTGACCGGATAGGGCTGTCACCATGTCATTATCTTGGCACTCATAGCGGTTCTCATCAGTTCATTTTCGTTTGAGATGCTGTTTTGCACTTATTATATAAAGATCTGATGGGTACTATAGGTGTGTGCCTATGTGATTTAGGCGTTCCAGTCCTGGCTAACTGTATGATACAGCTTTCCTTGCCAGTGGTTATTAATTTTCATTGATTTTTTGATCAATCCATATGTGCTGGCCTGTGGGTGGATGTTCCCCTCTGATTTGGGGCTATTGTTTGTGTTAAAGTATTCTTTAAGTGGTTATTTGGATCTTTTATATATTTCTAATAAATGTTAAATTTTAAATGACTTCATGATTGGTGAGCTTCATTGAGTTGACTACTTATTAGTGGTTACTCTAGTGTTATATGTATTTAGAAGTACCAATATCTTTGCATTTTGGGACACCTTGGTGATTTACATTTTTATTGCATGCCTGGACTGCAACATTCATACAAGCCAGCACTAAATTTACTTACACTGGAATGTTTAAAACTGTGCCCAACTTGTTGCTGTTAATATACAGTTAGGTCCATATATATTTGGACAGAGACATTTTTCTATTTTTTTTAATAGACAATACCACAATGAATTTTAAACAAAACAATTCAGATGCAGTTGAAGTTCAGACTTTCAGCTTTCATTTGAGGGTATCCACATTAAAATTGGATGACGGGTTTAGGAGATTCAGCTCCTTAACATGTGCCACCCTGTTTTTAAAAGGACCAAAAGTAATTGGACTATTGACTCCAAGGCTTTTTCATGGACAGGTGTGGGCAATCCCTTCGTTATGTCATTCTAAATTAAGCAGATAAAAGGCCTGTAGTTGATTTGAGGTGTGGTGCTTGCATTTGGAAGGTTTTGCTGTAAAGTAAACATGCGGTAAAGGAGCTCTCCATACAGGTGAAACAAGCCATCCTTAAGCTGTGAAAACAGAAAAAAACATCCGAGAATTTGCTACAATATTAGGAGTGGCAAAATCTACAGTTTGGTACATGCTGAGAAAGAATGAAAGCACTGGTGAACTCATCAATGCAAAAAGACTTGGGCGCCCACAGAAGACAACAGTGGTGGATGATCGCAGAATAATCTCCATGGTGAAGAGAAACCCCTTCACAACAGCCGACCAAGTGACCAACACTCTCCAGGAGGTCGGCGATCAATATCCAAATCTACCATAAAGAGAAGACTGCATGAAAGTAACTACAGAGGGTTCACTGCACGGTGCAGCCACTCATAAGCATCAAGAATAAAAAGGCTAAAAACATCTAAAAAAGCCGCACAGTTCTGGAAGAACATTCTTTGGACAGATGAAACCAAGATCAACCTCTACCAGAATGATGGAAAGAGAAAAGTATGGCGAAGGCGTGGTCCAGCTCATGACCCAAAGCATACCACATCATCTGTAAAACACGGCGGAGGCAGTGTGATGGCTTGGGCATGCATGGCTGCCAGTGGCACTGGGTCACTAGTGTTTATTGATGATGTGACGCAGGATAGAAGCAGCCGAATGAATTCTGAGGTCTTCAGAGCCGCCATACTGTGTGCTCAGATCCAGCCAAATGCAGCCAAACTGATTGGTCGTCATTTCATACTACAGATGGATAATGACCCAAAACATAAAGCCAAAGCAACCCAGGAGTTTATTAAAGCAAAGAAGTGGAATATTCTAGAATGGCCAAGTCAGTCACCTGATCTCAACCCAATTGAGCATACATTTCACTTGTTAAAGCCTAAACTTCAGACAAAAAGGCCACAAACAAACAGCAACTGAAAACCACCGCAGTGAAGGCCTGGCAGAGCATCAAAAAGGAGTAAACAGCGTCTGGTGATGTCCATGAGTTCAAGACTTCAGGCAGTCATTGCCAACAAAGGGTTTTCAACCGAGCACTAAAAATGAACATTTTATTTAAAATTATTGAATCTGTCCAATTACTTTTGGTCCCTTTTAAAAACAGGGTGGCACATGTTAAGGAGCTGAAACTCCTAAACCCTTCGTCCAATTTTAATGTGGATACCATCAAATGAAAGCTGAAAGTCTGAACTTCAACTGCATCTGAATTGTTTTGTTTAAAATTCATTGTGGTAATGTCTATTAAAAAAATGAGGAAAATGTTGTCTCTGTCCAAATATATATGGACCTAACTGTGTATATGTATATATATATGTATGTATTATTATTTATTGTTATAGCGCCATTTATTCCATGGCGCTTTACATGTGAGGAGGGGTATACATAATAAAAACAAGTACAATAATGTTGAACAATACAAGTCATAACTGGTACAGGAGGAATGAGGACCCTGCCCGTGAGGGCTCACAATCTACAAGGGATGGGTGAGAATACAGTAGGTGAGGGTAGAGCTGGTCATGCAGCGGTTTGGTCGATCGGTGGTTACTGCAGGTTGTAGGCTTGTCGGAAAAGGTGGGTCTTCAGGTTCTTTTTGAAGGTTTCGATGGTATGCGAGAGTCTGGTGTGTTGTGGTAGAGGGTTCCAGAGTAGGGGTGATACACGAGAGAAATCTTGTATACGATTGTGGGAAGTGGAGATAAGAGGGGAGTAGAGAAGGAGATCTTGTGAGGATCGGAGGTTGCGTGCAGGAAAGTACCGGGAGATGAGGTCACAGATGTATGGAGGAGACAGGTTGTGGATGGCTTTGTACGTCATGGTTAGGGTTTTGTACTGGAGTCTCTGGGCAATGGGGAGCCAGTGAAGGGATTGACAGAGGGGAGAGGCTGTGGAATAGCGCGGGGACAGGAGGATTAGTCGGGCAGCAGAGTTTAGTGGGGAGGCCACAGAGCAGGAGGTTACAGTAGTCAAGGCGAGAGATGATGAGGGCATGGACTAGGGTTTTTGCAGATTCTTGGTTGAGGAATGAACGGATTTGTGAAATATTTTTGAGTTGAAGTCGGCAGGAAGTGGAAAGGGCTTGGATATGTAGTTTGAACGAGAGAGATCAGCGTCAAGGATTACTCTGAGGCAGCGAGCTTGTGGGACCGGGGAGAGTGGGCAGCCATTTACTGTAATGGATAGATTCGTTAGGGGGGTCGCGTGAGATGGGGAAAGATGATGAATTCTGTTTTGTCCATGTTAAGTTTCAGAAATCTAGTGGAGAAGAAGGATGAAATAGCGGACAGACATTGAGGGATTCTGGTTAGAAGGGAGGTGATATCTGGTCCAGAGATGTAGAACTGTGATATTGATTGATATATATATATATATATATATATATATATATATATATATATATATATATATATATATATATATATATATAGGATCCTGCATTTAGCTAGCTATTATGCTACTCACTTTCAAATACTTTTTTTTACTCAATATTGATGCAAAAACTGTGATTTTTACCGCCATAATTTAATTAGAGTGTGATTTAATTCACAAGACTATTACAGATAATGTAATTAAATGGTTGCATGAAATGAATGTTAATTTGTATTAATAATCTATTTTGGTTACTATGTACTTACTTTTTTAAGTGTTTGCCAAACATAGTGGTAGCAGCCATATTAGAACAAGTACAGTCAGTAATAAAATGTCATTAATGTGTATACAGTATCAAAAGATGATAGAAGGTAGGGTGAGCTCTAGTAAACAATTTAATTTTTATATAAAATAATTAAAAAATGCATATAAAACATGTTGGAAAAAGAAAAAATACCTTAACTGTACCTAAAACTATATAGAGAATGCCTTAATTATATATATATATATATATATATATATATATATATATATATATATATATATATATATATATATATATATATATATATATATATATATATATATGCTATTGAACCCGTTCTACACCCGGGTGGCGAGCATTTATATTGGTATATGGTCTCCATCCTGTCATGTGCTGCTTCCATCCTGCACCCCCATCCTGTCATGTGCTGCTTCCATCCTGCGCCCCCATTCTGACATGTGCTGCTCCCATCCTGCGCCCCCATTCTGTCATGTGCTGCTTCCATCCTGCGCCCCCATTCTGACATGTGCTGCTCCCATCCTGCGCCCCCATTCTGTCATGTGCTGCTTCCATCCATATGCCCCATACACTGCTCCATAAAGGTTTATGGCCCCCATAAGATGCTCCATAGTATATGCCCCCGTACACTGCTCCATTATGGTTGATGGCCCATAAGATGCTCCATAGTATATGCCCCCGTACACTGCTCCATTATGGTTGATGGCCCCCATAAGATGCTCCATATTATATGCCCCGTACACTGCTCCATAAAGGTTTATAGCCCCCATAAGATGCTCCATAGTATATGCCCCCGTACACTGCTAAATTATGGTTGATGGCCCCATAAGATGCTCCATAGTATATGCCCCTGTACACTGCTCCACTATGGTTGATGGCCCCATAGGATGCTCCATAGTATATGCCCCCGTACACTGCTCCATTATGGTTGATGGCCCCCATAAAATGCTCCATAGTATATGCCCCCATACACTGCTCCATTATGGTTGACGGCCCCCATAAGATGCTCCATATTATATGCCCCCGTACACTGCTCCATTATGGTTTATGGCCCCCATAAGATGCTCCATATTATATGCCCCCGTACACTGCTCCATTATGGTTGATGGCCCCCATAAAATGCTCCATAATATATGCCCCCATACACTGCTCCATTATGGTTGATGGCCCCCATAAGATGCTCCATAATATATTCCCCATATGCTGCTGCGATATATAAAAAAAAAATACCATACTCACCTATCGTCGCTGGGCGCCGAGTGCTGGGGTGGCCTGAGCAGGCGGGGACACCAGCGCGCTGTGGGGGTCAGGTGCCGGTATCGCCGCCAGCTCAGGCCCCCCAGCACTTGCTATACTCACCTGTTTGTCCCGTTCCGGCTCCTCTGGCTGTGACTATTCAGTCAAAGGGCGGCGTGCATTAAGCGCATCATCGCGCCCTCTGAACTGTGAACGTCACAGGCAGAGGCCCGGGACACGGAGACGTGTGCGTTCAGTGTTTACGCATACCGCAATCTACTGGGAGCATCACTCTGTGGGGTCCAGACTGCGCTGGCGCTTGCGCAGTCTATAAAGGCTTCGGACAGAGTCACGCTCCCAGCGTTATATTTTATATATATATCTATATAGATAGATATATATATATATATATATATATATATATATATCTATCTATATAGATATATATATATATATATATATAGATAGATATATATATATATATATATATATATATATATATATATAGATATATATATATATCTATATATATATATCTATATATATATATTGAAAAAATGGAGGCAACACACCTGGTAAAGGTGAAAAAGAGTGCTATTTGATACCGCAGAATGGCAACGTTTCAGCTCAAGGTTGTGATCCTTTGCCAAGCTTTTTTCTCTTTATATATACATGTATGTATACAAATAAATTCTCTATTTTTATTTATTCATGTCCGATCTTTTTTTCCTTTAATGTTTTAATATACCACATATACTCGAGTGTAAGCCAACCCAAGTTTAAGCCGAGGCACCTAATTTTGCCACAAAATACTGGGTAAGCTTTTTGACTCAAGTATAAGCCAAGTATGCATTGTCCCCTTGTAAGGAGGAAGACTGGGCTGCAGGTGTTAGGTGTCGAGTTCCCGCCTCTGCACAGGGGGAATCTCAAACCATCTCTGCTGCAGTCTCCTATTCTTCTCCAGCCGCAGTGGAGTCTGCTTAGCGGAGACGTCGGTCCCAGCGTGTGGCTCAGTCTCACTCTCTGCATGGGATTACTGCTGCTTTTCCTGCTTCTGCCATTGAAGCCAGTGCTGGGCAGTGGTGAGCAGACACTTTTGGGACTAAGTCCTGCTTTTTCCCTTCTAAGGATGCCCAGGGTGAGATCTCCCGTTGGAGATCGAGGGTCACATGCTCAGATGCTGCAGCGGTTCCCATTGGTCCTCCTGGAAGGTCCTGAAGGTGCTAACTTCTGTGGCAGCTTCCCATTGGTCCTTTATTGGAAGGTTCTGAACGTGCTGCAGCTATATAAGCTTCGCATGACCGCACGGCCATGCGCTAGTGTACAATTGTAATCGTGTGTGTGTTGATGAGTGCAATCGTTCCTTGAAAAACCCATCCCTTGTGTATGACTGTTCGCGTAAGGTGTATGGCTGCAATCCAGCACCCGGCTGAACTCACAGCGTTAACACACGAAACAGTGTCTACTGCTGTGACCGCCAGTACGGTGCCACGCGCCATTAGAGCGCTTCTTTAACCCAAGTCAGGGTGGTTAGTGGCGTCCACCAGTACGGCACAGTTCGCACTCTCGTGCTTTTCAATTATTAGTTTTGTTACGTGCAGTACTGCGGCCCTGTGACTTAACAGGGTTCGCTTCCTTCACACATGGTGAAGTTAACCCGTGTGTGTACTCGCATTGTACCGCCATATAGTCCTCCATTACTTGGCAGCAGGTTCCATCTCTGCACGGTGGACCCCGGGCTGCGAACGCACCTTAATCTATCTTATTATTTTGTGCGTTCCGCTAGCCCTTACAGCGGGTACCTGTGCTGTTCTGGGTCCGGAACCGTCGAGACTGCATCTCAGGTTGCCCGGGGGAAAGGATATTGAGTCACACAGACCAGGTGACCTGGAGACAGGGGGCACGGCGCGACAGCAGACAGTTTTTGCAGGGAAAAGCAACGTGCAGCGGGGTGAGCAGCGTGCTCCATCCCTTAAGCATTGGCGCTGCGAATCATTGTGCCCACCGGCTCCCGCCACTACCAGCTGGACCGTGATAGAGCAACGTGCCGTGTGCCCAGTAACTGCCAGAGTGCGAGGTGCTGAGTACAGCGCACGTGCCGGTACTTTTAGCCACAGCCACCACTCCTGCCTCTGTGACCCGCTGCTCCGTCGCTCCCACGCCAACCCTCTGGGACAATTGACTCGTGAATAAGCTGAGGGGGCATTTTCAGCACAAAAAAAGTGCTGAAAAACTCGCCTTATACAAGAGTATATACGGAATGTATTTTTTTGTTATTTTTATAATTATTTACATATACTATTACACATATGGTGACTTTTATAATTATTTACATATATATTTTTTATAAATATATATATATATATATATATAAATCATTCTCTCTATAAATTTTTATCAATGTTCAGTCTCTTTTCCCTAATGTTTAACATGTATTATATGTTTTTTTTTTCTATTTTTTTATATTATGTATTGTTGATGTTCCACCTTTTTTCCTTTCCTTAATTTTATTTTAAGACGTATTTTTTTTAGTTTCTTAATTAAATAAATAAAAAAATTATATATATGTCATCGTTTTTATAATAGGAAAACTTTCCTCTCAAAAAAGGAGACATATTTTGTTCCATTTCAGGATCCGACGATCATTAAAATGTGAAACATGTAACATTTGTGTTTTTTTTTGAGTAATTGGCTTTTTTAAATAATAAGGTGCTTTGAACACTTGTTCTGTGGCTAGGTCTGATATTGCATTCCAGAAATCCATATGCCATACAGACAGTACAGAAGAGAGTTATTCACAGGCATGTCACAGATTGGACTAATGCAAGCCAAAAAAACCAAAGTGCAATGCCACTAACAATAGCACCAGATTTACTGTCACGACTGCAATCTGTGCTGTATCACAGACAGAAGGAGAACTTTTGGTAGGTAACACCTCAGAGTTTTTTAAATCTTTTTGGCAACTTTTCATTAATCATTATTTTTCCCTGTCATTTTTTTTTTCTTTAACTAAAGAAAGCATGAGCGATAAATAGACCTTCATTTAATAAATATTGTGAGCATTTTCTTATTATTTTATGATATTTAAATACTTTTTCCATGAAACTTAACTTACTAATCAGTTATTGCAACATTAATCTTGGACAATATTCATAATATATAACCAATATAAAGAAGCAAATACGTTGATGAATTAAAAAAAAATCATAAATGCGCAAGCAGTTAGAAAATTTATGAAAAGAGCAATAGTCTTCCCTCAGTGGGGGAAAATAAGTATTTGATACAGTACCGATTTTGAAAGTTTTCCCACCTACAAAGAATGGAGAGGTCTGTAATTTTTATCGTATGGACACTTCACCTGTGAGAGACAGAATCTAAAAAAAAATCTAGAAAATCATATTGTAAGATTTTTACATAATTAAATTGCATTGTATTGCATGAAATAAGTATTTGATCGCCTACCAACCAGCAAGAATTCTGGCTCTCACGGACTAACATTTTTCTTTGAAAAGTCCTCAGAGACGCTAGTCACTTCTCACGGCCAAGCTATGAGTCAGAATGGTCAGGGAGTCCAAGGTCAGAGGGTACGTCTTAAACAGAAGGAAGAGACAAAAGCGTGGTCAGGTAACATTCCGAGGTCAGAATACCAGGAGGATAGCGGATCAGGGCGGAAGGGGTTCAACAGTCGGATAGTCAGAATGACGTCCAAGGTCAGGCAACAAAAGATCAAGCATACAGGACTCAAGGCACAGGACGCATAAACCTCACTAGCTGAATGTACGTCTGGCAGAGGTCTGGGAGAAATGGCTCAGTTAAGTAGCATGGCAATCACCTGGGATAATGAATAGTGATAAGCGAGTATTCTCGTTGCTTGGGTTTTCCAGAGCACGCTCGGTTGATCTCCGAGTATTCCTGACTGCTCAGAGATTAAGTTTTCCTTGCCGCAGCTGAATGATTTACAGCTATTAGCCAGCTTGATTACATGTGGGGATTCCCTAGCAACCAGGCAACCCCCACATGTACTCAGGCTGGCTAGTAGCTGTAAATCATTAAGCTGCCGCAATGAAAGCTAAATCTCCGAACACTAACAAATACTCGGAGATCACCCGAGCGTGCTCAGGGAAAACCCGAGCAACGAGTATACTCGCTCATCACTAATAATGAACACTTGGAGACAGTCGACGCCTCCCAGTCTCAGATTGGATAGTCGAGCTGTCAATCAAACTACTGACAGCTTTAGCATGCCCCTATACTAAGTTGGACGGACAGCCGAGCTGTCAGTAACTGCATCCCAGACACTCTGAGGGGTGGAATTATGACACCCTCCTACTCTGCACTCACTACCTGTATTATTTGCACTTGTTTGAACTTGTTACCTGCATAAAAGACAACTGTCCATACACTCATTATGGGGATCCCACCTGGCAAAGCAAAATGACCTTAGCCTGCTCTCTGATGCTTCAGCAGTGTGGGAAATTGGGAAAGTTTTTTTCTTTTTTTTCAAACCGCAAATTGAATCTTAAAATGTTTGAATTGTCGTGAAACCAGGATTTTCAGGCAATATGGCTCAAATTCAAACCTCTTCAGATTGATCCGCTCATCATAATCTTGGGTACATGAGTTCAACAGCATTATTTCTGATGGCAATTCATCAAAAAATAAAGACTTTAATGGCATTGGCATTCAGGTACTTACTTTGAAGAAAACCATCTAGGACCATTTAAAATTTTGTCAGTGATTTCCCCCATGATAACTTCCTCAGGCAATGTCCAATAGTCATACTCCTCTTACACTAGAGAATCCTCTTCTATGCTGATTGTAGATCCTTCTCCAGTCTAGAGCAGGGGTGTGGAACCTCAGGCCCCAGGGCCATTTACGGCCTTCAATGTCCTTTTGTCAGGCCCCCAGGCAGATTTTCAGGGACCGCATTCTTGGTCAGGGACCTGCATTTTGATTGCCACCAGCTCATTAATTTCTTCTTGCTCTGTTAGCACACACATGCAGTGTTCGCTATTGAGCACTGAAGGGCATGCAATGAAAGATTACATCCTGACCCCAGTGCCAGAGTCAGGATGCACTTTGCGGGCAGAGTTTGTACGGCCCCCGAAGGATGGTATAAATATCCAAATGTTCCTTGGTAGATAAAAGATTTCACACCCCTGGTCTAGACGTAGGACATGCATGTCCCTTGCTACAGCCACAGATCTAAGTACAATAAGATCATGAGACAGATTTCTGTTTTGAGCTTTGATTGACACAGTTGTGTCCGCTCACTTTCCTCAGATGACTATTAGTCTTGGGGAGGGGGAGTGGGTAAATCTTTGTGTTCCTTAGAATACCAAACAATGGCACAAAAATATTTTTTTCAAAGTTGGTCACCTCTTGAAACGAGTCTCAGGATATTTTGTCCAAAAAGAAACATACATCATTTGTGCACCATGACCTGATCACCCCCAAAGCTTTCTTTTTTTTGCAAAACAAAATAATTCAGATTTTATAATAATCTACTTTGTTAAAGGGAACTTCCAGACATGCCCAGTTCGCTCCTCTGAAGTCGGGAAGTGTACACCTGGCTTCAGAGATGCAGTGACACTGTACCAATGACAAGCAGTCATGCGCGAGATTTGCATGATGCCACTAGTGCAAATTGTGTTATCATGCCCACAGGGGCATGTTAACCTTGAAAGAGGGCTGTCTAGTCTGGGGCAACTAACGCCCCATTGACTAGTCAAAGCCCTAATTAACATAGTAAACAGGGGACACTATAATGCATTTTTTAAACCTGATTTGTACATATAAATGTTACACAGGCATGGTTAGGCAGGGAATTTATTCATAAACTAGCTGAAGAGCCCGGCGTTGCCTGGGCATAGTAAATATCTGTGGTTAGTTATAGCACCTCACTTCTCTTATTTTCCCATCACGCCTCTCATTTTCCCAATCACATCTTTCATTTTCCCAATCACATCTCTCATTTTCTCCCTCACACCTCTCATTTTCTCCCTCACTCCTCTCATTCCCCCCTAACACTTGTCATTTCAACCTCACATCTGTCATTTTCTGATCACTCCACTATTTTTCCTCACTCCTCTCATTTTGCACTCACACCTTTTCATTTTCACCTCACACCTCTCATTTTCACCTCATCACCTCAGTATATACATGTTTGTCATCTCCCTTATATATAGTATACATCTGTATGTCATCTCCTGTATATAGTATATACCTGTATGTCATCTCCCCTGTATATAGTATATACCTGCTGTCATCTCCCCTATATATAGTATATACCTAAATGTCATCTCCTTCTATATATAGTATATACCTGTATGTCATCTCCTCCTGTATATAGTATATACCTGTGTGTCATCTCCCCTGTATATAGTATATATCTGAGTGTCATCTCCTCCTGCATATAGTATATACCTGCATGTCATCTTCTATATATAGCATATACCTGTATGTCATCTCCTCCTGTATATAGTATATACCTGTATGTCATCTCCTCCTGTATATATATGTACCTATGTCATCTCCTCCTCTATATAGTTTATACCTGTGTGTCATCTCTCCTGTATATAGTATATCTGTGTGTCATCTCCTCCTGTATTAGACCTCGTTCACACGTTATTTGCTCAGTATTTTTACCTCAGTATTTGTAAGCTAAATTGGCAGCCTGATAAATCCCCAGCCAACAGGAAGCCCTCCCCCTGGCAGTATATATTAGCTCACACATACACATAATAGACAGGTCATGTGACTGACAGCTGCCGTATTTCCTATATGGTACATTTGTTGTAGTTTGTCTGCTTATTAATCAGATTTTTATTTTTGAAGGCTAATACCAGACTTGTGTGTGTTTTAGGGCGAGTTTCGTTTGTCAAGTTGTGTGTGTTGAGTTGTGTGTGGCGACATGCATGTAGCGACTTTTGTGAGATGAGTTTTGTGTGGCAACATGCGTGTAGCAACTTTTTGTGTGTCGAGTTGCATGTGACAGGTTAGTGTAGCAAGTTGTGTGCAGCAAGTTTTGCGCATGGCGAGTTTTATGTGTGGTGCCTTTGGAGTATGTGCAAGTTTTGTGTGAGGCAACTTTTGCATGTGTTGCAACTTTTGTGCATGTGGCAATTTTTCCACGTGTGCAAGTTTTGCGTGTGGCTAGTTTTTCATGAGGAGAATTTTCCACTTGTGGCGAGTTTTGCAAGAGCCTAGTTTTTGCATGTGGCGAGTTCTGCGAGTGGCGAGTTTTGAGTGGCCACTTTTGTGTTTCGACTTTTATGTGGCGAGGTTGGTGTATTTGTGGTGAAATGTGTGCTGAGGGTAATATGTGTTCAATCACGTGGTAGTGTGTGGCGCTTTTTGTGTGTGTTCATATCCCCGTGTGTGGTGAGTATCCCATGTCGGGGCCCCACCTTAGCAACTGTACGGTATATACTCTTTGGCGCCATCGCTCTCATTCTTTAAGTCCCCCTTGTTCACATCTGGCAGCTGTCAATTTGCCTCCAACACTTTTCCTTTCACTTTTTCCCATTATGTAGATAGGGGCAAAATTGTTTGGTGAATTGGAAAGCGCGGGGTTAAAATTTTGCCTCACAATATAGCCTATGACGCTCTCGGGGTCCAGACGTGTGACTGTGCAAAATTTTGTGGCTGTAGCTGCGACGGTGCAGATGCCAATCCCGGACATACATACACACATACACACACACACACACATTCAGCTTTATATAGTAGATAAGTATATGCTGATGGTTTGTAGGGCAAGGGGCACCTGAGAGGTTCCCTTTAATCTATAAACACCTTCTCCATCTTTGCTTAGCATTTCTGTGCTCAACTAGTGATTTGTAAAATGGTAAAACTATATTATGACCAACTCTTTTGAAATTTAGATTTTCCAGATTGAAAATGTCATTCTTGGTAAATCAATTTGCTGCAAAACAAAAGTATTTCAAAGCCTCCAACAGCCCTAAAAAGCATGAATAACATTATTCTTTTTTCCTCACGCACTAATCTTTTCCACTACGGTGCTGTCATATACTATCCGTAATGTTTATTCAGTCTTTAAAACTTTGTCTTTTCATTTCTATGGCTGTGAGCTCTGACCTCCTGTCACTGCCAGATTGACTCCAAAAGTTGCTGCTGCATTCTCTACCTCTACTTTTATACAGGCTGTGATACATGCTTCTGATTGTTCAAATCTCAAAGTACACAGCTCGTAGGGAGAGACACAGCAGTGATGAGCACAGCCCCTGAAACGAATGTCACCAATGATGCTTTGTTTCAGGGAGGGGCAGGGGCTGTGACAGTGACCATAGCTTCAGCCCCCTACTTTGATGATGCTTTCTTGGAGTTTCCCAGGATACACTGGGATTCTCAAACAAACCGCCATCATACAGGAATTAGAAGACAAAATTACAATAGCAGTTAGATAGCATAGTTAGGGAGCGGTAAGGAATTTTTAATGCACGCATATTAGAATATAGTTTAGATCATGGCACTAAATAGATACGGGTTTAGGATGAAATTTTCCTTTGGACCACCCCTTTAAAGGAAATCTGTCACCTCATTTGACCTATCTAAACTATTAAATGGGCATACAGGTTATAATGTGTTGTTGCTGAGGAATCATCTTTTATCACTGTATATAAGTGACCTCTTACAAGCTCCGGGGAGGATGGAGCCTGGAGATAACTTTGCCTCCGGAGCTTGTTTTAAATATAAGGGGGAGTTACCACCGTTATGTGTAATGGCCGCTCTCTGCTCTCCTGATTTTACTACAGAGCTGTGTGTGATAACTGACACATCTGCATGTTCTTCTCAACTTCCATCTTGCAGGAAGACAGGGTTGTCAGAGAGCTGCACAAAATATGTTTACAAGAAGACAAATTTAATTTCTCCTGTACTGTGTTAGTTACTTGACTCACACTGGTATCTACCCCTTCATGTAAAATAAGCTCTGGAGGCAGAGTTATCTCCCAGGCACCATCCTGCCCCAGTGTCTTGAAGATGTAATTTATATAAATTGATAAAAGATGATTTCTCAACAACACATCTGATATGAGACACACAGGGAGGACTTTTTTCAGCATTTTATAACCTCTATGCCCATATTAATAGTTTACATAGGTCAAATGTGGTCACAGATTCCCCTTAAGTCTATATTGTTGTAACAACCAATTTTATCAAAGTAGGGCCTTGTTCATTGAGTATTACCTTAGAAACTGCCCCAGAAACATATAGTTTCTCCACTGGGCTCTTCATGCTATTTTGGAGGAGAAGAGGAAAACAAAGCTCCAATTCGACAAACATGGGCAGGCAGCATAAATTATTAGGTATGGTGACAATACAGATGGAGAATGGTAAGAAAATTGTCCCCAGATTTATATAGGGTACCTAAAGAGTTAAAGTACAGCCATCCCCATAAAGTAAAAAGTAAAAGTGGTGTAAATGAGAGGTGCATGCAAAGGAATACCTGTGCATATAGTATGATAATCCAATTCTATGTTGGCTTCCACCAATTCAATAATGCTGTCATCTGTGATTAAATACCCTGTCCTCTAATAATAATGAGATGACTCTTCTAGGCTTACCCAATCTATACAGTAAAGCTGAAAACTAAGCTGCAGAAACAGGAGTATGTCGGCCACTGGTTTAAAAACTGTAATACTTCAGGATAATTAAAATATATAATTTAAAGAAAAACTGAATAAATCATAATTTGTACATTTACTTGCATAAAATATCTCCAGTCACAAGGAAAAAAAACACACATCACACTGAGATACAACAATGAATTTTACCAAAAGAACAACTTGGCTTCAGAAGTCGGATTTGCTAGATCTATATCAAAATTCTATATAAACTTAATCATATTTTAAGATTTTAATCAAGACCATATTTGTGTTACTCTACGTAAAATAAGTTTATCTGCTTGTACATATGTCAAGTATCTTGCCAAATACTTGAGATATATATATAAAAAAAAAAGTAAGAAAAAGGGAAAGACTGCGCAGTAGTGACAAGACTCCTGCTGGGTCTACATAAAGAGACACCAGTGATTCGATGCACTTTGACAATGCCAGAACCCCCACAAATTCAATAAACATTAAGTTAAGTTTGGATAATCACTCAGAATTCAACATAATTTCCTGCGAAACGTCTACATGTTACGATTTTTTTTTCCTCTCTACAATTATTTTAATTTGAAACATGAGCTCTCTCCGTTTTTCAGCTTTGTTTGGCCAAAAAAAGGGGAAAATGATTGTGATTATTTTGTTGCGCTTCTATTCTGCCTTTCTACTAGGACTTAAGTTCTCCTGAATGAGTTTGATATTAAAGAGGAAAATATGTTTCTTTTGGAAACCAAACAAAGGCGCTCACTATTTTTTTTTTTTTAGTTGACATCTTGGATAATTCTTACAAAGTGTTGTATTCACTAAGACGTAATGGCCTGACAAGGGTGTTTAACAAGCCCTGGAAATGGAAGCCTTGAACCAACAACGCAGGGAAACAATAATCACATGCAGGGATATGTTATGTGCCTGGTGCAAAAAAAAAATACTCAGTCTTATCAGCTGACATTTGTAGAGGGCTTGTCCAAAAATTACAGCTACCAATTTGCAAACTTTGGCAACAGAGAATCTCTCATTATACAGTACTTGCAGTTTAGGGAGTCCTACAATGTTTAAAATCCTTACGAAAATTGCAACTGAGGGGCAATGGGGTACCTGATATAATGCTGCTTTGGGTATTGTACTGCGTAGAATACTATATGGCACTCTTGAAATGGTGGATGTGGTGCTCAAGTAGGGTGTGCAACCCGTACAAATATGGCGTCAAAAAAACACTTGGCGCTCACACGAGAAATCACTTTGAGAATTAGGTTTCCTTCTATTTTAGTTGGCATTCATTAGAAGTTTGAACGTTTTCGATCCTTTTAGGGATCTTCATCAGAACTGAATGCCTAATTGATGGGGAACTTCGGTAAGCCAGCGCATGTGTTTGGGTGAACTGCATCGTGTGGTAAAGCGCTTTACCATGTGACGCAGTTCGCCCAAACACATTCGCTGGCTTACAGAGGTTCAACATCAATTAGGCTTTGGGTGTTGTAGCTAGAAGTTACACGCAGAGGTGTAGCTAGAAATCCAGAACAATGGGGAGAAACACTTCTGAATGGGACCCCAAATCTTGTTAACCAAAAGAGGTGGACTCTAATTTAGTGGACACTTCAGCAGACGAGAATTCCGTTGCTCAATAAAAAAATCACTTTTCGAAGACCAAGACCAATATTACCCCAATTTATTGACTGTATAGTGGTAGATACCAGTTCTGCCGACCATGTAAGTGATTACTGATATTTATACGTAGTGGCAAAAACTGTAAAGTCAGGAAAAAAAAACTCTTCATTTGACCCAAATTCATGAACTGCATGAGCCCTATTGATGAATTTGGTGAATACCAGAAGATGAAAAAAGGAAAGTGCTTTGAAGGGAACCTGACAGTGGACACGTGCTGCCCAATTCTTTTTCAGCAGGTATCACACACTGGCTGTATGATTTCAGCCATGTATGTTTATCTCTGAAGTTCTACTGCGTTTCAGAAAGAAACATACTCTGAAAGCTGTCGGGGACTAGATTGAGAAGGCGAGTCCCTGGCAGCTTCTCATTGCCTTCTGCCAGTGACTCATAGGTCAAGCAGGGAGAGATCTGCCACTCAAGGTAAGTGGGTGGACCCGGCTTTATGACCAGTCTTCTGTCCGGCTCAGTCCTTAGCAACTTTTAAGGTTTGTTTTTTCCTCTGAAATGCAACAGTCTTACATGGCTGAAATCATACAGCCTGTGTCTGGTACATGCTGCCCGTGGATCGGGTCGCATTTATCAGCTGTCAGGTTCACTTTAAATGTTGAATCTGATCTATTGTCCCAAGAAAATGGTCCCCGTAATTATTGACATCTTTCAAGTCTTAATAAGGAGTCATTGTCGTTGTTGGCAGCCCTATTAATATACAAGAAGGAAAAAAAAATATTTTGCATTTTATATCTCATTTGATGTAAATATATTATTTCTGACGGGAGCCAAAAAGAAGCTTTTCCAAAATGTTCCCGTTGATAAATAGTGAGCAGGTTTTGCTTGATATTTAACTCTATACCACATACTGTTTTGTTTGGATACGTGCAATCATCTCTTGTCTTCTATGTATCATATTGTAAACTCATTTGTGAAATGTTAGGCATATTTTTAGCAGCAAGGCAAAAAAAATATGCTAATAAAAGGATTTTGCATATCTTGATACATTAATGATCCACTATTTAAACTGGGGACTAGAATGTTTTTGCAAATTTTGTCTGTGGCGCAAAATGTATAGAATAGAGTAGAGATGAGGGAACCTGAGCTTAAGTTCGGGGTTTGTACCGGACTGTTGGTATCCGGTGCTAATCTCCAAACACTGACTTCTCCCGGAAGTACGTTGTAATGTTCGGAGATCCGAGAGGAGAGAGAATATTTTCCAGCTCAAAAGTTCGGGTCCCCATTGTTTTTATTTGGGTTCAGGTTATGGTTCAAGTTCTGTTACCCAAACTAAACTTTGGAATAATTTTTGGGTCGGGTACCAGAACCCAAACTTCCACGGGTCCACTCATCTGTAGAATTGACTATCGCAATTGTTGCACATCCATGCCATTTGTTCTGCCATAAGTCCCATCAATATATTGTAGGAGTGACTTCCTTGAACACCTACTTCTTTTTGCATGCACATGCATTGTTGCTCTGAAAGGTTCAGTCTTAACGGGGTAATCCAACTATTTGCATTAAAAAAACACAAATGTTGCAAAAGATTTGCACAAAAGTTGCCCTCTTTGGCAATTTAGTGATGTTGCTTCTGCCTCATTCCAGCCTGGAAACTCCCATTTATGAGGTTGCTTTTTTTGAACCACATCGCCTTTTAGCTCCGGATGATACAAATTTGCCGAGACTGTTTTAAAAAAAAATCAATAGTTTGACAATAGACATATTTACTACACCGCTAACAGGAAGTCACATTTGAGCAGCCAATCAACAGCCACTTGTCTAACTTTTCTTCCTGTGCCAATCTCTGCAGTGACATATTAGTGGAAGAGAATTGTAAGTGCCCAGTAGTGTATCATGAAATCAGGACAAAATTGTGTCCGGTAGTCAACGCTATGTACAACCACATTAATGACACAATAAAGTACAGGACTAACATTTATGGGCTTAGGTACACAGATGTGTCTAAGCTATGTACCTACACAAGTGTCTGTTGTACATTTCCTGAATTTTGTTGAAGGAGATGTCCGGGCTTGGGGTTCAAGTCTGATGTCACTCTGTGAATCCTCACAGTGCATAGTGTGCACCCTGACAGGATTCTCCAGTGCCAGCAATTTGCCTACAAATGACAAGTGGCGGGAATGGAAGAAGGCTGGACACTACTAGTCGAAATGTGGCCGGAAGTATGCAAATCGCAAAACTGCGGCAATATGACCGCTCTCTTCCGGCACCGGAGAATCCTGACAGCATGCACTGTGGGCATTGTGAGGATTAGTTAGTTTGTAGTCACATAGAGTGACTGCAGAGTTGAGCCAGAGCCTGGTCAACCCATTGAAGGCGAGAGCGATACAGATTGAGTGTCTAAAGATAGCTCTATGCAGCTGCGACATTGCGGAATAAAGCAAGTAAATTGGGATGTGTTACGACCAGAATTTACTATAACCATGACAAACACCCCGGAAGCGGAAGAGGCAAAAGGGTAAAACGCGCGTCGGGGCGCGGAGTGTCACTAGCAGACCACAGACATCATTTTTTGCACTGACAAAGGAGTCACTCATGCATTTCCAATATAGATCTTTTTGTATAGGCTATTTTCTCTTCAATGTTTGAAGCATATTTTGTTTAAATGTTCACACTGGGATACAATGTGAATATATACGCATTAATTACCAAATCAACAAAATGGATGCTTTCAGCACCTAGTCAACCAGCTGATATTGCAATTCATATGTGAACGTATAGTTTGCATCTCATAAGAGACTAGCTGGATGTACGATAGTTTATTAACCCCTTAAATATAATTGAATGCTATCTGGTATTAATGGGTCTGTTAGTGTTGCCCTCTTTGGGGTACGTTCATGTATGTAATGGACATGTGGCCTTTTTATACAGGTTTTTAATTCTTTTCAATGAAAAATAATTAATTTTAATATTGATGGTTCGCTTCATTTAGGTGGTGGCATAATTTACTGCCCCTTTCGAGTTGTATTTGTCGTTCAGAAATGCCATTTAGTGTATTTTGGGACACTGATTAAAATTATAACCATGACAAGCATGTTGCAAAAAGTTGGAACTAGTTGGAATTCTGGCAACTTACCTGTTGTAGTATCTTGTGAATTACAGTGAGACCCCATTGACCAGCATAAACAACTCAACAGATTACTGGAAAACTGTGATTTGTTTTAATCAAAGCTGGCCATAGCTTACCGATCGTCTTTTTAGCTTTAAAACCATAAAGGCCCATTTTGTACCAAATTTTTCTCATACCGTGTGGCATAGTCCAGCAGATGATTATTACGAGGAAGCATTGCCTCTGGAGAAGAAACTGAGGAAGAGAAATAAAGACTCCATAACAGAAAACCGTAGACTTTGACCCCGATTCATCATTGACTTTGTGCCTATTTTTGCCAAGTTTTGTGTGTTTTCACCTCTTTTTTGTTTGCACCCAATCTACTATTCTATTTGTGCCTTTTTATCAAGGTTGTGTTATATGTGCTCGCTTGTGTTTTCTTTTTTTTTTCTTTCTTCTTTGTGGGCAAAGTACTCGTGATTCCAGCTGTTTTCACCTAATTCATCAATTGCGGGTTTTTAAAAAGTAAAAATTTTTTGCAAAACTCCACTCCAGTTTTCTCTGGCATGTTTTTAGTTTGCACATATTTTGGCACAATTTTTGCACCGTTTTTCCATGAGTTCAACTTATTGGGCTAATAAGCGGCAAGACACATGAAGTCAGAAAAAAAAGACAATTTTTACTTTTATTTTGTAGAATTTGTCACAAAAAAAGGCAACAGATACAACAAGACAAAAAGGACAATGACTTAAAAAAAACGCAAATGATAAATCGGGGCAAATATGTGTCCCCCATACATGGGGTCTTACTTATAAAAGTTGACTTTAGGGTCTTTTTATTGATAAATTACAATGATACTCCCCAATAAAGACTCAATACGGAGACAAACTTAGAAATAAGCTGACAGATGCAGAAAATTCTTTATAAATGGCATTACGGGATAGAATACATATGTATGCTTGATTCTCAGCCTTGTCTTACTGCTTTAATTTTTTTGGGGTGGGGGAGGGTTTTGGGGGATTATACAGTGTCATTCTTGACATTGGTGGATGAGAGACAAATCACACAGTACACTGTCTGCCATAAAGGGTTGATTCCTTTCAAACAAGCCGAAATTTCAGATGCTGATTAACTTTTAACCATGATTCTCTCTAAATTCCTGTCTATCAAAATATGACAAATGACACTCGGAAACCTGGATCCCATGCAAATACGTCTGTGCCGAGTGAAACCTAGCAGGTGTTCTCATTAGTGCGCGAAGACAAGAAACCATTTTTGAATGCATTTTTAATGCTCATAATTGGGGAGAAAATATCGAATGTTGCACAAAGATTTTTTTGTTTTCCAGGTGGCACCGGTTAAAGATTTATTAATACAAAATGTATATGAATATTAGCAATCTGTACTGAAACCTGCCTTGGCAAATGATTGACTGTAATGAGGGCTGGATGCTAATAATACCCTAGTGGAGGCTACTCATTATTACACCCCAGTCTCCGCCACTGACTTCAGATGAGGCGGCAGTATGTGTGATGGATGTCACCACCATTAGAAATTGACAGTTAATAAGAGAGAAATTAATGCAGAGAAGAACAACAATCAATAACATTAACAACCATTTATTTTCAAATGGCTAATGAGGGGCATATGGGAAGTGATAAATGGCAATGATGCCCCGCCGGCTTATTTAGTGTACAGTGCCGGAACATGTGGCAATCAGCCAAATTCGCTGTTTTTCCTAAGAGTTGTGTTTTATTACTGATATCTATCTATCTCCATATCTATCTATCATCTATCTATTTATCTATTATCTATCTATCAATCTATCTATTTTCTGTATTTTCATGACTATGAAAATTGTACATTCACACTGAAGGCATCAAAACTATAAATTAACACATGTAGAATTATATACTTAACAAAAAAGTGTGAAACAACTGAAATTAAATTATGTCTTATATTTTAGGTTCTTCAAAGTAGCCACCTTTTGCTTTGATGACTGCTTTGCACACTCTTGGCATTCTCATGATGAGCTTCAAGAGGTAGTCACCGGAATGGTCTTCCATCAATCTTGAAGGAGTTCCCAGAGATGCTTATCACTTGTTGGCCCTTTTGCCTTCGCTCTGCGGTCCAGCTCACCCCAAACCATCTCGATTGGGGTCAGGTCTGGTGACTGTGGAGGCCAGGTCATCTGGTGTAACAACCCATCACTCTCCTTCTTGGTAAAATAGCCCTTACACAGCCTGGAGGTGTGTTTGGGGTCATTGTCCTGTTGAAAAGTAAATGATGGTCCAACTAAACCCAAACCGGATGGAATAGCATGCCGCTGCAAGATGCTGTGGTAGCCATGCTGGTTCAGTATGCCTTCAATTTTGAATAAATCCCCAACAGTGTCACCAGCAAAGCCCCCCCACACCATCACACCTCCTCCTCCATGCTTCACGGTGGGAACCAGGCATGTAGAGTCCGTTCACCTTTTCTGCATCGCACAAAGACACGGTGGTTGGAAGCAAAGATCTCAAATTTGAACTCATCAGACCAAAGCACAGATTTCCACTGGTCTAATGTCCATTCCCTGTGTTCTTTAGCCCAAACAAGTCTCTTCTGCTTGCTGCCTGTCTTTGGCAGTGGTTTCCTAGCAGCTATTTTACCATGAAGGCCTGCTGCACAAAGTCTCCTCTTAACAGTTGTTGTAGAGATGTGTCTGCTGCTAGAACTCTGTGTGGCATTGACCTGGTCTCTAATCTGAGCTGCTGTTAACCTGCGATTTCTGAGGCTGGTGACTCGGATAAACTTATCCTCAGAAGCAGAGGTGACTCTTGGTCTTCCTTTCCTGGGGCGGTCCTCATGTGAGCCAGTTTCTTTGTAGCGCTTGATAGTTTTTGCCACTGCACTTGGGGACACTTTCAAAGTTTTCACAATTTTTCAGACTGACTGACCTTCATTTCTTAAAGTAATGATGGCCACTCGTTTTTCTTTACTTAGCTGCTTTTTTCTTGCCGTAATACAAATTCTAACAGTCTATTCAGTAGGACTATCAGCTGTGTATCCACCAGACTTCTGCACAACACAACTGATGGTCCCAACCCCATTTATAAGGCAAGAAATCCCACTTATTAAACCTGACAGGGCACACCTGTGAAGTGAAAACCATTCCCGGTGACTACCTCTTGAAGCTCATCAAGAGAATGCCAAGAGTGTGCAAAGCAGTCATCAAAGCAAAAGGTGGCTACTTTGAAGAACCTAGAATATAAGACATAATTTCAGTTGTTTCACGCTTTTTTGTCAAGTATATAATTCCACATGTGTTAATTCATAGTCTTGATGCCTTCAGTGTGAATGTACAATGAAAATACAGAAAAAAATTGAAATGAGGTGTGTCCAAACTTTTGGTCTGTACTGCATATGAAGCTGTCATACACTGGTTAGGAGACCTGCGGCCAGTCCATGCATTTCAGTCCATGCTCGGACTGATTTGCACAGATGTCTGAAACGGCCTTTAGACTGGTTGCTGCACTTTGGGTTGCTGCAGTTTTGCACTTTGCTTTTGCAGTTTTTGTGTATATATGCATAAACCATATTTTGGACTCTAAGATACACTCTTTAGCAAGAAAAAATCTTGCTAAAACTGTGTGCGTCTTATAGTCTGGAGACATACAGTTTCCTGTACTGTAACTGAGCTGTGTGTGTTGATGTAGCTGAGCTGCGCGTGTGTTGATGTAGCTGAGCTGTGTGAGTTGATGGAATTGTTTTAATACATGAACCATGTTATGTCTTGGTATATAAATCAAGGTCCATTTGAATGCCTCCAACTAATTTTAAAGGCCATTAACTCCCTTTTGGCTCTTAAAAAATGATTTTTTCACAAGTTTAGGGGTTGCCTTTTATTAAATAATAAAATTGCAATAAGTTCCCATTTGTAATTTTCTTTCATACGTCCGTTTTCAGATCCTCTAATTTGCAGTTTTCAAGCTGATACAAAATTTCAGGGGTTTTTTTTGTGAGTGGCTCTCCCAGAAATATAGGCTGGATTTAGGATCTGTGTTTACCCAGAGTGCTGCTGTCTTTGTTAACTCATATTCTATTTTAGCCTAGATTCTATCCTGCACTTATTTCCTCTTCACGCACAATTTTTCTTTTCTAGAGCCTGTTTTTCTACCCTCCCTGATACTGCAGATTCTTTCTCCCCTCTCCACTCATGACTCCCGTGAACAGCGCACTCCCTGCTATTATCCCTAACTCCGAGAGAAAGGATGGGGGATCAGAAACTCTTATGGATTTGTAACTGTTTTGCAAAGCATTTGGCTTGATAAAGAGTTTACAGACATTCTGCAAGAGCAAAATGGTACAAAATATTTAATGAATCTTATTTAGTAAGTTATTTAATTTTGCATTTAGCAAGCAAATGAGCTATAATAAAAAGGTTATGTGCAAAAGTTTACTTGGCCTATAAGTTTTCCATTTACACTCGCTCCTTTCTTTCCCTATATCTTTCTACGCCAGTAACATGTAGAAATGAACTTCCATGACTTTACAACTGTGTAACAAAAGAAACATCTCTCTAATGAGCAATATTATAGACAAGAATTCAGGACACTGAGTTCTTTAGTTTAAAAAAAAAAAATAAGGTGAATAAACTTTTAACCCTTCACAACCATTCATAAAGCGCTGCAGCTCGTGGTGACAGTAGGTGTCATGCATAATGCAAGCAACATCACAGGAGAGTGAAAAGTTAATATGTGGCACAAGCTAATTAGGAAATTGTTATTGTTATTGTTTATCACCATGAACCAGTGTAAGTTTTGCTTCCTTTGGTGCATTAATTAGGAACTGGCGTATGTATAACCTGCAGTTTATTATGTGCATAGTAAGAAGACACGTTCTAGAAAAGGTGCGGGCTGAAAAAATGTGTAAGGTCTAGACTTTATTAACTTTGTAATATATACATTGTATGAGGGCAAGACTATAATGAAGCTATGAGACCACTGCCTTAGGCAATGTGTAAGGAGAAATTTAGCACCAAGGTGGGGGATATGTCAGCAGCCCGTGTTATCTCCAATATTGTATTTATGCAGGCAGGATGTGCTGTAAATAAAGCAACGCAAAAATAATGGAACCGGTTACCGAGGAAGAGTCATATGTCCTAAGCATATTGCTCTTTCAAATTCACCTATTGCTTTCCTTCCATTGGCAAACACCGATAAAACCGTAATGTAGTAAGTCCAGCCTAATACCCAATAGCTGCACTTGATCTCATGCAGTTGCAAAGGAATAACGTGCATTCCAGTAAAAAAATCTGCAACAGTTCACTTCCTGCTATAAACTTACCAACATTACTTAGGGCGTTAAAGGTCCCATCCCTAACATTGCCAGTGTGCAAGTTGTCTCTTCAGAGAGGATGAGGACTTTACTAGTGCCACCTATTGGAAGTAACAATCCCAAAATTTAATATTGATCCTTTAATAAGCCTCGCCACATGAGTTAGGAGGATAAAAGCCAAAGCAGAATCTCAATTTGCAGAGACGTGTTTCGTGTTGTTTGCCCCTCATCAGTGCAAAGCAAGAGACCAGATTTGGCTGTATCAGAAGGGTCCAAGGGGTAAAGTTTCTTCAGGTGGAGAGTGACATTCCTAAGACCTGTTTGCAAATTGAGATTCTTGTTTGGCTTTTATCCCAAGTCATGTGGTAAGACTCATTGACTCTTAAAATTGCTACCTCCAATAGGTGGACACTAGAGCTCAAGTCTTCTTCCTCTCTGAAGTGACAATTTGCATATTTAATTTCTCTTGCATGTCACTCTCCACAAGGAGAAATATTACCCGTTAGGCCCCAGTATTGCCAGGGAACACTTCTAACATAACTCTATGGATGCTCCTTCCATGGGCAAAACTTTATTTTGGGGGGTGGGGGAGTTTGAATAAACACCTATTTTGGCCAGATACTTATGAAAATATTACATTAACATATCCCCCAAAGTTGTGACTGTCTTGCCAAATTAAGGATAACATGACACTGGGATATGACGGCACAAAAAGTGTAATTCAACACAACTTGACATCAGATAAATAAAAAATAGACACCATATACTTCACCTGTTTGACTATAATCCATATGTCCCACGATGCGCTCCAACTCTGCTACATCTGGATGCGGCAGTGGCATGATGCGACTGATCAGTCAAGAAATCCAGGAGACACTGAGGTGAGCCTGAGAACTCAAGAAGGGGAGCCAATTTTTTATTTTATTTATTTATTGCACAGGTGCCAGTTGTTGAATACTCTCATCATTGTTCGCCTGCTCTCGCTGCTATCAGTGAGACCTGGTGTACCATGATGAGTAGTACGCTCATCAGCCGACACCTGTGACTGGCGGTAATGTTTTTACTGCCGGTCACACCTGCTGGCTCACACATTTTCATCTGTATGGCATCGTGGGAACCGCAGCGCTTTGACCGGCGGTAACCTTTTTACCGCTGGTCACAGCTGCTGGTTCACACATTGTCATCTGTATGACAGCGTGGGATTGGACGCGCACTGACCGGCAGTAACAAACTTCCCGCCAATCAGAGCCAGTATTTCTCACCCTGTCACACATATGACTGCTTGGGAAACACCGGATGCTTGGGCTGCCGAATCAGAACAGTAACGCGGACTTCAGGGAGAAGTTCTTGTTCTGGATCCGTGCACCGACCTTAAGTGTTCGGTATGGACCCTGAACTTTAACTTTCAGGTTCGCCCATCCCTAACTGTAAGCATTCATTTTACTTATTTTGTTTGAGTAAGTTTCACAGCATCCAAATAAATTGCGGTCAAAGATGCATCAATGGAGCATTTTGCAGCCAGTGCCACACTATGAAGTCTACAGTCACTAGTTCCTCTGTTACATACTCATACATGGTAATGAATTCCTCTAACCAAAGGTATAATTACCAATTGTTTTGCAACTGAGAGGATCTGATAATGATGGGGTTTCCACCCTCTTTTCCACATTTTGGTGGACTGGAATCTCAATAATGAATTATAGGCAGCAGTTACTTTTTTACTGTTTTCTATGTAATCCCAAAATATCTGTAGACCTCAATACAAAGAAAACTACTAAAAGGCATAAAACCCCACTCACATATCACTAAAACTTTGCTTTTATTTGTTCTGCATTAAAACATGATTATTAGAAGTTCTGTACGTTTATGGATCGTGTAAGAATTAAAAGCTCAAAACACTTGGTTGATTTTATCATCATGAACATTATATCTAGCACCCGGCGTGTTTCAGTTGATTCAGGACAATGCTCCGTAATATCGTTCTGTTATTGGTAAATGCCTAACCCATATTGGTCACGTTATTGTCTCATCCCCTGATGAAGCTGAAACCTCGGTGAAACATTTAGAAGTGGATAATATTAGTGTGCGTCATTGTTGTTTTAGTAACAACTAGTGTTGAGCATTCCGATACTGCAAGTATCGGGTATCGGCCGATATTTTCTGTATCGGAATTCCGATACCGAGTTCCGATATTTCTGTGATATCGGAAATCGGTATCGGAGTGTGCGGTGCGTGTGGTTCCAAGGGTCTGAAGGAGATGAAACTCTCCTTCAGGCCCTGGAATCCATATTAATGTAACAAATAAAGAATAAAAATAAAAAATATGGCTATACTCACCCCTCCAAAGGACCCTGGCTGTCACCGCTGCGAGCGTCCGCCTCCGTTCCTGAGATTGTAGTGAGTGAAGGACCTTCTGTGACGTCACGGTCAGGTGAGCGGTCATGTGAGCGGTCACCTGACCGCGACGTCATCGAAGGTCCTTCACTCTCTGCAATTCTCAGGAACGGAAGCGGACGCTTGCAGCGGTGACAGCCAGGGTTCTTCGGAGGGGTGAGTATAGCCATATTTTTTTATTTTTATTCTTTATTTTTTACATTAATATGGATCCCAGGGCCTGAAGGAGAGTTTCCTCTCCTTCAAACCCTGGGAGCCATCGAGGATACATTCCGATATTTGTGTCCCATTGACTTGTATGGGTATCGGAACTCTGTATCGGCGAGATCCGATATTTTGCCGATATCGGCTGATACCATCCGATACCGATACTTTCAAATATCGGAAAGTATCGCTCAACACTAGTAACAACTGATGTGGATTGGACATTTAACAATAATATGATGGTATTCTGGAATATCAACTTAAATCAATCAAAGCACGCTAGGCACTATATATTACGCTCTTGATGATGAAAACTACCAAGTTTTTCATTAGTACCCGTTCCCTTTATGAACACAATTTCTACTAATCTTGTTTTAATGTGTGTATTTAATAAAAGTGACGTTTTAGCGATCTGTTAGAGAGAAACATTCCTGCCCTATGCCCTTTTATTAATTTTCTTTCTTATTCATTCAATTTCCAGATCAGCTTCTCTCTTTCCGAGTTATTTTTTATTTTTATTTTTATGTTTTAAGACCAGTATACCTAACAGATCATACATTTACGGATGCATTTAATAGATGGCCCATGCGGAATTCCTTCCGTGAAAGATATAGGGCAACAGTTATGGAGGAAAGGTCGTGTTTGCTCAAAATCGATTCTTGTTTTGTCTGACTTTATCCTGCTAATCATCAGATTTTCTGTGAGATCTGTTGACTCCTCAGGGGCAGGAATAGCAGTAACAGGTCCTCACACATAAATGATACCTTCCATATAAATTAGTCATTCAGAAAAGACAACATAGAGCCACAGTGAAAAAATAAAACAATATATGGGCCCATACTTCATAGATCTCCTGGGAATTTCTCATTAATTTGACAATCCACCAGTAATTCTTAGCCATGGGATGAATAATTAGCACAGTCGCCTGTGCATTCTAGTAGATAGCAGTGGAAGCATTTTTTTTAACTTTTTTTAATCATCTTTTTCAGACTAAAGCCAAAACTTCCAATCAGATAGTGGGTCTCCATCCAGAAACCCATAATAACCATCACCTATTATTTCCAGGAAAACCGGCGGAGGGTTTCCAGTAATAATCCAGTATTACATTCTACCCATTTGATCCACCATGTAGTTGTTGATCAACTCTTCTAGAACAAGAGTCTTTTTGCATTAGCACGTCCATTTTGGTTTAAAGAGCTTAAAAGTGACCCTCCATAGTCAGTGATTGGTTAAGCAGTCATTTACAGGTCCTTCTCAAAAAATTAGCATATAGTGTTAAATTTCATTATTTACCATAATGTAATGATTACAATTAAACTTTCATATATTATAGATTCATTATCCACCAACTGAAATTTGTCAGGTCTTTTATTGTTTTAATACTGATGATTTTGGCATACAACTCCTGATAACCCAAAAAACCTGTCTCAATAAAATAGCATATTTCACCCATCCAATCAAATAAAAGTGTTTTTAATAACAAACAAAAAAACCAACAAATAATAATGTTCAGTTATGCACTCAATACTTGGTCGGGAATCCTTTGGCAGAAATGACTGCTTCAATGCGGCGTGGCATGGAGGCAATCAGCCTGTGACACTGCTGAGATGTTATGGAGGCCCAGGATGCTTCAATAGCGGCCTTAAGCTCATCCAGAGTGTTGGGTCTTGCGTCTCTCAACTTTCTCTTCACAATATCCCACAGATTCTCTATGGGGTTCAGGTCAGGAGAGTTGGCAGGCCAATTGAGCACAGTAATACCATGGTCAGTAAACCATTTACCAGTGGTTTTGGCACTGTGAGCAGGTGCCAGGTCGTGCTGAAAAATGAAATCTTCATCTCCATAAAGCATTTTAGCCGATGGAAGCATGAAGTGCTCCAAAATCTCCTGATAGCTAGCTGCATTGACCCTGCCCTTGATGAAACACAGTGGACCAACACCAGCAGCTGACATGGCACCCCACACCATCACTGACTGTGGGTACTTGACACTGGACTTCAGGCATTTTGGCATTTCCTTCTCCCCAGTCTTCCTCCAGACTCTGGCACCTTGAGTTCCTAATGACATGCAAAATTTGCTTTCATCAGAAAAAAGTACTTGGGACCACTTAGCAACAGTCCAGTGCTGCTTCTCTGTAGCCCAGGTCAGGCGCCTCTGCCGCTGTTTATGGTTCAAAAGTGGCTTTACCTGGGGAATGCGGCACCTGTAGCCCATTTCCTGCACACGCCTGTGCACGGTGGCTCTGGATGTTTCCACACCAGACTCAGTCCACTGCTTCCTCAGGTTCCCCAAGGTCTGGAATCGGTCCTTCTCCACAATCTTCCTCAGGGTCCGGTCTCCTCTTCTCGTTGTACAGCGTTTTCTGCCACATTGTTTCCTTCCAACAGACTTACCATTGAGGTGCCTTGATACAGCACTCTGGGAACAGCCTATTTGTTGAGAAATTTCTTTCTGGGTCTTACCCTCTTGCTTGAGGGTGTCAATGATGGCCTTCTTGACATCTGTCAGGTCGCTAGTCTTACCCATGATGGGGGTTTTGAGTAATGAACCAGGCAGGGAGTTTATAAAAGCCTCAGGTATCTTTTGCATGTGTTTAGAGTTAATTAGTTGATTCAGAAGATTAGGGTAATAGGTCGTTTAGAGAACCTTTTCGTGATATGCTAATTTATTGAGACAGGTTTTTTGGGTTATCAGGAGTTGTATGCCAAAATCATCAGTATTAAAACAATAAAAGACCTGACAAATTTCAGTTGGTGGAAAATGAATCTATATTATATGAAAGTTTAATTGTAATCATTACATTATGGTAAATAATGAAATTTAACACTATATGCTAATTTTTTGAGAAGGACCTGTATATCCATTCCTGATATGTCGAGACAGGACTAGAACACATAGAGACCTGCCGGACTGGAGAAGTGTCTGAATGGGTATCGGTCAAGTTGAGTATAGTTAGTTTTCTTATTTTATGCTAACTTGTGCCCATTTAAATAATTTGTTATCCAAATGGGGACCCAGAGTCAAAATCACATCCCTGATCCATATAGAAGTGATAATGTTTAGATGATTAGATTGGTGGGGATGTGACCAATGGAACTGGTTTTTGCTGGGACATCCCTTCTAGAATTATGATTACTGTTAGTGAATATGGGCTCTTGGGCATCTTCCCCCTGTCATGCCTGCCGCACCTCCATCTCCTTCGCAGCATACTTACCAGTCGGGTCGCGCTTCTTCCTTTGCTGCCGCTTCGGCTGGTCCCTCCTCTGGCTCCCGGCATGTCCGTCCGCTCCTGCGTGCTCCTGGTCCGTCTGCTTGCTGCCGGGACTTTTCACTTCCGGTCTCCTCGCCGGCTCTTGGTTCCCGGTGGCGGCGCATGCGCACTCCTTCCTCCGGCTCCAGCAGCGCACGCGTACTTCCTCTGGTTGGCCTTCTCTCCCTCTGTCCCTCCTTTTCTTAATGCCAGTGGCTTCCTAACCCGGAAGTTCAAGGTACGCTTCCTTTATTAGCTTGCCTCTTCCTCTGACCTTTGCCTGCTTGTCTATTGTACTTCACGTTAGACTCGGGTCCCTCTCCTCTTTGAGCTTGCATGGTTCTCCATTAGTCTGTTCCGTATACTCCTTGACTCCATGCCCTGTGCTCTTCTTCCTAGGTTTCCTCTCTTTTTTCCCTTTTTGCCCTCAGTCCTACCGTGTCTATTCCCACTTTATTCCGTTTCTCCCTGCCTCTCCAGTTTGTTCTCCCTCTGTCTCCCACTTCCTGTGCCAGTTCAGTCTCCCCTGGTACCTCCAGCTTCCGCCACCTTTCTCCTTGCCTTCCCCTAGTGCTCCTCCTTCGTCCTGTCCCTGGGTATCAGCATCCATGGCAATAGTCTCCTTTGGGCCTGCCCCTGACACTTCCTGTATAAGGGGTTGGTCTACCAGGTCAGCTCACCCTGAGGAGGTTTGTTGCCGTGGTCTACCGGGTTCACCCTAGGAGTTCCGCTAATCCTTACACCCCCGACCAGTTGGCTTTTTACACTGCTGTAATTTTGGTACTTGTGACATGCCAATAAAAATTGTCGATCAGTAATAATGTAAGTCATGAAGACCATTGAAATACAGTGAAATATGAATATCTATTTGTGGGCTTTACTAATATTTCTTAAATCCAAGCCATGGGAAGAAACCACATGAAATGGTACAAACCACGTGAATAATAATAAAAATCAGGCAGTACGTCAGTGATATTATGAATGTCTTGTAAATTAATAGGCTCCCTACCGATTAATCCACATAATGACTGCCACCACTGTATTTAGACTCAACAATATATCTAAAGCAATGTGCAAATATATTAACTGATAATTAGCAGGACAAAGTCTAAGTTTCATGTTTTCTATGGAAACAGGCTTAGGACATTTGGCCTAGAACTACAGCTGTTTTGGTAATGGAAAAATCAACTAGATAGTGGCAGTAGCAGCAGAAGAAGAGCATGTCGATTTTGCTAAAAGCAGTGCCCTTTCTTAATTAACATAACATAGTAACATAGTTAGTAAGGCCGAAAAAAGACATCTGTCCATCCAGTTCAGCCTATATTCCATCATAATAAATCCCCAGATCTACGTCATTCTACAGAACCTAATAATTGTATGATACAATATTGTTCTGCTCCAGGAAGACATCCAGGCCTCTCTTGAACCCCTCGACTGAGTTCACCATCACCACCTCCTCAGGCAAGCAATTCCAGATTCTCACTGGGTGATTTAAATCGGTTTCATGCCCAAACTAACGTACTGCCATAATGCCGCATAATGCTGTCAGCTTGGGTTAGCAAACCCATGGCCAGGATGATGATATAAAGGTGCCCATATCATACTTTTGTAAAATCTGTGGATCAGGCAAAATTCAAATTTGCATCTTTTCCCAGGATCCAAGAAGTATTGTTTCTCCTTGTGGAGAGTGACATGTTAAGCATGTTGAGATGAGGAGACTTAAAGCCACAATGCTACTCTGGGAAATATGCAAATTGTCTCATCAGAGACCTATTGGAAGTAGCAATCCTAACAGTCAATGTCGACCCTTTAACGAGCCTTGTCATATGACTTAGGATAAGAGACAAAAGACTATTTGCATCTTTTCCCAGGAAATTTGATTCACTGATAGGTTATTCTCCATGAAATAAATGCCCCTTATTAGTCTGGAGTCTCTCCAGGGCACAAAGCATTAGAAATGTAATATATAAAAAAAAACTAAAAAAAAAACTTTATTCTTCCTTGACTTCTCACCTCCCCATCTACTCCACTCCTCAACATCACCCATCCGGTCTTCATAGTATCTTTTGACCACCACCACCAGGACTTCCAGTGCTGTTGATCCCCAGTAGGGTTCTAAATAAGTTCATGAAAGGTCATGACTCATGACATTAACCGTGACTTTGTGCGTGAACGTGTAGAATTATCCCCGGACTTTATCAGAGCTGGAAGTTACAACTCGGTGTAAGTGGCCCAGGAATTTTAGCGCGAGCAGCAGGGATCAGAAAATAGAATACACCGGCTGAATAGACTAGGGTGAGGAGCGGTAATGTAAGTATAAGGATTTTTTTTCTTTTACCTTTTGATGGTTTTTACAGTTCAGAAAATTGACAACAGCAGTCACCATTTTGATAAATTCGCACAGATGCAAAATACAAAAAAAAGTCGCATTTAGGCAAAATACGGATTTTTGTAAAATTTGAGGTCAATTCTACTCAAATTTAATTTGCTCATCTCTAAAATGCAGCCTTTGGTGTCAAGCTAATGTCAGAGCTTGTGAAAATCCTTTAAAGCTTCATATGGGGTCTTTATGGTTTCACACTATGGACAATCTCTACGCTGCCAAATGACATATCCCTGTATATAACTGTTTATTATGAGGTCTCCCTCATAATAAATGGATGGGCTAAAAAAACAATACAAATTCATAGTTGCCTGGTCCCTCACCAGTCCCTGCCACCGCAGCTCCATACTGGTGATCCATTGCCTTCATAGACCTTTGCTTGATATTAGCAACTTCAACAAGGCTTGGAACTAGGGTTGAGCGACTTTTACTTTTATAGGATCGGGTCGGGTTTCACGAAACCCGACTTTTTCAAAAGTCGGGTCGAGTGAAATCGGCCGATCCTATAAAAAGTCGGGGTCGGCCGAAACACGAAACCCAATGCAGTGCATTGGGTTTCCAATGGTTCCCAGGGTCTGAAGGAGAGGAAACTCTCCTTCAGGCCCTGGGATCCATATTTAAGTGTAAAATAAAGAATTAAAATAAAAAATATTGCTATACTCACCCTCTGACGCGCCCTGGTACTAACCGGCAGCCTTCCTTCCTTAGAATCAGCGCGTGAAGGGCCTTAGATGACGTCGCGGCTTGTGATTGGTCGCGCGATCGCCCATGTGACTGCTCGCGCGACCAATCACAAGCCGCGACATCACCGAAGGTCCTTGAAGCGCTGATTCTTAGGAAGGAAGGCTGCCGGAAAGAAGCAGGGCACGTCCGAGGGTGAGTATATTCCTATTAGGTTATTAACTGTTTAACTCCATATCAGCATGGGTTTATGAGAAATCGCTCCTGTCAAACCAATCTAATCAGTTTTTATGAAGAGGTAAGCTATAGACTGGACCACGGTGAGTCATTGGACGTGGTATATCTCGATTTTTCCAAAGCGTTTGATACCGTGCCGCACAAGAGGTTGGTACACAAAATGAGAATGCTTGGTCTGGGGGAAAATGTGTGTAAATGGGTTAGTAACTGGCTTAGTGATAGAAAGCAGAGGGTGGTTATAAATGGTATAGTCTCTAACTGGGTCGCTGTGACCAGTGGGGTACCGCAGGGGTCAGTATTGGGACCTGTTCTCTTCAACATATTCATTAATGATCTGGTAGAAGGTTTACACAGTAAAATATCGATATTTGCAGATGATACAAAACTATGTAAAGCAGTTAATACAAGAGAAGATAGTATTCTGCTACAGATGGATCTGGATAAGTTGGAAACTTGGGCTGAAAGGTGGCAGATGAGGTTTAACAATGATAAATGTAAGGTTATACACATGGGAAGAGGGAATCAATATCACCATTACACACTGAACGGGAAACCACTGGGTAAATCTGACAGGGAGAAGGACTTGGGGATCCTAGTTAATGATAAACTTACCTGGAGCAGCCAGTGCCAGGCAGCAGCTGCCAAGGCAAACAGGATCATGGGGTGCATTAAAAGAGGTCTGGATACACATGATGAGAGCATTATACTGCCTCTGTACAAATCCCTAGTTAGACCGCACATGGAGCACTGTGTCCAGTTTTGGGCACCGGTGCTCAGGAAGGATATAATGGAACTAGAGAGAGTACAAAGGAGGGCAACAAAATTAATAAAGGGGATGGGAGAACTACAATACCCAGATAGATTAGCGAAATTAGGATTATTTAGTCTAGAAAAAAGACGACTGAGGGGCGATCTAATAACCATGTATAAGTATATAAGGGGACAATACAAATATCTCGCTGAGGATCTGTTTATACCAAGGAAGGTGACGGGCACAAGGGGGCATTCTTTGCGTCTGGAGGAGAGAAGGTTTTTCCACCAACATAGAAGAAGATTCTTTACTGTTAGGGCAGTGAGAATCTGGAATTGCTTGCCTGAGGAGGTGGTGATGGCGAACTCAGTCGAGGGGTTCAAGAGAGGCCTGGATGTCTTCCTGGAGCAGAACAATATTGTATCATACAATTATTAGGTTCTGTAGAAGGACGTAGATCTGGGTATTTATTATGATGGAATATAGGCTGAACTGGATGGACAAATGTCTTTTTTCGGCCTTACTAACTATGTTACTATGTTACTATGTTACTATTTTACACTTAAATATGGATTCCGATACCGATTTCCGATATTGCAAACATATCAGAACTCGGTATCGGAATTCCGATACCAGATTCAGAAGATCGCCGACCTCATGGCCGACCCCACACAGGGGTCGGGTCGGGTTTCATGGCACCCGACTTTGCCAAAAGTCGGCGACTTCTGAAAATGGCCGACCCGTTTCGCTCAACCCTACTTGGAACCAGAAGCATCTGCAAAAAGTAAAGATGAAAGCAGAGCCAGAGTGGAGGGGGGCCTTAGTCTGATTATTTTTATTATTTTTTATATTATTAGTATTGTATTTTTAACACTTTGTTGCCATTTTGCCAAATTCATATGGTCTAGCACTTAGCGGAAGTTATCAGTTTGTCATTTGATTCAAAATTTCAGATGGCTCCCAAAAAAGTTAAATGTTGCAAAGTGTTTTTAGTTTTTGTTTTATTGTTTTTGTTTTTCAACAGTTTACAACCTATTCTGCCGTGTTATACAGATATTATCATAAATTATCCCCGATTAGGCTCACAATCTATTTTTCCCTTTCTCAAGCACTAGAGTTCGTGTAAAGTTTAAAAGTCTTGGAAATGAATGCAAGTGCAGGAAAAATATCCAAATTTTATGCAGAATTTGCACTTATTGGAATCAATCATAGTAGCATAGTAACATAGTTATTAAGGTTGAAGGAAGACTTTAAGTCCATCTAGTTCAGCCCATAGCCTAACCCAACATGCCCTAACATGTTGATCCAGAGGAAGGCAAAAAAAAACCATGTGGCAAAGAGTAAGCTCCACATTGGGGAAAAAAATTCCTTCCCGACATACGGCAATCAGACTAGTTCCCTGGATCAATGCCCTATCAAGGAACCTACTATATATACCCTGCAACATTATACTTTTCCAGAAAGGTATCCAGTCACCTCTTAAATTTAAGTAATGAATCACTCATTACAACATCATACGGCAGAGAGTTCCATAGTCTCACTGCTCTTACAGTAAAGAACCCGCGTCTGTTATTATGCTTAAACCTTCTTTCCTCCAGATGTAGAGGATGCCCCCTTGTCCTTGTCTCAGGTCTGTGATTAAAAAGATCATCAGAAAGGTCTTTGTACTGTCCCCTCATATATTTATACATTAAAATAAGATCACCCCTTAGTCTTCGTTTTTCCAAACTAAATAGCCCCAAGTGTAATAACCTATCTTGGTATTGCAGACCCCCCAGCCCTCTAATAACCTTGGTCGCTCTGTTCTGCACCCGCTCTAGTTCAGCCTCAGGATTCCAGTTTTGCTTGGCACTTGGGGTGCCCTGCTATCTGTAGTCATGGTTCATTGTGCACTTTGGGCGAGCGGTAAACTGTTCGGGTGCTCTGTACTTGAATCGAGCACTTTTAAATGGTCGGTTGAAGAAGTCGAGCATTTTTCCGGCAGATTTTTACTCAACGGATGAGGGAAGGAGAGAGAAAGAGTTTCTGGCTCAGGGACGCGATCACTTGAGCACCATGCGATACTCGCCACTGCTCAGTGCTCGATTCTCGAGTATCGAGCAGTGGCTCGCAGGCTCACCCAACACTGGTAACTAAATGTCACATGAAGCATCCATTAGGACATAAATTCAGATAAATAATGCTTTTATTTTGTTTTCTAAAACATGTATATGTTATAAACCTCCCAGAACAACAATGAAAACTACAATTTTAGAACTGTACATTTTGCACCCAAAACAAAATGGACATGTCCCATTGTTTAAGATTGCAGGCTGCAATTTCAGCTATATTCTTAAAGACATGTTATATTCTGGATGTAAAGTAAGGAAGAAAGTGTGGGGTTCTAAATAAAAGTAGTAAGGCTGTGACACTACTATATTATCTTGATGAGGACATACATATGTGAGTGCCAATTAAAACAAATATGGCTCCCCGGCGTCCTATTCTTCACACGATGGATAAAGTCTACTATTAGTGTCTTCAGCTAGCACCCAAGACGAGGCGTCCTCTCTTCAACCAACTTTCAAAAGTTTCATGATGTAAGCTATGATTACATTCCCTTAAGTGAAAGGGCAAATGCAATGTGTATGGATTCAATATAATGCACCCCTAACTATTCAGTTTTTTTTGTCTTTTTGTAAATCTACCATTTTGTACCGGAGACATGAACCTTTTTTGTGCTACTGTTAAAGGTATTTTCTAAGTAGACATGGCTTAGAGGTTCCTAGGGGGCGTGTCTTTAGGTTGCTCTGCATTATTACCCTGTGAGCACCGATTCCTTGGCAAGGACCACAAAAATGTTAACAAAATAAAAAGGTCCATATCTCTACTATCCTATAGCAGAGTTGGAAAAAGCAAACAGCGGAATACTCAGGGAAGTATTGGGAATAAAATCCTTAAGATATCAAATCAGTGGAGGTCCGGCATCCCCACCAATTAGTTGTTCTGATTTCCGCAGTTGTTATTCTCATATATGATATAATTGTCTAAGGGTCACTTCTGTCTGTCTGTCCTTCTGCTTGTCACGGTTATTCATTCGCTGATTGGTCTCGGCAGCTGCCTGTCATGGCTGCCGGGACCAATCGGTGACTGGCACAGTCCGGAAGAAAATGGCCGTTCCTAACTCCCCGCAGTCAGTGCCTGTCGCCCGCATACTCCCCTCTTATCACCGCTAACACAGGGTTAATGCCGGTGGTAACAGACCGCGTTATGCCGCGGGTAACGCACTCCGTTGCTGCCGCTATTAACCCTGTGTGTCCCCAACTTTTTACTATTGACGCTGCCTATGCGGCATCAATAGTAACAAATGTAATGTTAAAAATAATTTAAAAAAAATAAACCTGCTATACTCACCCTCTGTAGTCTCCCGCTGGCCGCCAACTTCCGCTGCAATTTCCGGTGGCAAAGATGGTATGGCAGAAGGACCTGCCATGACATCATGGTCACGTGACCGCGACATCATCACAGGCCCTGCGCGCCTGCGCTAGAAAGACCTGCCGTGACGTCACGGTCATGTGACCGCGACATCATCACAGGTCCTGCGTCCATACCAATGCTGGGACCGGAAGCTGCCATGGACTACAAGGGGCCTTTGGAAAGGTGAGTATATGTTTATTTTTTATTTTTTCACCTGTGACAAACCTGGCTACTACGTAGGTGGGCAATATACTACGTGACTGGCCAATATACTACGTGGCTCTGTGCTGTATACTACTTCGCTGTGCAATATACTATGTGGCTCTGTGCTGTATACTACGTCACTCGGCAATATACTACGTCACTGGGCAATATACTACGTTACTGGCCAATATATTATATGGCTCCGTGCTGTATACTATGTTGCTGTGCGATGTACTACGTCACTGGGCAATATACTACGTAACTGGGCAATATACTACGTGGCTGTGCAATATACTACGTGACTGGGCAATATACTACGTGGCTGGGCAATATACTACGTGGCTGGGCAATATACTACGTGGCTGGGCAATATACTACGTGACTGGGCAATATACTATGTGGCTGCGCAATGTACTTCGTCACTGGGCAATATACTACGTGGCTGGGCAATATACTTTGTGGCTGGCCAACATACTACGTGGCTGGGCAATATACTATGTGGCTGTGCAATATACTAGGTCTCTGGGCAATATACTACGTGGCTGGACAATATACTACGTCACTGGGCAATATATTACATGACTGGGCAATATACTACGTGGTTGGGCAATATACTACATGGCTGTGCAATATACTACGTGACTGGGCAATATACTACGTGGTTGGGCAATATACTACGTGACTGGGCAATATACTACGTCACTGGGCAATATACTACGTGGCTGGGCAATATACTACGTGGCTGAGCAATATACTACGTGGCAGGGCAATATACTACGTGGCTGGGCAATATACTATGTGGGCTGTGCAATATGCTACATGGCTGGGCAATATACTATGTGGGCTGTGCAATATACTATGTGGGCTGTGCAATATACTATGTGGCTGTGCATTATACTACGTTGCTGGGCAATATACTACGTGGCTGGGCAATATACTACGTGGGCTGTGCAATATACTACGTGGACATGCATATTCTAAAATACCGTTAGAATCGGGCCACCATCTAGTGTATCATAATCATAATCACTTCTGTAGTATCTAAGCTTTAACACCTGAGAACAGCCCCTACACAATGTGCTGATATGTTCTGCCCTGGAGCTGATAACATCTGGTCAGCAGGGGTGCAGGGGGATAGCCCATCAATACCAAAGTAGATGTCACACAGTGACAAGGGACTGTGGGCAACTACCTGATCCCTCAAAATAGGGACTCCCTAGACTATCCCTGTCATCCCAGGTAACCCCAGAAGGTGGAGATGTCAAAGTCTCATTCTTTCCTGTGCTCCTATCTTACCCATATCTATTCACTCCCCCACCCAGGCAGGTGTGAGGTCAAAGTGTATAGGCAAACACTAACCAGACAGCCAGGGATAAACAGACAGGGATAAAAGAAAGCTACAATCATACAAATACACTCACAAAACAACAGTGTGTGAAACAGGAGGAATTGGAAGAAAGAAACCAAATGGGAGAGTATAAGGATAAACATGTAAATCAACTACACGCAGCAATCTCATTAAAAACTTTCGAATTTCTTACTCCAAACACTGACCTCTCCTTCAACTCCAACCAGGTAGTTAAAACTATCACTGGCAAGGTCAGAAGCAGGGAAAAGGGCTCTTATGCCTGCTGGGAGTAACAAACTCAGATCAGCTGATACTACCCAAGACAGAAAACTCCAAGAGTCTAACTAAGCAGTATAACCTTTGCAGCACAATAGCAAAGAAAACCAGAACTCATAATTAGGACAGTGGAGCCATTCTAATTACCGCAGGTGTATGTATCACCAGACTCTATTGTCTGACCCAACTCTGTTGTGGTAACCCCGTGACAGTAGAACAGACAAAGAACAGCAGTAAAGCAGCCAAAAAAGCAAATGTAAAAGATAGAAAGTACACAAAACACAACTGAATACATGTGCTGATATGCAACATGAATGTGACCTGATGGATGCCAAATCATGAATGGCTATATATATACACACACTGCTCAAAAAAATAAAGGGAACACTAAAATCCCACATCCTAGATAACACTGAATGAAATATTCCAGTTTTAAATCTTTATTGATTACATAGTGGAATGTGTTGAGAACAATAAAACCTAAAAATGATCAGCGTAAATCACAAATAATATCCCACGGAGGTCTGGAGTTGAAATGATGCTCAAAATCAAAGAGGAAAGTAAAGTTACAGCCTGATCCAACTTCAGTGGAAATGCCTCAATACAAGGAAATTATGCTCAGTAGTGTGTATGGCCTCCACGTGCCTGTATGATCTCCCTACAATGCCTGGGCATGCTCCTGATGAGGTGGCGGATGGTCTCCTGAGGGATCTCCTCCCAGACGTGGACTAAAGCATCCGCCAACTCCAGGACAGTCTGTCGTGCAACGTGACCTTGGTGGATGGTGCAAGACATGAAATCCCAGATGTGTTCAATCAGATTCAGGTCTGGGGAAGGGACGAGCCAGTCCATAGCTTCAATGCCTTCATCTTGCAGGAACTGCTGACACACTCCAGCCACATGAGGTCTGGCATTGTCCTGCATTAGGAGGAACCCAGGGCCAACCGCACCAGCATATGGTCTTACAAAGGGTCTGAGGATCTCATCTCGGTACCTAATGGCAGTCAGGCTACCTCTGGCGAGCACATGGAGGGCTGTGTGGTTCTCCAAAGAAATGCTACCCCACACCATTACTGTCCCACTGCCAAAGTGGTCATACTGAAGGATGTTACAGGCAGCAGATCGCTCTCCACGGCATCTCCAGACTCTGTCACGTCTGTCACATGTGCTCAGTGTGAACCTGCTTTCATCTGTGAAGAGCACAGGACGCCAGTGGCGAATTTGCCAATCCTGGTGTTATGTGGCAAATGCCAAGTGTCCTGCACGGTGTTGGGCTGTGAGCACAACCCCTATCTGTGGATATCGGGGACTCAGACCATCCTCATGGAGTCAGTTTCTAACCGTTTGTGCAGATACTTGCACATATGTGGCCTGCTGGAGGTCATTTTGCAGGGCTCCGGCAGTGCTCCTCCTGTTCCTCCTTGCACAAAGGCTGAGGTAGCGGTCCTGCTGCTGGGTTGTTGCCCTCTTACAGTCTCATCTACGTCTCCTGGTGTACTGGCCTGTCTCCTGTTAGCGCCTCCAGCCTCTGGACACTACGCTGACAAACACAGCAAACCTTCTTGCCACAGCTCGCGTTGATGTGCCATCCTGGATGAGCTGCACTACCTGAGCCACTTGTGTGAGTTGTAGAGTCCATCTCACGCTACCACGAGTGTGAAAGCACAACCAAAATTCAAAAGTGACCAAAACATCAGCCAGAAAGCATTGGTACTGAGATGTGGTCTGTGGTCCCCACCTGCAGAACCACTCCTTTATATAGGGTGTCTTGATAATTGCCAATAATTTCCATCTGTTGTCTATTCCATTTGCACAACAGCATGTGGAATTGATTGTCAATCAGTGTTGCTTCCTAAGTGGACAGTTTGATTTCACAGAAGTTTGATTTACTTGGCGTTATGTTCTGTTAAGTGTTCCTTTTATTTTTTTGAGCAATGTATATTCATCAGCAAGAGAGGCCACAAAATGTATTGTCTTATTTATTTGTGTATTTATGTACTTATTTTTTTGCACCTATCATTTTGCTTTGATACATTTGATCACATAGCAAAGATCTATCCGCCATGGCTCCATTATAAATCAGCGCTTTAGAATAAGTAATTAAACAGCAACGTCCTCTATCGTGAGAATTTTCTTATGCCTACGTGAAGCGGCGGCAGCGATTATGATTTAGAGCCTTTGTGTTCATTTACAGAACGGAGAATAATATGGTGTGAAGGGTTATATAAGTGGAGCGCCTCTTATAAACACATTCTGAATGATTACTGCAGGTTTTTTTTTTCTTTTTTTTTTTGCACTGACTCGCCATACAGCCATTGAATTTTCAAGTGCCTCTGAAAGTGAAAGATTGTATCGCCTCTGGTAACTGTGAGCCGGCAATTCAGCAGCAGTTATTTGCTCAGTAACGTAGTTAGTAGCTCCATAGGTATTTATAATAGTGCCAGTTAAGCTGTGGTGGTATTAATTGAGAAAGAAACAATGTTGGCCAACATATCAGGGGTGTCCACTAGCCTTTAAAATGGTATAATAGGTCCTTTGACATCCAACTGAAAAATCAGAGAAAACACGCAGCGAAAACCTTGATTTAACATCTCATTAACATTTAATTGGAAAAAAAAAAGACATTTCCAAACTAATAGGAATAGTTTAAACCGTCACTAATGAAAGAGATGAGCTGAGCCTCTTTTTTTTTCTTTTCTTTGTCAACGGTGTCTCTTACTTACTGAGCCATATCAATAAGCATTAATGCGCGGTTAATAAATGATCAAACATATAATAAAAAAAAAATACCAAATTTCAATTTTTTTTTCAAAATTCTATTTAATAGAATTAAAGATAAAGATTTTTCTTTTGTTTTTTTTTCTTTTTTTTTAACAGTTTGCGCATAAACAGTCAGCAGAAGACATTGAGACAAAGGCTTTGATCTGCTAAGGATTTTTTTTTGGCAGAAATACAGGCATGTTACTAATCATAAAAGGCTTGAGATCGCAATTCAATGGGTGAGAATATTAATCCTTCACTGATACATGTGTGACTTCATGGACACAAACCGATCACTTAAAAGTGACCAGATTGTTAGCTTATTGTCAGCGCAAGACGCACAACCCAAGACCACAACAAACGCCCCGTCCTCTGCAAAACTCATCGGATGTCTATTCAAATAAAAGCTCAATATTTCTACATTTTGCTGTGTAAAGTATATTAGACATAAAAAAAATAAAACGTTTAAAAGTAAAATAAAAAAATGATAGTATAAAAAAGGCAGCTGATCATTTTATCTAAATAATAATAATAATAAAAAAAAAAAAAATTAATTTGCAGAGGACATGAAAATTACCGTAAGCATTAATTTCCAATAATCTATATTGGAATTCCAATTTATATAGGAACTAGCATTACATTATAAGACTTTAGGCCCGAATCATTGTTGTATTTGTGTCTTCATTTTGTCAAGTTTTTGGTCTTTTTCTCCAGTTGTTGATTTGTGCCAAATTTTTCTTTTAATTTGTGCCTTTTTTGTGCGTTCTGTTTTTTTTTTTCTGCTCACCATTGTGTGAGTGCTTTTGTTTAGTTTCGTTTTCCAGATGTTTGCAGCCAATTCATTAATTGCAACTTTTTTAACAAGTTTCAATTTTAGCAGAAGTGTTCTCCGTGCCCTCCCCAGATTGATTGCATGCACACCTGAATTTTTATTTTTTTATTTTGTTTTTGCAAATTTTGCAAGATTTTAACAAAAGTACCTTTTACACTAAAAGTCACCAAAAAGGGTAAAATATTAAACTAAAGGGCATTTTTCAGATTTTGCGCAAAATGAACCATGTGCTCCATTTTGAATAATTTGGCTCAAAAAAAAGTCAACTAAAAGTATTGGCGTTTGTGGCATGGAGGTATCTTGTAAGGTTGGAATAGTTGAATACCATTTGAAGCATTTTGGTCATTGTTCTGTAAAAATTACAGAAAAATATAATACTCGTGCAACATTATCTTTGCAGTGTTATGTACATGTTACTTTGCATCAGGCCAGCTAATCAAAAGAAGAGCTGTGGATGCTGAAGGGTAGGAGGTGATTCACAGAGCTCCTGTTCAGATTCCACAAAGGGCCGATGGACTGGGTTTTGCAAATTAATTTGAATAAATACTAGTAAAAAAAGTAAAAATTTCGTAAAATAAAAAACAGCACTAAAAATGCTTATTAAAAAATCGTTTAAAAAGAACATTTCAGAAAACACTATTTAGCTTCAGATATAAGGCTAATCTGCAGATAAATAGTATCCGATAAATAGCATTACAATTCAGTTCAGCTGTCTAACTGAAAGTGCGGCTAATGGAAGAAAATGAACTTATTTCCTCCCGGGAGCTGCTGGATTTCAGTCGTGGAGTGTGCACGGAGTGGTTACAGTCATCACTCACAGCACTGCCTCACTCATTATACTGAAAGCATACTCCTTCACTTTGACAGCCACACTGCAACTTATCTGTGTGCAGACCGAGCTGTCAATCAAAGGGTTGAGGGGTACTTGCAGTATAAGGAGCAGGGCAATGCTGTGAGTGGTGACTGTAACCATTTCCTGCCCCCCCCCATGACTGAAATCCGGCGATAACTCCCTGTAGATAATGAGTTAATTTTCTTCCAGCAGTAGTGCTTTCACAGGAAAGCTTCATATTACTACTAATCTATCTGCAGGTTGATAGAGTTTTAGGACATGACAGTTACTCTTTAAGAATTGGGTCTCGAAAAGAGTCGTAAATGAAAGGCTTATAGCTATACCTTATATAAATGCAGTATATGTACAGTCATGGCCAAAAGTGTTGGCACCCTTGAAACTGTTCTAAAAAAAAAAAGTATTGCAATTACACATGTTTTGCTATACACATTTATTTCCTTTGTGTGTATTGGATCAACACACAAAAAAAACTGAAGAAATGGCAAATTGGACATAAAATTTCAATTAAAAAATGGGCTGGTCAAAATTGTTGGCGCCCTGAATTTATTTGGTTGCACACGCTTTGGCATAAATAACTACAATCAATCGATTCCTATGACCATCAACAATCTTCTTACACCTCTCAACTGGAATTGGACCACTCTTTTGCAAACTGCTCCAGGTCTCTCATATTTGAAGGCGCCTTCTCCCAACTGTATTCTTTTCTTTGTAGGCCTTATTTAGTTTTAGGTAAGCAGTAAAATGATGTGATTTACCAAAAAGCTTTCTCCTTGTCTCATCTGTCCACAAGACGCTTTCCCAGAAGGATTTTGGCTTACTCACATACATTTTGGCAAACTGCAGTCTAGTTTTTTCAGCGATTGGGTCCTACTGGGTCTCCTGCCATAGCATTTAATTTCATTCAAATATTTACAGATAGTTTGCCCTGACACTGATGCACCCTGAGCCTACAGGATGGCTTGAATTTCTTTGGAACTTGATTGTGGCTGCTTATCCACCATCTGGACTTTCTTGTGTTGCAACCCTTCATCAATTATTCTCTCCAGTCCACGTCCAGACAGGTTAGCTACATTGCCATGGGTTGTAAACTTTTTGATTATGTTGCGGACCATGGGCAAAGGAGCATCAACATCTCTGAAGATGGACTTGTAACCTGGAGATTGTTTATATTTTTCAACAATTTTGTTTCTCAAGTCCTCGGACAGTTATCTTCTCCGTTCTCTATGCTTAGTGTGGCACACAGACACAAAATGCAAAGATTGAGTCAACTTATCCCCTTCATCTGGTTTCAGATGTGATTTTCATATTGCCCACACCTGTTACTTGCCACAAGTGAGCTTGAATGAGCATCACATGCTTGAAACAAGTTGCTTACCCACAATTTTGGAAAGGTGCCAACAATTTTGGAAAGGTGCCAACAATTTTGACAAGGCCCATTTTTGGGGATTTGTGTGAAATTGTCTATTTTGCCTTTTTTTCATTTCTTGTTTTCATGTTGTTCCAATACACACAAAGGAAATAAACGTGTAATTGCAATAACTTTCTAGGAGAAATACTTTATTTGTGGAACAATTTCAAGGGTACTAACACTGTCAGCCATGAGAGATAGATATATATATATATATATTGAATTATATTATATTATATCGTACATTTTTCTTTCTAAAGGTAGCACAGCACGAGTGGTGCAATATTATGCAACTGACAACATATGACCAATCCCATAAAGTATTTTTATTTATGATCTAACACAAGTTTCTTTTGTTATTGTTTTTTTAAACTACCGATGTCACTATAAGGCCGGGGTCACACTCGCGAGTTCAATGCGAGAAACTCGCGCATCAAGTCCCAGCACTGCTGCCAGCACCGGGAATGGAGCGTTCAGCTGCATAGAAATACATGCAGCCGCACTCTCCATCCCGAGTGCCAGCAGCAATGCTGGGACTTGATGCGAGAGACTTGCTTTGAACTCCCAAGTGTGACACCGGCCTGAGTGGCGCTAAACATTATGGATGTCTTGAACTGCTGTGTAGGTTTTGTGTTCATGAGGCTTAATAATTGAAACCCTGCCGGAATGGAGGATATTTGCCAGAATTCCAACAGAGTCCGCAAATATTCCCTGTATTTCTGAAACCTTCAGGAAAACATCGGTTTCTTGTATGTGTTGCAGAAATGTGCCGTTAACACAGACGGGGCAGATATTCTATTGGTGCAACATGTTCAGTAAGCACAAGGGCCAAAGAGGTGCGGGGCCACTCTACAACATCCAAAACAAGTGGAATTGTGCCTTATGTTGAGCTATTGGATTGAAAAAACCCATATATTATTCTTGCACGGCACTTCTCCTGTCTGTGTTTGACCCTGATCACGCTGGGTATGGGCTCTGGAAAGACGCGAGTGTGGAAGAGCCTGTAAAATTGAGGGAAAAAAATCTCCAATGGCCTAAGTGAATGGAAGAATCTGATATTTCTGTGATGAATTGCTGAAAAATGAATGATAGATGACTGATTAACTCATCAGCAAACAGCAAGTGATTTGCACATTTTCCAATGGTTCATTAACATATGAGCTACAACGAATAACTTGGGTGCTAAAAACATTGGAAAAAATTTAACTTTTATTTTCCACTTTTAGGGACTTTTAACAAAAAGGAGTGTACAATATGAGAAAAACATGGCCTCTTCTAAAACTTGCAGCACACCTGTCCATAGGTCCATACTTTACATTAAAGGGAATTGGACTGAGCTGAAATACCAGACGCAACCTGTGGACCGCCGCCGTGACACTCTTTTTTTAGGGGGGGAGAACACAGGCATGTTGACAGTCTTAGTCCTGTGCAAACAGATCAAGTAAATGTCCTTTTAGGAGTTTCCGTATAGTGAGCTGCGACTGCAAAACTTTATTCACCTAAAACCAAAAGGTGACTGATCATGACACAAAATACCCAGTGTTGATATGGCCACCTGAAAACGATACTGCTTCACCATCAATGTACTGACTGCAGGGAGACTATTATTTTGATTCATCTGGTACCATTTAATTTCGTATTAAGGAATTAAACAATAAAATATAATTATATATAGAATTCAACACAAGGATTTTTTCAGTTCGGGTTGTGGCTTATTTCAAGTTTTGCCAATTAATTTCTAGAATAAAACCTGGGCCGCGTGCTTCTAATTATAATTAGGATACCTATTGTTGTAAGAATGGAGCGCCAGGTGCTACAGATGTAACAGATCTGGCGCAGTTTGGACTGTTTGTGCCATTTCTCACTCCAAAAATGTTGCCAAATCCATATCCAAATACAACCCACAGTATGTACATTTTTGATAAACCTTTTGGTTGACCGGGTTTTGGACGCTATTAAATGGAATCCCAGATGGGGTCCATACATTTTACTGATTATTGATTTTTGGATATATTACATAAAATATCAGGTCAATCACATGGCGCATACCTGCTTTACATGGATTAAGTGAAGATAATAGAGATCAGATCGATCCGTGGAGAATTGTGGTAGAGTCAAATTTGCTAAAATTCATGCTTTCACGTGAATTCGTAAACTTTGAAATTCAATTCGAGGTTTGTAAAAATAAATTGTCTAAAGGTACCTTCACACTGAACGATATCGCTAGCGATCCGTGACGTTGCAGCGTCCTGGCTAGTGATATCGTTCAGTTTGACAGGCAGCAGCGATCAGGATCCTGCTGTGACATGGTTGGTCGGAGCAGAAAGTCCAGCACTTTATTTCGTCACTGGACCTCCTGCAGACATCGCTGAATTGGTGTGTGTGACGCCAATTCAGCGATGTCTTCACTGGTAACCAGGGAAAACATCGGGTTACTAAGCGCAGGGCCGCGCTTACTAACCCGATGTTTACCCTGGTTACCAGCGTAAAAGTAAAAAAAAAAAAACACTACATACTTACATTCCGCTGTCTGTCCCCCGCTGTGCTTCTCTGCACTGTGAGCGCCGGCCAGCCAGAAAGCAGAGCACAGCAGTGACGTCACCGCTCTGCTTTCCGGCCGCTACGCTTACACAGTGCAGAGAAGCAGAACGTCGGGGGACAGACAGCGGAAGGTAAGTATGTAGTGTTTTTTTATTTTTACTTTTACGCTGGTAACCAGGGTAAACATCGGGTTACTAAGCGTGGTCCTGCGCTTAGTAACCCGATGTTTACCCTGGTTACCGTCATCATTGGTCACTGGAGAGCTGTCTGTGTGACAGCTCTCCAGCGACCAAACAGCGACACTGCAGCGATCGGGATCGTTGTCTAGATCGCTGCAGCGTCGCTAAATGTGAAGGTACCTTAAGACCATTTCCCACCCTGCTGAAGCATCAGAGCCTGGGTTAATGTCTTTTTGCCTCCTGGCCTCCCCATGATTCCCTGCAGCTATGACTTCTAGCGGATTATTACACCTTGTACAGTGGTGATCAGTATCGGGGCCATCACAGATCAGTGACTCCCAGTGGAGACAGTTTGTATGACAGTGTCATTGGGTAAGTCTCTCTCTCTTGTAGAGTGTTAGCTCTTATGGTCAGCCTCATCCTCTCTCTCCTGTAGAGTGTTAGCTCTTATGGTCAGCCTCATCCTCTCTCTCCTGTAGAGTGTTAGCTCTTATGGTGAGCCCTGTCCTCTCTCTCCTGTAGAGTGTAAGCTCTTATGGTCAGCCTCATCCTCTCTCTCTCCTGTAGAGTGTTAGCTCTATACCTATTAGGTATATACTCACCCTCGGACGCGCCCTGCTTCTTTCCGACAGCCTTCCTTCCTAAGAATCAGTGCTTGAAGGACCTTCGGTGACGTCACGGCTTCTGATTGGTCGTGCGAGCGGTCATATGGGCGGCCGCGCGACCAATCACAAGCCGCGACGTCACCGCGAGGTCCTGGAAGCGCGGATTCGAAGGAGGAAAGTTCCCGGTTAGTACCAGGGCGCGTTAGAGGGTAAGTATAACGATATTTTTTATTTTAATTCTTTATTTTACATTAAAATATGGATCGCAGGGCCTGAAGGAGAGTTTCCTCTCCTTCAGACCCTGGGAACCATGGAAACCCAATGCACTGCATTGGGTTTCGGCCGACCCCGACCCCGACTTTTTTATAGGATCGGCCGATTTCACTCGACCCGACTTTTGAAAAAGTCGGGTTTCGTGAAACCCGACCCGATCCTATAAAAGTAAAGGTCGCTCAACCCTAGCTGGCACTTGGGAGCGGAGTGTGCGGCTCCATGTGTTGCTATGCGGCCGCACGCTCCGCTCTGCAGTGCCGGCACCACAGCTTGGTTTTCACATGCGAGACACGGACGTTTTTCTCGCAAGTGGAAACAAGCCTTAACTTTTTGAATCTTATATATCTACTTTGTACTCTGCAAAAATCTAAAACAATGGCTGCAAGTGTTATATTTGTGTTTGGGGGAAAGAAATAATACAGGTAAATGCATATAGGATTATTTCATATATATAATATATTTAGATCAGGTCTTTTCTTTTTTCCTCTCTTTTTTAGCTTTTCTTGGTTCATTCTGTTATAAACTGAAGGTGTCACTGTTGTTACTGTTCTTGATAAAGAGAATGCGTTTGTGTCTCCCATTTCTCCATAGGACTTACTACATGGAACTTTGGAATGTAATTCTGCACGTTATCAAAATATGTTAAATAAATTGACGTTTTTGCTCCTTCATGTGTCTTTTTACTCATCCTAGAGTTGATACAGTCGTAATGATTTTCTGTGATTAGTTACATGCAGATAATTGATCCCATATGTATGCACTACGGTATGTAGCCACATTGGAGCATGCATAACATACAGAATAATAACCAAAAAAAGGCAATAAAATAACTCATCCCGCACCCAATGTTTCACAGCTGATAATTATAAATTCTATTGTTGTTTTAAATTCCATATGAATATTGTTTTCACCAATTATTGGTATTTGCTTGGCTGAGCAGCAGTTGACATCCCAATGGATTTACCCCCTCTGCTTCAATGACATGTCGCTTTTCAGCGTGCTGTGAAACGATAGATATCCACATTAGCACTAATTAACTAATACAGTTGCCTATAGCTAAGAAAGGGGAACCAGATAATTGAGTGAAAGGAGCAAGTGATATCACCCAGTGAGGCCTGATGTCTATAGGAGACACAGTGGACCAATGCACGGAGGGATTTCGCATCACAAAACCGAGAAACAAACTGCAAAAAAAGAAAAATGTTTGTACGGTATTTGCAAGGTATGGACTGAACTTAAGTCAGAATCATGTAACTTTATCAAGAACATAGTTGCAATATATTTGGTATAATTGAATATACTTGGTTTAAGTGGGTTTCGCTTGAGTTATTTGTCAACTTTTTTCCCCATTCCTGGTACCCCTTCCTAAAACTTGGTGCATTTTTTCCATTTTAGGCTAGGTTCACCCCTTAGTTGAAGAGTACCAGGGATGATCTGACCCATATTTTTTTTAAATGTATGCCTATTAGAAGTGCATATGTTTAGTATTGTCTCTAAAAAAAAATACCAAAACACTTATTTTAGTAGTTTTATAAATCAGAACTAAACAAAGGTATACTAGCCAAGTGTTAGAAAATAGAAGAGGATGAGCGGATTTCGACCCATATGCAAAGTTGGAATTGTGTTTTCGTTCTTTTGAGACATGTTGGAAAAGGCTGAACTTTTTGGATTTTATAAAATGCGTAAACGATTTCTAATTTATAATCTTTGGCATATTTATCTTTATAAAATCTTGGTATAACATTGTTTAAAAATACATAAAGAATGTTCTCCGCAGAAAAACAAGATAATCTTGAGGTTGATACCTTTTAATGGCTAACAAAAACAAAATAAATTGTTACAAAATGAGATTTCGAGACTTCTTAGGTCTCTTTCTAAGAAGTCTCGAAAGCTTGCTTCGTAACATCATATTTTTTTGCCATTAAAAGGTTTTATAACTACAAGATTATTTTGTTTTTTGCACTCAGAGCATTCTTTTTTTTCAACTGGCTAAGGGTATGTGCACACGTTGCGGATTTGTGTGCGGATTTTTAATCGCAGATTCAGAAAAATCCGCAGGTAAAACGCAGGGCGTGGATATACCGCGTTTTTTTTGTGCGGATTTCACCTGCGTTTTTACACCTGTGGATTCCTATTAAGGAATAGGTGTAAAACGCTGCGGAATCCGCTCAAAGAATTGACATGCTGCGGAAAATAAACTACAACGTTTCCACGCGGAATTTTCCGCAGCATGTGCACTGCGGATTTGGTTTTCCATAGGTTTACATGGTACTGTACCCCTCATGGAAAACTGCTGCGGATCCGCAGCCAAATCCGCAGCGTGTGCACATAGCCTAACAGTGCACCAAACACCCTTTTTTTTGTCTTTTAACTGAAAATGCAATGAACACTCCATTTTTTTTATTGTAACAATTTCCCTGCTCTGTGGTTGTATTTCCCCACGTGGAAACCAAAATGACCTCCATCTGGAAGGTATGCATCTAGATACCCTTTGTTTTACTGTAGAAATATACAGCAGACTGCGCTTTCAAATGCAAAGGCCCACTGTAATTCCAATTACCATACAGAATGTATTTTACAATGAGTCTTTATGGTGGTCGCATGTCAAGTTATCCATCCGGACCATGGCCATTTCTGGGCGCATAGAATGTGTCCCCTTGACACTGAGCATTCTTGAGTCTGGTGTTTCTGAAAGTGGGTTCTGTGAAATCCTGAGATTCTCTGGTCAAGTGTCCAGGGTGCAGTTTTTCCCTTATGTGAGCTGTAGAATACAGGAAAATGCTTCTCGTCATTCTAAGTGATTGTGACCTCTTGTCGGCATGGCACCTGAGGATATAATTGATTTACCAGACAATTATGCACATCTTCTCTTGACATCACTGTCACATTGCTACAAAGTACCAGCGATTGTCCATTGTCTTTAACATTATGTCCTTCCTTTATATAAAACTAATTCTTTCTAAAACTGAACTTCTTGTGTTTCCTCCCTTTACCAACCTACTTACTGTATTTTTCCGACTATAAGATGCATCGGACCATAAGACGCGCCCCAAATTTTGGGATGGAAAATAGCAGAAAAAAGAGTTTTATAAGATGGGGGTTCGTTTTATTGTCCAAATATCTTGCCTGAAGGCAGGTGGTGGTAGAGCGGGGTCACAGGAGGCATGGTTCCTTTCTCAGGAAGCCTGCGGCAGCTGAAGTGGGGCAATACTGCAGGGACCGGGATATCACAGAGGTGCGATGCTATGAGTTCGGTGTCAGCGGTAAGGCAGAGTCCCTTCCTCTGTATGCAGAAATGTTGCGACGCCGCGGCCTGGGGTCAAAGGCGAGCAGAGCCGAGTGCATCACCAGTGTCTCGGAGGCCATCTTCCTGAGGCCACGCATGTGCAGATTCAGATCTCCGCGGCCCTCAGCTTCAGGAAAATGGCCGCTGAGATCTCAATTTGAGCACATGTGACCTCTGGCGACCATTTTCCTGAAGCTGAGGGCCCCCGAGATCTCAGGCCCACAGCCTCAGGAAAATGGAGTGCGAGAGGTCAGCCAAGATCTCAATCCACACACGTGCTGCCTCTGGCGGCCCACAGCTTCAGGAAGATTGCCGCAGGGAAACCAATGATGCACTCCGCACCACCCACCGCCGACACCGAGCCTCAGCATCACCACACCTCTGCCGCCGCTGGTTCCCTGAGGAAGGGACGCTGCTACAGCACTGTGTTTGGACTATAAGCCGCATCCCCCATTTTCCTTTCAAATCTGATATCATCCACATGGATGATTTTATAATAACCCCCAGGCAAGACGCTCGCTGCCTTTGAAACTCTTTCTGTTGCTTTGATTCATTCTCAATTGGACTACTCAAATCATCTACTAATTGGTCTCCCTCTTTATAAACTCTCCAGTCTATACAGAATGTGGCAGCTAGGGTCATAATTCTGTCCAGCCACTAAACCGATGCCTGTACCCTATGCCGGTGATTGCACTGGTTACCCATCTGCTACAAAGTACAATATTAACGTCACTCTCAACAGTTTTGCACTAATTTCTGTCCCACCATACCCATGTTCTCCATTCCACAAATGACATAATACTAACATCCTCTATAATCCAAACCTCCTACTCCCGTCTCCAGGACTTCTCTTGTGCTGCTTCAGTTATCTAGAATGCACTACCCTGGACAATATTAAGTTTGCTCTAAAAACGCATTTCTTTAGACTCCCTTGACTAATCTAGCTGTTCCCTAAGAATCTGGTCCTTTCTATCATTGGTTCCTACACTCTCCATGCAATCAGTAGCACTTTATGGCTATGTGCACATGCTGCGGATTTTGCTGCGGATCCGCAGCGCTTCCGTAGCTGTTCCCCATGCGTTTACAGTACAATGTAAACCTATGAGAAACGCAATCCGCAGTGCACATGCCTTTGAAAAAAACGCGCTGAAACGCAGCGGTTTACATTTCACAGCATGTCAATTCTTTGTGCGGAATCCGCAACGGTTTTACACCTGCTCCATAATTGAAAACCGCAGATGAAAAACCACAGTGGAATCCGCACAAAAAATACAGTAAATCCACAATAAATCCACAGAAAAAACGCAGTGTTTTTGCCCTGCGGATTTATCAAAATCCGCAGTGGACCATTCTACGTGTGCACATACCCTTTATTTGCACTTATACAGAAACTTGCTGTTGACCGATTCATGCACCATTATTTGAATACCCCTATCTATTGATGACTGAATCATACACAACAAATAGCTTTTTATCTTTTGTATCCCCCCTTATTCATTCATAGATTGAAAGCTTTGTGAGCAGGGCCATCATTCCTCTTGGTAATTGTTGAAACACATGTAAACTGCTGCAGAATATGCTGATCCTATAGAAATAAAAAAAAATATTATGGGGCATAAATTCTAGGAAAAAAAATACTAAATAAAAAAATAACAAAATTAAAAAATAAAAATTTAATCAACAGCCTTATACAAAAAAAAATTGGAAATCACTGCTCGAGTCTATAAGATTTTTTATATAAAATGTGATATTTGGATTAATAGTAAAAATCCAAAATTGCACGTAACCTTCCATTATAAACATTCTGCTGGCTGAATTCAGAGAACCGGAATACGATAGAAAGGAGGTTTACATTTCATAATCGCATATCTTTGTCATAAAGCTCTAATTAAAAAAAAAAGAAGTTTGTACCCCCTTTTCAATTTTTATCGCCCTACTTTTATTTTGCTAAAAATTTAAGATTGCAAAAAAAAAAAAAAAAGCCTATTTATGCCTCAAGTCCGACGTGTACTAAGAAGGGCTTTCAAAAGCAATTTAAGCAGCGGAGATCGTGATTGAAATCCAAGCTGACACTTCTGTGATGTCTCACATTCATGCACATTTGTTTTCCTGATATTTATGTAGCTCACCCAAGTACGGTCACAGAACGAGGCGCCCGAGCCTCTAGAACATTTCAAGGCTCCACTATTTGCTCTTGTTGTCAGTTATAGATCATTTACGTCTATGATCACAAATTGGTCAATCACAAGCTCAGACTCAAAAGCTAACAGCTTCCACTGAAGTCTTTCCCCAAGGGTGTTGAAATTTCCCTAGTACAAAGTGCAAATATGCTTTAGTGAACCGTTCCAAGGCTCATTTATCAGAGAAAACAGTAGAGTCAATATATAAAAGTAAGCTAAAGGAATCTAAACACTAAAGAAAAAAAAAAGAAAAAAGGGATTTAGCAGCCAAAAAAAAAATTAAAAAAAGCTACAGACCGGCTTTGACTGATACAAAGTGAATTACCATATGTAATTAAGAAGTGGAAGCTTTCAAACTGTAGAGAGCAGCAGCAGCCTTTAAAAGCTACGTTGAGGAAGAAGAGCGACACTTCAGATGTATAGGAAAGAAATGACGGCAATCCTTTAGAGTATACGGTCGCCGTTTGCATACGGTTTAACTCTGCTATGCCCGATCAAATCATTTTCAAATCAAAAGGGTTAATTTAAAATGACTCATACTTTATTTGCATAAGGTTGGGGGTTAGACGACCGTTTTCCCTCCATCCGAGCAAATAGGTTCGATCGTGCTAATCACACTCTGATCATATTTTCTCAAAGGTGGAGAGAAAGAAAAAAAAAAAGTTTTACACCTTCGTCTTTATATCAGTCCGTGAAAATCGAACTGTACTCGGATGTCATCTGTCCGATATTTTTACGCGGATCCATAAACATGAATCTGATTGTATCAAGCAAATCGTGGAAACTGTGATTTATTTTCTTTTTTGGGGCCGGGACCATTCAGTCGGAGAAAAAAGTCAGACGTGTGCACGGTTCCATAGAATAACATTGGTAAGAGTGCTAGCCTTCAGAAGCCATTAAAACGGGGTTGTCTCATTTTTGCTACCCAATTAGGGTTTATGGGCAACATAGAAAGGGTTAACTGCTCAGGGCATTTCTCTAAAAGCAAGAGTGAAGTGACGCTAATAACAAGTGGTGACTGTCATCCTGTTGGTCCCAGTCTTTCTATGTATTAGGCCAGTCTCACACGTCCAGATAATTCCGGTACCGGAAAAATCGGTACCGGAATTATCCGTGTCCGTGTGCTTACCGTCAACATCAGTGTGGCACACGTGTGGCAGCCGTGTGCCGCCCGTGTGCCAACTGGGTACCACACGAACCGTGCAGGAGACAGTGCTACAAGTAAGCGCTGTCCCCTGCATCTGGTGCTGAAGCCGCCATTCATATCTTCTCTCCAGCAGCGTTCGCTAGAGAGAAGATATGAAAAATCCTTTTTTTTTTTTTCGTGTTTAAAATAAAGATCCCTTTCCCTATGGGAGGTGGAGCCGCATATTCATGACTGTAATCGGCGGCACCACGTGACTGCTCATACAGGAGAAGCTGGTGCTAAGAGGACGCTGTGAGGAGCCGGGTGAGTATTTTATTAACAGCGGGCGGGCGCACAGGGGGTTGTAGGGGGGAGGGGACAGGGATCTTTATTTTAAACACGAAAAAAAAGGATTTTTCATATCTTCTCTCCAGCGAACGCTGCTGGAGAGAAGATATGAATGGCGGCTTCAGCACCACGCTGGGGGGGACAGCGCTTACTGTAGCGCTGTCTCCTGCACGGCACACGGACTGCACACGGACAGCGTCCATGTGCAGTACATGTTTTACATGGACCCATTGACTTTATTGGGTCCGTGTAATCCGTGCGCTCCCATGCACACTGACATGTCTCCGTGTTTTGCACACGGACACACGGTCCGTGAAAACACGCTGACATGTGCAGAGACACATTGATTTCAATGTGTCTACGTGAGTCAGTGTCTCCGGTATGTGAGGAAACTGTCACCTCACGTGCCGGAGCCAATGACGTGTGAAACCGGCCTTAAAGGGATTGTGCAATGAAGATAACTTATAGATTGGTCGGGACCGAGTACTGGGACCAGCACCAAGCAGCATGTTTATCCCCATTATATCGATTTAGAAAAAAGCACATGCCCAACCACCGTTCCACTCATTATCTATGAGGCTGCTAGAAAAAGCCATGCGCAATGCTCGGCAGCCACATAGGGAATGAATGGAGTGGCAGTCAATCATGTGCTCTGCTGCACTATCCTAAATGGTGATAAAAGTGAAACATTCTACAGATATGTCCTGGCAGACAGACCTGCGCCAGTCTATAAGTCATCAGGATAGTTTTTAACTCATCTGCACAACAATCCCTTTAAGTGAATGACCTTTTATATGATTGGCATTGTTATACCGTATTATTTGGTGTGGCCTCTGCAGGGGATATGGGCAGCCAGTGGGAATGTCTATGATAAAACGGCACCTTTATCGTCTTTTAATATTAATGAGATGACTACTGAAAAGTGATGTGTACAGAACAGGAAGTGTCAGCGTATTATGTGGCTCAGCAACCTCATTAAAAAACTGCAAGATTTCAGGACTTTGTGTTTTTTTGTTTTTTTTTAATATGGAGGAAAAGCAACAAAAAAATACCAAAAAATTAAAAATTCTTTTTTCTCATAGCACATTCTTGGGTTGTCTCATCCTCCTAATTAGGCAAAATGCTAGTAAAAACAAGTAACTTTGCAGTTTACTTTTTGCTCAAAATATTATTTTTAATTCTATGGTTTGCTGCTCATTTCCTAGGTTTTTGGCTCATCATCGTCTCCCAGGCAAGGAGCTCTTTGCTCCCGAGATGCTCTGAAGGAGGCCAGATCCTTGGATTTGGCCAGATGCCATGCTCTTGTGCTCTTCCCATTCTGCAGAGGCTGCAAGGTGCAAGCGGCATGTGAGCACGCACACTTCAGACCAGGAGCACAACCATGCTGCTTGATCTGAACTGTCAATTAGGGTTGAGCGAAACGGATCGTTCATTTTCAAAAGTCGAGAGAGAGAGAGAGAAAAAAATAAAAAATTCCCATTGACTTTGCATTGGGTTTCGTGTTTCGGTCGATCCCAGACTTTTCGCCATAATCGGCCGATTTCACCCGACTCGACTTTAGAGATAGTTGGGTTTCGCGAAATCCGCCTCGACCCTAAAAAAGTAAAAGTCGCTCAACCCTACTGTCAATCTTTAGGAGAGCACCAGAAAACAGGAAGCTGGCAGGCAAGGAAGCAGTTTGCTCCTGAAGACAACGCGAAACAAATAAATGGCAATCAGAGTGGGGGTTTTCAGCACTGGAGTGGCAAATTAGATGTAAGTCCCCTGTCATATACTCACCATCTGGCGTCTTCGGCATCGCTCCAGTCCATCTTCCGAGTGCAGCTTCTTACTGTCCGGAAGTCAGAAGTCAAATCACAAGCTCACTATCTTACCTATTCCGAGGAACTTTAATACTAGCCGGCTCTCTATAATGGTAAAGATGTGTCCATTGTTCATTAAAGCCTCCAAAATCTCAATACTAATTGATTATATTATTGTGATATCCTAGCAAAGCCCTGTAACTCCCATCACAACCACCGGGTGGCCATATAAAGACACATACAGCACAACCAACTCCCGACATAGTATCCCAAAATCATGTTTTTTTTCTACATTGGCAATTTTTACGTGGCTCATCTCAAGAAGTATTGAACCATGATAAAAGATATAGGAGGAGACATCTGTAGCTGATTCAACCACAATTTTACTATTTCACTCTAAGACCAAGTGAAGGTAAAAGGAACATTTGTAGCTCTATCTGTAAAAAACACACATCTGATATTATTATGGAGAACCAGATACCTTCTGAGTCTAAAGGCCCTCATATGCATTAGAGGCAAGTCTGCCTTGCCAGCCAGATAAGGTAGAACCAGCTGAGAATCAAATGCATATGGGGTCTCCCGAATCTGTCAGGAGAGTGATCAGGCAAGTGAAATTTGAATACTTTTATTCACTTGATTCCCAGTCCCAAATCAACCTTGCATTAGTTTGAGGGAGTCAATTAAAATGACTATCTACTGTAAGATCATGTGGCCAACAGTTATGTAAGATGCATTGCCTGCCCCCTTTTATTATGTACCTCTATTATTCCTTTGTGCCTCATGCTACTTAAATTGGTCCCATTGTTTTGTTTTGGGGCTTCAAGGTTACATTTTATACCCCTTGACCTCACTATGTGGTAAAATGACCTCGTTCGAGATCACAAAGTCTAACTGCAATAGTTTGTGACTAAATGAAACTTGGAGATGAGCTGATCGGACCGTGGAGGAATGTCTCTGTCTAATGTCCTGAAATTCACAGGTCCTCCTAAATTAGTGATTCAATTCTTGAGGATTGGCCCAAAAAAAAATTGCCTGCAACATTTCCCACATTTCTGAAGACTCGAGAACGTGCTAATGGCCAGCCAGGCAGGATTCCCAAAAAAGGTTTTGCAGCTATCACATCACATGGCCTTCCACAGCCAATCAGAAGGGGTATCAAAGCCAAACTAAAAGATGAGGTTAGGTCAAGGAGCAACATTGTATGTTTGCACAATGTCGTGATAGGAGGTCAGTGTGCACAGCTCATTCCACTTACGGGAAAAAAAGTACTATTCTGACTTTGGTGTACGACTTCAGTGATGCAGCAAACTTAAAATATAGTTAGTCTCAGTCTGTAAATAATAATCAAATAATCTATAGGAACTGCTGTAGCTGTATAGTCGCTCAAAATTACCGTAAATTGGTTGATTTGTGATATACTGCAGTAACAGAACCTGAATAGCATTTTTTTGTTTTATTCTTCACACACTGTAAAAAAGGAGGGGCGGTATTAAACCCCTCAGTGCTAATTTTGTCACTAAAACAAAATCCTGAAATCAAGGCTTGTGTATCACAGATACTGTGCTTCCTGCATGTAAGACAGACAAGCCATATATATTTTCTTTTTTCTTTTTTTTTTACATTCACAGGAGAAATTTCCACCACTACCACCACAACTGCGTACCACCAGTCAGATAGGTAGAAGTTAGTTGGACATTACTAAGGCTGTTTCATTGCATAGCTCAAAACAAATTCAATACAGTCCTCAGAGACCTCAGAGTGTTATGCACCTTTTTACTGGCGGTTGAAGATTTTTTAGTATCGCAATTTGCAGCAAATTTTTTCAATACAAATCAAATTCTTTGGGAAGATTAGTTGAAGCTGGTGAATTTGAATTTCAAATGATTTGCTCATCTCTAAATAAAACCAGTGTCGCCAGTAGCACTCCATATGACCTTGATGGATGCACATACAGTTAGGTCCATATATATTTGGACAGAGACAACATTTTTCTAATTTTGGTTACAGACATTACCACAATGAATTTAAAACAAAACAATTCAGATGCAGTTGAAGTTCAGACTTTCAGCTTTCATTTGAGGGTATCCACATTAAAATTGGATGAAGGGTTTTGGAGTTTCAGCTCCTTAACATGTGCCACCCTGTTTTTAAAGGGACCAAAAGTAATTGGACAATTGACTCCAAGGCTATTTCATGGACAGGTGTGGGCATTCCCTTCGTTATGTCATTCTCAATTAAGCAGATAAAAGGCCTGGAGTTGATTTGAGGTGTGGTGCTTGCTGTTGTGAATTCTGTGGCAGAGTTCACTCCTGTGGTCACAAGTGGTACTTCGGCTGATTCTCTCTGGGAGCTTCCGTTTGTGGAGGAAAGTGGTACTGCAGCTTCTGAGTTTCCTCCCTCAGGTGATCTGGTGAGGTCGTTAGCAGCTTCTCTACTTAACTCCACCTGATGCTTTGATCCATGCTTCCTGTCAATGTTCCAGTGTTGGACTTGTGTTTCTCTGGATCATTCCTGTGGCCTGCTGCTCTGCATAGCTAAGTGCTTCTTTGCTATTTGTTGCTATTTTTTCTGTCCAGCTTGTCTATTTGTTTTGCTGGAAGCTCTGGGACGCAAAGGGTGTACCTCCGTGCCGTTAGTTCGGTACGGAGGGTCTTTTTGCCCCCTTTGCGTGGTTTTCTTTAGGGTTTTGTGTAGACCGCAAAGTTATCTTTCCTATCCTCGTTCTGTCTAGAATATCGGGCCTCACTTTGCTGAATCTATTTCATCCCTACGTTTGTCTTTTCATCTTACTCACAGTCATTATATGTGGGGGCTGCCTTTTCCTTTGGGGTATTTCTCTGAGGCAAGGTAGGCTTATTTTTCTATCTTCAGGCTAGTTAGTTTCTCAGGCTGTGCCGAGTTGCATAGGGAGCGTTAGGCGCAATCCACAGCTGCCTCTAGTTGTGTTTGGAGAGGATCAGGAATTGCGGTCTACAGAGTTTCCACGTCTCAGAGCTCGTTCTATTATTTTGGGTTATTGTCAGATCACTGTATGTGCTCTGATCGCTATGTACATTGTGTTACTGAGTTGCCTTTCATAACAGTACAGGAAGCCATTAAGGATGTCATGGTGGGATTTCCTATGCCCGCTGGTTTGAATGAGTCTATGTCTTTGGCCATTCAGATCGGTCGACGCTTGCGTGAGCGTAAATCTGTGTACCATTTGGCGGTATTACCTGAGATTAAACCTGAGCCTATGCAGTGCGATAGGACTATGACCAGAGTTGAACGGCAAGAACACAGACGTCTGAATGGGCTGTGTTTCTACTGTGGTGATTCCACTCATGCTATCTCTGATTGTCCTAAGCGCACTAAGCAGTTCGCTAGGTCTGCCGCCATTGGTACTATACAGTCAAAATTTCTTCTGTCCGTTACCTTGATATGCTCCTTGTCATCGTATTCTGTCATGGCGTTTGTGGATTCAGGCGCTGCCCTGAATTTGATGGACTTGGATTATGCTAAACGTTGTGGGTTTTTATTGGAGCCCTTGCAGTGTCCTATTCCATTGAGAGGAATTGATACTACACCTTTGGCCAAGAATAAGCCTCAATACTGGACCCAGCTGACCATGTGCATGGCTCCTGCACATCAGGAGGTTATTCGCTTTCTGGTGTTGCATAATCTGCATGATGTGGTCGTGTTGGGGTTGCCATGGCTACAAGCCCATAATCCAGTATTGGATTGGAATTCCATGTTGGTGTCCAGCTGGGTTTGTCAGGGGGTACATGGTGATGTTCCATTTCTGTCAATTTCGTCATCCACCCCTTCTGAGGTTCCAGAGTTATTGTCTGATTACCGGGATGTATTTGATGAGCCCAAGTCCGATGCCCTGCCTCCGCATAGGGATTGTGATTGTGCTATCAATTTGATTCCTGGTAGTAAATTCCCAAAAGGTCGACTGTTTAATTTATCCGTGCCTGAGCACACCGCTATGCGCAGTTATGTGAAGGAATCCCTGGAGAAGGGGCATATTCGCCCGTCATCGTCGCCATTAGGAGCAGGGTTCTTTTTTGTAGCCAAGAAGGATGGTTCGCTGAGACCGTGTATAGATTACCGCCTTCTTAATAAGATCACTGTTAAATTTCAGTACCCCTTGCCATTGTTATCTGATTTGTTTGCTCGGATTAAGGGGGCTAGTTGGTTCACTAAGATAGATCTTCGTGGTGCGTATAATCTGGTGAGAATCAGGCAAGGCGATGAATGGAAAACTGCATTTAATACGCCCGAGGGTCATTTTGAGTATCTAGTGATGCCATTCGGACTTGCCAATGCTCCATCAGTGTTTCAATCCTTTATGCATGACATCTTCCGTGAGTACCTGGATAAATTCCTGATTGTGTACTTGGATGACATTTTGATCTTCTCGGATGATTGGGAGTCTCATGTGAAGCAGGTCAGAACGGTTTTTCAGGTCCTGCGTGCTAATTCTTTGTTTGTGAAGGGATCAAAGTGTCTCTTTGGTGTGCAGAAGGTTTCATTTTTGGGGTTCATCTTTTCCCCTTCTACTATCGAGATGGATCCGGTTAAGGTCCAAGCCATCCATGATTGGACTCAGCCGACATCTCTGAAAAGTCTGCAAAAGTTCCTGGGCTTTGCTAATTTTTATCGTCGCTTCATCTGCAATTTTTCTAGTGTTGCCAAACCATTGACCGATTTGACCAAGAAGGGTGCTGATTTGGTCAATTGGTCATCTGCTGCTGTGGAAGCTTTTCAAGAGTTGAAGCGTCATTTTTCTTCTGCCCCTGTGTTGTGTCAACCAGATGTTTCTCTTCCGTTCCAGGTCGAGGTTGATGCTTCTGAGATTGGAGCAGGGGCTGTTTTGTCACAGAGAGGTTCTGGTTGCTCAGTGATGAAACCATGCGCTTTCTTTTCCAGGAAGTTTTCGCCTGCTGAGCGAAATTATGATGTGGGCAACCGAGAGTTGCTGGCCATGAAGTGGGCATTCGAGGAGTGGCGTCATTGGCTTGAAGGAGCTAAGCATCGCGTGGTGCTATTGACTGATCATAAGAACTTGACTTATCTCGAGTCTGCCAAGCGCTTGAATCCTAGACAAGCTCGTTGGTCGTTGTTTTTTGCCCGTTTTGACTTTGTGATTTCGTACCTTCCGGGCTCTAAAAATGTGAAGGCGGATGCTCTGTCTAGGAGTTTTGTGCCCGACTCTCCGGGTTTATCTGAGCCGGCGGGTATCCTCAAGGAAGGAGTAATTGTGTCTGCCATCTCCCCTGATTTGCGGCGGGTGCTGCAAAAATTTCAGGCTAATAAACCTGATCGTTGCCCAGCGGAGAAACTGTTTGTCCCTGATAGGTGGACTAATAAACTTATCTCTGAACTTCATTGTTCGGTGTTGGCTGGTCATCCTGGAATCTTTGGTACCAGAGAGTTAGTGGCTAGATCCTTTTGGTGGCCCTCTCTGTCGCGGGATGTGCGTACTTTTGTGCAGTCCCGTGGGATTTGTGCTCGGGCTAAGCCCTGCTGTTCTCGTGCCAGTGGGTTGCTTTTGCCCTTGCCGGTCCCGAAGAGGCCTTGGACACATATCTCTATGGATTTTATTTCTGACCTTCCCGTTTCTCAAAAGATGTCAGTCATTTGGGTGGTCTGTGATCGCTTTTCTAAGATGGTCCATCTGGTACCCTTGTCTAAATTGCCTTCCTCCTCTGATTTGGTGCCTTTGTTCTTCCAGTATGTGGTTCGTTTGCATGGCATTCCAGAGAATATTGTTTCTGACAGAGGTTCCCAGTTTGTTTCGAGGTTTTGGCGAGCCTTTTGTGGTAGGATGGGCATTGACTTGTCTTTTTCCTCGGCTTTCCATCTTCAGACTAATGGCCAGACCGAACGAACCAATCAGACCTTGGAAACATATCTGAGATGCTTTGTTTCTGCTGATCAGGATGACTGGGTGTCCTTTTTGCCTTTGGCTGAGTTCGCCCTTAATAATCGGGCCAGCTCGGCTACCTTGGTTTCGCCGTTTTTCTGCAATTCTGGGTTCCATCCTCGTTTCTCTTCAGGACAGGTTGAGTCTTCGGATTGTCCTGGTGTGGATACTATGGTGGACAGGTTGCAGCAGATTTGGACTCAGGTAGTGGACAATTTGACCTTGTCCCAGGAGAAGGCTCAACTTTTCGCTAATCGCAGACGCCGTGTGGGTCCCCGACTTCGTGTTGGGGATCTGGTTTGGTTATCTTCTCGTCATATTCCTATGAAGGTTTCCTCTCCTAAGTTTAAACCTCGTTTTATTGGTCCATATAGGATTTCTGAGGTTCTTAATCCTGTGTCTTTTCGTCTGACCCTTCCAGATTCTTTTTCCAAACATAACGTATTCCATAGGTCATTGTTGCGGAGATACGTGGCACCTATGGTCCCATCTGTTGAGCCTCCTGCCCCGGTTTTGGTGGAGGGGGAGTTGGAGTATATTGTGGAGAAGATTTTGGATTCTCATGTTTCAAGACGGAAACTCCAGTATCTGGTTAAATGGAAGGGTTATGCTCAGGAAGATAATTCCTGGGTTTTTGCCTCTGATGTCCATGCTCCCGATCTTGTTCGTGCCTTTCATGTGGCTCATCCTGGTCGGCCTGGGGGCTCTGGTGAGGGTTCGGTGACCCCTCCTCAAGGGGGGGGGTACTGTTGTGAATTCTGTGGCAGAGTTCACTCCTGTGGTCACAAGTGGTACTTCGGCTGATTCTCTCTGGGAGCTTCCGTTTGTGGAGGAAAGTGGTACTGCAGCTTCTGAGTTTCCTCCCTCAGGTGATCTGGTGAGGTCGTTAGCTGCTTCTCTACTTAACTCCACCTGATGCTTTGATCCATGCTTCCTGTCAATGTTCCAGTGTTGGACTTGTGTTTCTCTGGATCATTCCTGTGGCCTGCTGCTCTGCATAGCTAAGTGCTTCTTTGCTATTTGTTGCTATTTTTTCTGTCCAGCTTGTCTATTTGTTTTGCTGGAAGCTCTGGGACGCAAAGGGTGTACCTCCGTGCCGTTAGTTCGGTACGGAGGGTCTTTTTGCCCCCTTTGCGTGGTTTTCTTTAGGGTTTTGTGTAGACCGCAAAGTTATCTTTCCTATCCTCGTTCTGTCTAAAATATCGGGCCTCACTTTGCTGAATCTATTTCATCCCTACGTTTGTCTTTTCATCTTACTCACAGTCATTATATGTGGGGGGCTGCCTTTTCCTTTGGGGTATTTCTCTGAGGCAAGGTAGGCTTATTTTTCTATCTTCAGGCTAGTTAGTTTCTCAGGCTGTGCCGAGTTGCATAGGGAGCGTTAGGCGCAATCCACAGCTGCCTCTAGTTGTGTTTGGAGAGGATCAGGAATTGCGGTCTACAGAGTTTCCACGTCTCAGAGCTCGTTCTATTATTTGGGGTTATTGTCAGATCACTGTATGTGCTCTGATCGCTATGTACATTGTGTTACTGAGTTGCCTTTCATAACAGCTTGCATTTGGAAGGTTTTGCTGTGAAGTAAACATGCGGTCAAAGGAGCTCTCCATGCAGGTGACACAAGCCATCCTTGAGCTGCAAAAACAGAAAAAACCCATCCGAGAAATTGCTACAATATTAGGAGTGGTAAAATCTACAGTTTGGTACATCCTGAGAAAGAAAGAAAGCACTGGTGAACTCATCAATGCAAAAAGACCTGGGCCCCCACGGAAGACAAGAGTGGTGGATGATCGCAGAATAATCTCCATGGTGAAGAGAAACCCCTTCACAACAGCCAACCAAGTGAACAACACTCTCCAGGAGGTTGGCGTATCACTATCCAAATCTACCATAAAGAGAAGACTGCATGAAAGTAAATACAGAGGGTTCACTGCACGGTGCAGCCACTCATAAGCATCAAGAATAAAAAGGCTAGACTGGACTTTGCTAAAAAACATCTAAAAAAGCCAGCACGGTTCTGGAAGAACATTCTTTGGACAGATGAAACCAAGATCAACCTCTACCAGAATGATGGAAAGAGAAAAGTATGGTGAAGGCGTGGTCCAGCTCATGATCCAAAGCATACCACATCATCTGTAAAACCCGGCGGAGGCAGTGTGATGGCTTGGGCATGCATGGCTGCCAGTGGCACTGGGTCACTAGTGTTTATTGATGATGTGACACAGGACAGAAGCAGCTTAATGAATTCTGAGGTATTCAGAGACATACTGTGTGTTCAGATCCAGCCAAATGCAGCCAAACTGACTGGTCGTCGTTTCATACTACAGATGGACAATGACCCAAAACATAAAGCCAAAGCAACCCAGGAGTTTATTAAGGCAAAGAAGTGGAATACTCTTGAATGGCCAAGTCAGTCACCTGATCTCAACCCAATTGAGCAGCATTTCACTTGTTAAAGACTAAACTTCAGACAGAAAGGCCCAAAAACAAACAGCAACTGAAAACCACCGCAGTGAAGGCCTGGCAGAGCATCAAAAAGGAGGAAACACAGCGTCTGGTGATGTCCATGAGTTCAAGACTTCAGGCAGTCATTGCCAACAAAGGGTTTTCAACCAAGTACTAAAAATAAACATTTTATTTAAAATTATTGAATCTGTCCAATTACTTTTGGTCCCTTTAAAAACAGGGTGGCACATGTTAAGGAGCTGAAACTCCTAAACCCTTCATCCAATTTTAATGTGGATACCCTCAAATGAAAGCTGAAAGTCTGAACTTCAACTGCATCTGAATCGTTTTGTTTCAAATTCATTGTGGTAATGTCTATAACCAAAATTAGAAAAATTTTGTCTCTGTCCAAATATATATGGACCTAACTGTATCATGAGATCTAGTTAGGCCAAAAACATCTAACACTCCTAGTGTTATAATCTCATGCGACCTTTTAAAAGTTTTTGTTTAATTTTTTTTTTTTTTTAAATAAATTTAAAATAAAAATACAGGTGCCAAATAGTAAGACAATGCAGCTATGCCAAGGACAGAGGCTTAAACCTTCCCATTTTATTCTATACTGTTAAATGGTCTACTGGCACGAGCCATTTCACAGTATAGCATGTTTGTATATTAACATATTTTTCTCCGACATGCCTGGTTTCCAGTATTACTACATTTGTGTTAATTTTAGCACTTAAAATATGGACTGACAGAGCTGTGATGTGATGGTACAATTAGGAGCCAAATTGAAAAGATAAAAATAGCATTGCGCAGCTAATCTGCGAGGAAGAGAGCGGAGACTGTCTGTATATTACAAAAGGTTTTATGTATCGATAGATAACCACGCTGCTCTTTGTAAGTGACTTCAAATCGTTTGCATATCTATGATTTTATTTTTCATTAGTATCATGATTATTGCTATCATTATCACATTTTATCTGGAAATGCTCAAGGGTTTATTTGCAAAAGATCATAAAGGCTGAAGATGAGGGAGTACAATGTCTTCTTAAGGCCTTTAAAGAGGATTTGCACCATTTTTTTTCCTAATATAGTAAACTTAGTGCAGGAAGCGAAGACTAGGGAGAATAACATTTAGGCAAAACACCATATTTACCCAAATTGGCCGTACACCGTAGAAATCTGTTGCCCAATTGAGTGCTTGGCTGACATCTAATTCTTCCACATGCTTGTTAGACATTTTAGATAGCTGGACCGTCAAACCAAAATTGGAAGATGTGGCAAACACTCATCGAATATGTATGGCCAGTTTAAACCCTGATGTGTCTGGGTAAAAAAAGGTGTGTGGCTGTATAGTAACAAAAAATTGTGACTTGGTCTGTGTTCATATCATGTTAATGGTCATACACAAAGTATTAAGGCAAAGTAGTTGGTGGCTATACATTAGAGTTGTTGATCAGGAGTGCACTGCTTCCCAGCCTCGAGACTTCCTGCATCTCAGTGGGTGGTGAACTCCTGATTAAGTGACATTTTTGGACATCCGGATGACCCATAGTTTACGCTCTACAATGTTGCAATCACAAGTAGCTTTGCCTTGGCATTATCTGTGGACCACAGGGGCACTGTGATCTGGCCAGCTTCAGAGCAACACTTACCAGCTATATAAATAACACATTATAATTAGAGTTGAGCGAATTTCTCCGGTTCCCTGTTTATTCGGCAAGCTATAGCGCTTGCCGAAAAAGCTGGAGAGGGAACCCAGATACATGGAGCGCACCGGCTGATTAGTTGATTGATCATTGCCGCAGCTGCATGTGTCGCGGCTGTGTCACTGTCACATCACATGCACGGAGAGCCTGTTTTTTGGGCTCTCTATGCATGTGCTATGACAATGACACAGCCGCGACACATGCAGCTGCGACGGCGATCAACTGATCAGCCGCACTGCTCCATGTATCCAGGTTCCCTCTGCAGCTTATTCAGCAAGCACTATAGCTTGCCAAATAAGCGAGGAACCTAAGAAATTTGCTCAACTCCAATTATAACCACTGCATACCTTGCCTAAGAGAACCACCACCCACAATAGACTGCAAAGGTGGCCAGTAACCCTAGAATGGAGATGTAACAAATCCCTCTGTTCTTGAGAATAGAAAGGATTATTAAAAAGAAGTAAAATGCAAAGTTGCTTACTTTAACAAGCACTTTGCAATTTTGACAATTTATGATGATAACACCATCTTAGAGCTTGGTAGGTATTAAATGGAATTGGTGCAAATAACCCCTTTAAAGCACCAATCCAGTGAGGGTTTTTTCAGCGCTGTAGTGGTTCTTCTACTCTAAGGCCCATGACTATAGACTTGCACTCTCTCTCCAGCGTGTTCACCTTTTTTTAGCACCGCTTTGGTCCCGCGGCACTATCTTGTGATAGCAACTTCTGACTGTCCGGAAGTCATAAGTTACGTCACAAGCTCTAAATGCAAGTCTATGAGAGCTAGAACAAGGCTTTCATAGATTTGGATTGAGATGTGACCTCCAATTCCCTCCAGGAAAACCCTGGAGTGATCTGGCAGGTCAACAACTGCCGGAGACCAACAGAAGCGATGGTGATAGAAGGGAAAGACTGCGGCAGGAAAAGAATGAGAGTAGGAGCAAGAACCTTAGTTTAGAAGCACCACTCCAGTGATATAATTTAAAAAAAAAACACTGTAGTGGTGCTTTAAAGAGAAAGAGAGTTGAGTCTCTATTGCCACTTATTGAAGGAAACAATCCTATAAGTCAATTTTGATCCTTTCAAGGTCTTTGCTACATGACTTCTCTAAAAGGAAAAGAGCTCCATCTGCAGACGCGTGTATCAGGTTCTTTTCCCCTTATCAAGTAGGATATTGGCTAGGTTGGTCAGAGACTTTTGACGGAGATCTAAGGCATAAACTTTGTTCTTGATGAAAGAAACAAGCTGACATTAGCATTGAGGCACAAAACATGGCGGTTGCACATCAGGGTTGAGATGCAGAACTTGAAGGTTACCAGCATCAACAAGAAAAGTCTTGTAACAATGTAATTCACAAATAGAGGAGGTTGGACTTAGCAGACAGGTTCAGCCACCTGTCTTAGTCATCTTGCCTTACAACTGACCACTAAACAGACAAGCTAAAAGGGGTTTGCAACTGCTTGCAATAGCTTTGCGGCCTGTTTCCCTGGGAGTTCACCTCAACAGTTTCTGGAGGTGCACAAGGCTATTTCATTATCTAGCAAGTCTTCATCTAGAACAGAAGACCAAACTTAAGATAAAAAAATGAACAAATAAAATGTAGTAAGTATATATGTAAATAGGAATAATGCATGTAAATAACAACGCAAACTTTGTCAACACTATTTTGACTAAAAAAGCATAAAGGCCATCCCACCATGACAAGGTGTACCCAATCAGGGCGGTCCTTTCTCAAATGTTAAACCGTTCTATGTGTCAGTAGACCTGAAACTAGATGGCAGAGCATGACCCAGACTCTATTGTTCAGACACCTGCCCATAGAAAGCTATAAGGACAAAATGCCCAGATAAAAAAATGGGAGCCACCCCATTTGTACAAAGTACAAAAAACTAAAGCAAAACCAAATGAGCCGGACCATATGTTGTTATAAGTGCGATGCGTAGCTGAACCCTTAACAGACAAGACCTAAAAAAAAGCGAAAATGAGCAAATACAATGTAGCAAGTAAATTAATAAATAGTAATAGTCCATGTAAATAACACAGGGTACTTGGTTAACACTATTTTGATTAAAAAGAAAGCATAAAAACCATTCCACCACGTCAAGGTGTACCCAACTGAGACAATTCTGTCTCTAGTATTAAACCTCTCTGTGTCAGCAGACCTCAAAGTAGAGCATGACCTATACCGAATTGTTCTGATACCTGCTCGTAGGAAGTAATAAAGGTGAGATGCCTGACTCAAAAAGGGGGCAACACCCACCTAAAACAGAACCTGTGCCAAACCATGCTCCAGTGTCCTTAAAGATACCGTACATGCAAGGAACTATATTTACGGATCTCCTTTCCACAAAACAGGACACTAATACAATAAATAGCAGGAAACACGGAGTGGTCCTTTTACAGAGTTTGCATTCTTTTTTTCTAAAAATGATAGTCTGAAATAATTTCTGATAAAAAGTAAACTAGTTATTTCTACAAATTCTACTGAGTCATGTGAGATTTCTGATTGTTTTTCAGGTTTCTTCCGGAAAGAATCATGCCAAAATATTAGTTTCTGAGCTATTTAATGCCAAATAAAATAAATGACACTGTATTATGTAATTGTCTTAGATCATGTTTAGATTTCTTTTGCACGTTTACGTTTAATTTACAAAGTTTCCACCCTTGACTTAGTATCATGACTGTAAGTAACTGCATTGATTTTCAAAGTGAAGGCTCCTTGGGCTTGTTAGTATGAAAGTAAAGAATTTCCCAGGCATTGGGCATGTTTGGTCTAAATAAATAATCTTTCAACAGTCCACTTGCTTACAATAAAATTTCTCCGCTCAGATCACAACAGAATCAGGAAATGAGTTTCTTCTACAGTCAGACGCAGACGTTACCATACAAGAATGGTTCTGTGCGATCCGGAATGCAATTGACAGCTTGGTATGTATTACTTTGTTACCTTTTTTCGAGAAAAGAGTTTTCAGAAGGACGGTGTGTTTATACAGTTTGGTGGATGGCTGAAATGACAGATATGCAGACAAAAACAAACAGCGTGAGCCGTCAATAATTAAATAATTAGGTCTTGATTATTTGGAGAATTAGTCATTTGCTTTTGACGTCCTGGGAAGGTTATGTTCTCTAGGTGACAGCTCTGGAACTTTTACAGAACAAAAAAAACACTTTTGTTCTTTGATTTGCATGCCGTCGTTTGTTTCAAGCACAAGAGAAAAAGTAGGGGTATTAAAGGGGGGTATATCAGATATTTAAAAAAAAATGTTGGAATCGTTTTATTTTTCATATCACATTGTGTATTAAAAGCAAAATGAGTAATCTTGCAATTTTCACATTGGCCACTGGGGGCTATTTAAGACTCGTACTTCCTGTCCTTACAGGAAGAATTTACAGCAGCTTCCTTATCATCAGAGACCGGATTCCAATGATGCGCGACACCCGTATACACAGCTGTATACACAGGTTCTACTCATCACAATAGGTTACTCTGCTCACCCTCCCTTCATAATGACCTGTACATTCGCTAATTAGATGTTTCGATACAAAAGATGGGTCAGAATCTGCTCATTGCAGGTTATTCATATGTTGATTCAAAGTCATAAAGAGAATTGCAAGTTTTTTTAACTTTTATTTTTAATTAGTGTTGAGCGATACCGTCCGATATTTGAAAGTATCGCTATCGGATGGTATCAGCCGATATCCGAAAAATATCGGATATCGCCGATACCGATATCCGATACCAATACAAGTCAATGGGACACAAATATCGGAAGGTATCCTCTATGGTTCCTAGAGTCTGAAGGAGAGGAAACTCTCCTTCAGGCCCTGGGATCCATATTCATGTGTAAAATAAAGAATAAAAATAAAAAATATTAATATACTTACCCTCAGACGCGCCCTGGTTGTCACCGCTGCAACCGCCATGCTTCCCTTTCTAAGAATGAGCGCGTTAAGGACTTTCGATGACGTCGCGGCTTGTGATTGGACCAATCACAAGCCGCGACGTCATCGAAAGTCCTTAACGCGCTCATACTTAAGAACGGAAGCATGGCGGTTGCAGCGGTGACAACCAGGGCGCGTCCGAGGGTAAGTATATCAATATTTTTTATTTTTATTCTTTATTTTACACATGAATCTTAATCCCGATACCAATTCCCGATATCACAAAAATATCGGAACTCGGTATCGGAATTCCGATACCGCAAATATCGGCCGATACCCGATACTTGCGGTATCGGAATGCTCAACACTATTTTTAATGCAAATTGTGATATGAAAAAAAATGTAATTTTTTAAAAAAATGCATTTAACACAAAAACCTAATTAAAATAATGTCATTTTTTGATGATGCATTCCCTCTAAAGGGAACCTGTCGCCAGAAAAAACACTATTAACCTGCAGACATGGCGTTGATCTTAATACCGTTGTTATGCTGCATGCAGCCAAATACAGAGGGGAGAAAATAAGCTTTATTTTCCCTGGCAGCGTTTCTTTTTCAGCCATGGGGGCGGCGCTGACGTGGGTTCAGTCAAAGCTCTGTCTTTGAGCGGCAGCTGGAAACCCGCCCCTAGCCCTGACTGACAGCCGGTTCTAATGTCAGCCCTCCGCCCCCACGGCTGAAACAGCACGCCCAGCCATGATTGACACTGGCTCTGCTTTGGGGTTGACTGTTGATATCATCTATTAAGGCATATTTGTTTATACGTGTCTCCACACACCTTTATGCAAATTTCTTTAAAGGCTCCAATATCTGAATCGAATATATTAGTCCAACAGGCTAGCAAAATCAATTTACATCACTTGCACTGGGCAACCACACACAGACACATATATCAGAAACCTCTCCCAGCAGAGTGTCCAAAAATCATGTTTTTTTCTTTTAAATATGGCTCTCTCTTATTATTTAAGAATATATTGATCCAAAAGTAAAAGTAATGAAGAAGACATCTGTAGACCCCAAAGAGCAGTTCACCTTTGTGGAGTTGTCGTAGCAAATGCATTTACCTTAGACGGATATGTTGAAAGTTTGGAAAATTTGTAATTCTTAGCGCTCCAGCCTTGTAACATCTGAGAAAGGTTCTTTTTTTTTTCATCGCAGAAAGGTCTAGAATTCACTTATATTGATTCTCTTTGCTATGGCTGTTGCTTGGCCAGAAGATGTGGTCTGGTCATAGCTTATCATTTCTGTTCTTTGAGATAAGTTTGTTCCTTTAAATGGGTTTTCCCATCACCAAAAATGCCTAAAATTGTAAAGTGCTAGTAAAATCCTTCATATTGGAGGGATTTATCTGTCGGAGGTGGCCAGTTTCCTAGCAAGGAGAGCAGGACTTGCAAACTGTTTGCTGTGAACCCAACATGGATTCCTCTGAAGTTGGCCACAATGTTGGATACTTTCAGCTTCAGTCTCCCATGCGCTTCTCCCATACTGCCGAGGTGGCAAACTTCAGGTCTGGAGTTGGAGCCACGCCGCTAGTTAATCCTACAGGAGTGCACCACCCTGCAGGCAAGCAGTGTGTCAGGAGGCAGAGGTTTGGTGCACTCATGAGGATAGCCATTGGACGAGTAAAATAATTCTCGTACCTGTGATTAAATCTGATTTTCTAAAAAAAAAAAAAATGAAAAAGAAATCTTTTAAGGCCTAAAAACATTTTGAATGTGTTTTTAAGGGAATGGTGCCTTTTTCAGCACTGAGCATTAATGTCCGGAAGTCTGCCAGCACGGAGATTTTATTTCCAGGAAATGAGCTAAAAGAGAAGAAAAATGAGCAAAGAAAATCACTGGGTATGTATTTTATATCATCTATCACTTTTCTGCTATGAATATGATCTCTTCTGCCGCTGCCCGTTCTTTGTGAATATTACCAAAAAAAGGGTTCACATTTCTGTTCTGACTTCTTTTTTTTTTTGTTGTTGCTATATTTATGGTGGTCGGGGCTCCTAATTATTATTATTTTTTTTTTACAAAGGTCCAGATCACTTGTAATAGAATTAAATTATAACATGATAATGGGATACTAGGCACTCACTGAACACTGATTTTTAAAGAGTTTCCTACTAGTAAAAAATGCAATTCGATTAATAAAATATATCTTTCAAATTCCCAGTTGCTCCAGCGGTCATTGTCACTGCTCTGTGATTTCTTGCCGGTCAGTGATAGTTGTAGTTGTACCTCTCTTGTATAGTACACCCCAACTTCACCGCTGAGGCTAATGATTGCTGTGATCACATGCGCATGGACAACATGTCATTCTTGCACAAAAATTTGCATAGATCTTCAGAAACCACCAAAGAGGTGGTGCTGGCTCAGTAGATAAAAGGATCTTGCCTGCAGGTTTTTAGACCCCAAAGCAACATCATCACAGTAGAGTATATGAAATGATAGTGTCTTCATACCTTTATATTACAAATCTGTGTCTCCGTTGTCTTGTAATCCGTTGGCAAATTGTTATGCAAATGACCTTGCAAGTGCAAGGGTTTGGTCTTAACTTACACCTCTCCGGCTTCGCTGGCCTCTTTCTCCTTCCAGAGCCAGCCTCCTGCTAGCGATTGACAAGTCACCCTTCTGTGACCTGCTCCCCTGGGCAGCATTACACGCAGGGGTCATCAATCCAGGGGCAGCATGTGTCAGTAACATCCTGATGACACTGAGTAAGACAAAATATCCATAGGCGCATGCGCCGACCCACCACCCGGGAATGATGATGCCTGCGCAATATCTCAGGCTGAGGAGCAGGTCACAATGACTGATAACTCACATAGGCGCCTTCATTTCCGGTGGCGGAACATGAGCAGATGGACATTCCTGCTCTCACACCATCATCAGCACGTTACTGTGCATGGGCCGCCCCCAGAATGATTGCGCTTGAGTGACATGTTAGCGGGTGGAGCAGGTCACAGTAATGAGTATCCTGTCAATCACTGGCAGGAGGCCTGGTGCTGGGAGGAGAAAGAGCATTCTGTGTCTGATGAAGGGACCGAAACATTACTACTATTCTTGGGGGATTATCCAAATAAAAATCAAATCTATCTTCATTTTGGAATGCCAGTTATCTTTATATTTTTCAACTGCAATACCCGGCATAGGTTCTGTACAAGACTGGCGCTGTTTACTGGCAAAAACAATTACGGTAAACCTCTTTTTCTAATCCCTGAAAAATCTTTAATTTTGGATTAATAAGGAATCTGCATCCAGAACTTTTTTTTACGTTTGCATTTCTCTACATGAAAAGCTAAGAGCAGCGCATCAAATTTATCATCAATGTACAGTATCAGGAGCATTAATGTTACAGTGTTCAGGCGTGAAAATAAAATAAATAGCTTTTTGGAATAATGTTTTAACGATCACACATCCGAGTCCAATGTCGTAGCAAGTACAGCGATGTGACGGAGCCAAAAGTGACTTCTGAATATTTGGCATCTAAACACACATGACACATTGTTAGCAATTAACAGGTGGCTCTTTCATTGTCCAGTTTGTCTACAGAGAATTCCAACAATTGGGATATTTTGAAATATTCATTTTTTAATGCTACAGATTTTCTACAGCCTACACATGTTATCTTCTTCAAGTAATGACTTGTTTATGTTGTAAAAATGAAAAATAATTCGGGAAAAGTAATTAAAATGCATATCGAATTGGTTATTGTGTGACATCATCTTCTCATGAGAATGCCAAAAAATAACTTTTTGGTATTATATTTTTTTTTATTAGCTGATTTTCACCAATCTGGAAAAACAAAACTGTACAAAAAATATCAAATTCACATGTGAAACTAAAAGGTGAAATTTCTATAAAGGGGTTGTCTAGTACTTTTAAATTAAAGGCCTTTTCTTAGGATAGATTATCAATATCAGATAAGTAGGGGTGCAATACCTGGCACCTCTGCCGATGAGCTGTTCCCGCTGGTGGCAGCGGCTGGTCTAATCGGTGGCGGAGCGGAACAGCACAGCTCTATCAACCGTATTGTGGCTGCACCTGAGTACTGCAGATCCACTTCCATTCATTTCAATAGGGGCGGTTGTGCAGAACCCATCCACGGGCAGTATACAGTTGAAGTAGCTGTGCTGCTCTCCTCTGCAACTGATCACATCCCACCAGCACTTGCACTATAAACAGCTGTTTGGCGGGGGTGCTGGGTGTCACACCGCCAATGATCTGATAATGTTAGTTGGAAGACTGTAGGTTCTCAATTTTTTTCTGATACTACAAAAACATACTCTAATGTGTAGGTAGGTGTGTGTGCGTAATGTGTGTTTACCTGTGTGCATGTGTGCGTGCCTGAAATGAAGAAATTACACTATAAAGACAAAGACTGATGTGAGTGTCGATAATCTTTGTCTTGCACCTTGGAATATGTTGGCGCCATATACCCACGTGACTTTTCACAGTGCCTATCCCCGCATAGTGCTCACTAGGGTTGAGATTCAGATTCAGAAGTCGCCGACTTTTGGCAAAGTCGGGTTTCATGAAACTCGACCCAACCCCTGTGTGGGGTCGGCCATGAGGTCGGCGATCTTCTGATCTGGAATCGGAATTCCGATACCGAGTTCCGATATGTTTAAGATATCAGGAATCGGTATCGGAATTCATATTTAAGTGTAAAATAAAGAATAAAAATAAAAATATTGATATACTCACCCTCGGACGCTCCCTGGTTCTCACCGGCAGCCTTCCTTCCTAAGAATGAGAGCCTGAAGGGCCTTCGATGACGTCGCGGCTTGTGATTGGTCGTGTGAGCGGTGACATGGGCGGTCACACGACCAATCACAAGCCGCGACGTCATCTAAGGTCCTTCAGGCGCTAATTCTTAGGAAGGAAGCGTCCGAGGGTGAGTATATTCCTAATAAATATATACTCACCCTCGGACGCGCCCTGGTTCTAACCCGCAGCCTTCCTTCCTAAGAATCAGTGCCTGAAGGACCTTAGATGACGTCACGGCTTGTGATTGGTCGCGTGACACCCATGTGACCGCTCACGCGACCAATCACAAGCCGCGACATCATCGAAGCTCCTTCAGGCGCTCATTCTTAGGAAGGAAGGTTGCCGGTGAGAACCAGGGCGCGTCCGAGGGTAAGTATATCAATATTTTTATTTTGATTCTTTATTTTACACTTAAATATGGATCCCAGGGTCTGAAGGAGAGTTTTCTCTCCTTCAGACCCTGGGAACCATTAGAAACCCAATGCACTGCATTGGGTTTCGTGTTTCGGCCGACCCCCGACCCCGACTTTTCTATAGGATCGGCCGATTTCACTCGACCCGACTTTTGAAAAAGTCGGGTTTCGTGAAACCCGACCCGATCCTATAAAAAGTCGCTCAACCCTAGTGCTCACGACTGCAACTTTTTCAGGATTTTCATGCCTCTACCGTAATCTCACAATGTGAACTTTGGCACCTCTGGAACCTGCTTTTTGGGAAGCCTTGATAGATCTTCTAGAATTCCTGCTCCCTTTTCCAGGAGCCTCCTGGACATTCTGGAAGATTGTACAAGTAAGCAGCATGAATGTTTCTTCTTCGGCATATTGACCTAGTAGCTTCCTTTCATATTTATCTGCTTTTAGGAATCCAGTATAATCTCTACAGTTATCAATTACTATAAATATAAACCTATAGAAAGCGAGGACTGTGATTGTAAAAATGCCGAGAATGGCAATAAATGAATGGAAAAATGCAATATTGTATTAAACTTCATTGCATTCATGAATGCTTCATTAAATCATAAGAAATCGTACTAACCCAAACCAGTTTACTTGTGTTTAATCCACTCCAGGAACTAAACATGCTGCTACCCAAAAAAACAGATCGCCCGTGTCCTCTGAAGTACTCCTCTATGAATGACATTTGTGATTGTGTGTGACTCACAGTACAAACAAAATCCCTGTGTTAACCAAAGACTTTTGGTTTGATGGGAAAAATCATAGGTTTGAAAAGTGCTGAACTCGTATAAATATAAATATACTTGTTTACCGGGTTTTGTTCTGGAGAATTGCAGCTTTCAAAATTGCTTGTGTTTGCTCAATACCACAGCGTCATCATCCAGCTCACGTGATGTTCACATGCCAAGACCGTGTAACCCTGTACGGTGAGGCTGCGAAAAGACTATGGGCTTGGTAGAGTGAAAAAACTTAGCAGTGGTTTGCATCCTACATGTGGGGCCCATACCTTGTTTGCATCCTACATGTGGGGCCCATACCTCATCTGACCCTTTATTGTACCCATAAAGGGAAGCGGAGCGCTGGTGGCCTTCTGCAGTGAAGACCATAGAAATATATAGGTCCAGCTGAACCATCAATTTTCTAAGATGTACAAAAATAACCACAGACATGGTTCCTGAGTGTTGACCTTTTTTGGGCCGGATAGGATCAGAGATTATGGGTGGTGGAAGCCTCCTAATTAGTGATGAGCGAGTGTACTCATTGCTCGGGTTTTCCCGAGCATGCTCGGGTGACCTCCGAGTATTTGTTAGTGTTCGGAGATTAAGTTTTCATCGCAGCAGTTGAATGGTTTACAGCTATTAGCCAGCTTGATTACATGTGGGGATTCCCTAGCAACCAGGCAACCCCCACATGTACTTAGCCTGGCTAATAGCTGTAAATTATTCAGCTGAGGCGATAAAAACGTAATCTCCGAACACTAACAAATACTCAGAGGTCACCCGAGCGTGCTCGGGAAAACCGGAGCAACGAGTATACTCGCTCATTACTACTCCTAATTCCACCAAAATTGTCAATGCACAAGAACATATGCCCTATGTTCCTTTCCTTTAATCCAGTCCTCAAAGAAGGTCATCATCCAATCACTTTCCTGCAAATGGATCTAGAACAGTCTATGAAATCAATCCCATCAAAACACATATATGATCGCGTTGGTCTTTCAAATGTAAATGCCTCTGGTGCTACATTTGCATTTTCATTCATTTATACATTAGGCAAAAGTGCTCAGGCATGACAGAGCACTTCCCAAGCCTCTGCCGCCTCCTGAGGTGGGTTCCCTGCCTAGTATGAGCCTCATTAGCTTCATTGATAGCTCACGGTCTTATTTCCTTGCCTGTTGTCACATGGAGAGTGAACAAGCTAAAGAGGCTGGTGCCGGGTGGGGAATCGGCCTGGGAAGGCAGAGGCTTGTCACTCCCAGAGCACTTAATAATTCATTTGCATATAAATTAAAGCATTAAACTCTCACTAATGCAGTAACAGATATAAGTGTAAGTTCATCAACCCCTTTATAACTTGTCTATTGCTGTATTCCTGAGAATTTTAGGCTTTAATTCAAATGCAAATCGCATGTTAAAAAGTGCTCTGGGCGTGACAGAGCACCTATCAAGCCTCTGCCTACACAGGCTGTTTCCCGGCCCAGAACGAGACTTTAGCTTGATTGATAGCTCACTGTGTGATGCCAGGAAAAGAAATCAGACAGTATGCTATCACTCAGGTTAAAGACTCAAGCACTGGGCAGGGACTATTCCCCTCCCATTAATGGGCTTGTACCTAACATTACCCATTCCTTATCTCTACAGCACATTACTGCTAATCCTTTCTTCCTTTTATCTATAAAACACTTATGTTTATACACTATCATGGGGTTTCCGCATTAGCACTGCTATTCTACAGATTACCATAACATAGGGATTACACACATACACAATAAATACATAAAGCGTGTAACACTGCCCACATTACACATATGCATATGGCGGTTGTCTTTAGGGTAGGAATGGGGTAAGACAGTCCACAGACTCACATTTCCGCCTTTTTAAATCCCGCCTATTCTGTATTTTTGTTTGTTCATATGTGATGATATGGTGCCTTTGTTATTATGTCACTTGTCAGACAGGAGAACCAGGGAATGGTGCTGTCTTTGCCTCCAAGAGAAACCAAAGTGCCGAAATTTCAGGTTGCTTGTAGATAAAATGTTATTCAAACTGATAAAAAACAAATAAAAACTATATACACAACTATATATACTATATATATAACTATATACACAAAAACAAATAAAAACTATATACACAACTATATATACTACATATATAACTATATACACAAAAACAAATAAAAACTATACACACAACTATATATACTATATATAACTGTATACACAAAAACAAATAAAAACTATACACACAACGCATTTCGGCTGTTTACAGGCTTCTTTTGGAAGGCAGCAAACAGCCGAAACGCTCTGTGATTGCAACTTCTGCACCCACTATAGAGACACTGCCTGATTATTAGCATTTCTGTAGTAATACGCTGTATAAATATTTCCACTTCAAGACTTGTTCAAGTGATGAAAATTCCTCATAACCTCAAATTTCAAATGTAGTCTGTAAACATCACAACGACATCTAATGACTTCTTCATTAATATGCATTCTGTCCCAGATCTCCAAAATTCTCTACGTGCTAATGACTGGGTCACAGTCTTTGAAATTAGTAATTTTGATCAATATTGTTTTAGGATTAATATTTTGACTTAAAGTTATATGATATATTCAATTAATTATCAAAATATACAATATTTTTGAAAAAAGAAATTGTCAAAGAATGAAGTTTGTTACCGCTTTTTGGCTCAATTTGGAAAATACTGAATGAGCCAAAGAGTATTGGCTGTGACAGTCCAATATGTCCCACAGCACAGATTGGCAAAATGTAATTGTGATTTATTTTATGTTGTTTTTTTTTTCCCTTTTGCAACAAAACACTGGTGACTAACTGTAGTGGGAATGATTTCTACCAGCATCTTGACACTGATAAATTGAAAAACATTTAATTATACAATGTGGTGCTAAACTGTTATGATGATGACAATTATTATTTATTATTTAGTAGTAGTTATGATAGTAGTAATAATTATAACAGTAGCAATAGTTATAATAGTAAGCAAAGTCGTATTAGTCATACTTGTTGCACCAGTAGGAATGATAATAACAGTAGTCATAGACGTTCTTCACTTGTAAAGCAACTTTTAGGGTATGTTCAAATGTTACGTTTTTTGCAGCGTTTTGGGGGCCACAACTCTGGTTTTTGGTGCAAAAAAAAAATTCTGTGAAAACACAATGTGTGAACATGCTGTAAACGTTGCTAAATGGGTGAGGGACTTGACTACTGATATTATCAAAATAAACAGCAAGAATGCTGCAAAAATGCCTCATGTGAACATACTCTTATTGTACTTTTTAAGGCTTACGTTACACTTTGAACCACTATTTGCTCATCCTCTATGTATAGCTCCCTTCAATTAAGGGTATTTAACCCCTTTCTGACATTAGACATAATCCGTCCATGTGACCTGTGTCTATCTGACCAGGGATGGATTATTACATCTGCACGGTCGCCCGCGCACACAGGTGGTGTGCGGGTGATCACCGCCGGGTGTCAGCTGATTCTGACACACTGCTCCCGGCACTTTAATCCCTGAAATGCTGCGATCGAAAGAGATTGCAGCATTTCAGGAGCCAGCAGAGGACTGACTATCCCTGTGCCTTTTGGATCGGAGACCCCGTGGCGTGACGAGAGGTCCTGATCGTTGCCATGGTGTTCTGATGTCATCATGAAGACATCCGGGGTGCCAGAGCTAGGAAATATGCTGATCATGCACAGTGTATGATCAGCAAGTTTCTTTGTCAGTTCAGAGCTGACAGTTTCTACAGCATGGGCATGCTGCTGCAACCCCATGTTGTACAAGCAATCGGCCTGCAAAAAATGACTGTCCCTTAGGGGGACTAAGCACAAAAGTGAAAAACATTTTTTTAAGTAATTGTAAATATTAAAATAAAAATAAAAAATAATAATAAAAAAATCAAGATATTGAATCTATAAATAAATATTTTAATGATACCAAATATTTGTACTTTTATTGTTTATATTTTTTATCCCCGCATCATAAAAAAAAGCAAGGCAAAAAACATTATCATCACACCATCGAACAGAAAGTAGAATAAAACAAAAATAAAAAAGACGGATATAAATAAACATGGTACAGCTGAAAACGTCATCTTGTCCAGCAAAAATGCAACCATCATGACCATCACCTCCATGAGCCGAAAAATAAAAAAGTTATTGCTCTCAGAATAAAGCGATGCAAAAATAATTATTTTGCCTATAAAATAGTTTTTGTGTAAAAGCGCCAAAACATAAAAAAAATATAAAATAAGGTATCACTGTCATCGCACTGACCTGAAAAATAAAACTGTCTTATTAATTTTACCACACACGGAACGGCATAACCCCTCCCCCCAAAAAAAAATCCTGAATTGCTGGTGTTTGTTCATTCTGCCTCACAAAAATCAGAATAGAAAGTGATCAAAAAATGTCATGTGCCCAAAAATGGTGCCAATAAAAACATCAACTCGCCCCTGCCGAAAAAAAGCCATCACATGACTCTGTGGGCCAAAATATGGAAAAATTATAGCTTTTCAAAATGTGGTGATACAAAAACTATTTTTTTTCAGTAAAATATAAAAGCCTGATATAAATCTGGTATTGCTGTAATCGCATCGACTCGAAGAATAAAGTCGCCTAATCAATTATACCACATGAGGAACAGCGCAAAAAATCAATAAAACCAATTCTTCACCTACTGTTGATTTTTTCATTCTACCTCCCAAAGATCGCAGTAAGGCTCGGCGCACATTTATCCTGCGCTCTGCGCTGAGCTCTTGCATCGGGGTTTCCGTGTAAATCTTTGAAATACATGATTCAGACAGAACCTCTGGCAGAAGATTCCCTATAATGAGGCAGATGAAGGCACTGTGGATGCCATCTGTCCTGGGATCTGGCGGTGCCCATATTTTTAGGATTGCATAAAAGTGCCATTGGCTACAGTTTTGTGCACTTCTGAGAAGAAGGTCACTGCTGAACAGAGGCCAGATGTAGTCTAGAGCAGAGGTCCCCAACTCCAGTCCTCAAGGCCCACCAACAGGTCATGTTTTCAGGATTTCCTTAGTCTTGCCCAGGTAATAATTACATCACCTGTGCAATGCAAAGGAAATCCTGAAAACATGACCTGTTGGTGGGCCTTGAGGACTGGAGTTGGGGACCTCTGGTCTAGAGTAACTCTGCTGCCTCATTTTAGTGAATGAATCCCTCAAGGGTTTCATCTGAATCACGTCAATCAGAGATTTAGATGGAAACCCAAAAGTAAGTGGTTAGCATAGAGCGTCAGATAACTGTGATCCAAAACATTATGTAAAATATTCCCAATAAAAGCTTCAACTCAATCCACAAAAAAAGGCAAGTCCCCACTCAGGTCTGTCATCTGTTAACGGAAATATAGAGGGCTTCCATGTTACTGGAGTACAAAGGCTCTGGAAATGCAAAATGGCTCCTCACTCGCCAAAAGAAATTCAGCAAATTCTGCACTCTCAAGTGCAAATGCCCCCTCCCTTCTGAGCCCCAGAGTGTACATAAACCACATATATCATCCACGTTTGGCATTTCTGAAGCTATGAGAGCACCCCTCGGGTGTAAAGGGGTTCAAATAAATTATTATTATTAGTAGTAGTAGTTAGAAATTACTATTTTTATAACATAGTAGTAGTCACTAGTTATTAGCAGTTAAATTTATCATACGTCAGAAGAAACTATTGCGAAACGCGCGTTGGGGTACCCTTACCTCCTCCAGGTTGTTAAAAGTTTACTATCAATTGATCTTGTGACTATTCTTTGTGCATTTATTACTGATATATTTTATGCTGTACCCACTATGGGATGTTATTGATGGATTCTGTTATGCCCATGTTTATGCTTTCCGTGGCCTCAGTATGATATGTAGCTTTGAGTCCTATATATTCTTTTAGTACTGCATTTTTTTTTACTTTTACCTGTTTTTTTGTCCTGGACCGATGGGATCATCTCTGTCACATTTCTTTCTCTCCTTTTTAACTTTTTTTTATCATGTTATATTAATTTCTAATAAAGGCCATTACTATGTGTTTAGCTGCATTTGTTTCTATTGCTTTTGGAATTTCATATATTTGTTGGAAGTGCCTATTATTTATTGAACGTCTCCCTCTTGGTTTTCAGTTATATTTACAGTTGCAGGAATTGTAGTATCAGTAACAGTTATAAGGAGTGTATAAAAATTCTGTACGATTTTCATCCAGAAGTGTGGAGCGATTGTTTTTGTTACTTTTCATCTGTATACAATCCATTTTATTACTTTATAGCTATTAATAATTTGTAAGACCGTTTACAGTTTCCTATGTTACAGAATTGTAATATATCTGGTAAAATCGTATCCTGTACAGTGTCTCTGCATGGCATCTGATTTTTTTTCTCGCACCCCTCTGATTTAGGCGTGAAATCGTAGAATGCAGTGATTTTTTTTCACAGGCAGATTCCGTTGGTGAAATAAATCGGTCATCAGCACTGCCTCATTGAATAACATTGGTCCGAGTACTATCCAATAAAAAATTGCATAGCACTCTTCCAATTTTATACTGTGATGTGAGCGAGCCCTTAGTGTAATAACAATGGAGTTATGTTGGTAGCACCATGTCTAATGGTTGTAGCCAATGTAGCATCATTAGTATTATTAATTGTAACTCATAGTGGTGGCACTAGCAATATTAATAAAACAGCAGTTGTAATAGTAAAAGTAGCAGTAATTAGAGATGAGCTGATCAATTCACAGAGGATGGAGTTTGAGTCGAATTTTTTGAAACTTTTGGATCGAACATACTGAGGTTCGATTCAGGGATCACCAAAAAAAAAAACTGTCCGGTCACCATTTCCTACACTGCTGAAGTATCGAATATAGAACTACTGTCTTTTTGCTTGGCTGCAAAATGTTTCCCGATATTATGACATCTAGCGGATTGTAACAGATCAGCTGTTCCCGGTGGAGCACAATTTGTACGGAAGAGTCATTTTCCATCTACAGAATCTCTGGGTACATCTTTCTTCGGTAGAGTGTAAGTTCTTATGATCAGTGGGGTCCTCACTCTTTTCCTTCTGTAGAGTGCAAGTTCTAATGGTCAGTGAGGTCTTCTCTATCTCTCCGCTAGAGCGTAAGCTCTAGAGTGTGGCGTCCGCATAAATCTATAGACCAGCAATAGGTGGGGGTCTCAGTACCTTTACTCATATAGATCCCAATCTCAGAAAGGAGAATATCAGAGTAGCTTTACCAAGGTCACCAGAAACTAACGGGACCAGGTCCATGTCACATCTCTCGCGGGAAGACAATATGTTTTACCACTCGAAGACTCGTTTGCCTTAATTCTGCCAGTTATTCAACTATATTAATGCGCTTTTGAAATAAAAGAAAACTATATCTATATAATGCAGAAGTCAATATGATAGAGAGGCTTAATTTCTTTTATATTCCTAGGCCTTTATTTTGCTAGCAGATGTTAAATTTGGTGCAGTCATATCACAGCTGTGTGGCTTCAAAGCTCAATCTGGGTTTGAGTATGCAAATAGGCACATGAATATACGCCTTGCTTCCGTTATTCCACAATCCAGAGCGCTAATATATATTGTAGATGCAGTATGTAAAAGAAGCTGATATTATTAAGATAATGCGGCCAAGTAAGTGAGGTAGGCGTATTTTCCAACTGGCGCACAAAAGAGGCAAGCGTTCTCCTTCACAATTTAGTTTACTAAACAAAGCTGAGATGCTCGTGGAGAATGCCGCTATATAGAACTTTCAATTCTGTTCTTTCAATCGTACTTCAAAACACAGCTGTGCTTGTCCTCACACCATTGTGTGCATTGGTATGCAAATCACTGGGATGCATGAGATATTCCACTTTCTTTCTTTAAAAGCTGCTCGATGTGATTGTTATAGATCATCTTTCATTGGCGCTCGGTGTCACACTGGTTTGGGATAGCGAGACAAACTTTTTAGTAGGATACATTATCATCGCACCTTGTATGTTTCCCCAAAGGAAAAGTTCAAAAAGTTTTCCAGTTCAAAGTGAATGTTGAGCCATTGAATTTAATTTTTAACATTCTTATATCCAACATTTAAAGGTTATCATCTATCGGCCAGATAGATGATTACTGTACGGATCATTGGGGGTCTGACCACTGGGACAGATGGAAACATATATAGGAAACCACCCTTGGTCTCCAAAGTCTTGAGTAGATCTAGTGTGGTGACATAAGGGCTACTTGCATATCTGCTTTTCAGAAGAATATAGCAACTGGCCTTTGTCTCAACAGATCACTCCATTTAGTGTCCATGGGATTGATTGCAATAGACTACTGCATCACTGTACTCGGCCATTTTCAGGAGTCCCACAGAGAATGAATGGAGCAATGGTCTGCATGCTTTGTCACTGCTCCATTGTGATGAAGCACTTCACTCCAAGAAATTAGAACCCAACAAATCATCAAGACATCACCTATCCTGCAGATGCATCAATAGATCCAGTTCGCACTCGTGAGTCTGGTGGTGCTCTCATCAAGAAAAGGTGTCACACTTAAAATCAAAAGCAAAAATAATTATAGTCGAATTTTTGTTTTACAAAAGCTGAGTTAGAGCGGAAATGGGTAATTTATGTTGTTACTGATGAAAAAATCTTTGAAACTACTTCAACTACGTGAGTGTTGGTCTTTCTGGTTTTCACTATTCTGTAAATACACATAGTTTTAAATGTTGAAACAGAAGCCGGCGATATGTTCTTGGGATAAACAAGGAAGCAGATATAGCAATGTGCTCTTATGTGACCACAAAATAGCTTGGAGATCAAAGGTGGTCTCCACAATCCTCTACTTTTGCTTTTCAGGTTCGCTTGTCTGATCAGCTATCATCGTCAAAGCATATGATCTCGTCATATGATGGCATCAACCAATAAGTGTGTTCTCAAGAATAATTTCCTCAATTGGTTCTAGCCTTAAATCTATTACAATTGATTGGCTGTTGATGGAGGAACATGTGACCATTCCTGCCCATTTTTCTCCTCCAATTGGAAAAAAATTACACACAGAAATGCTCTTTAACAATTTTAGGAGAGTGATGACAGGTCTTTCAGGTCTGGTCACGTGCTCCTCAGTTGCATCTACTTTGTGAATAGAAGAGCTGTGCAGTCTGCAAGGAAGGCTGCATTAACAAGAGAAGGAAGAAAATCTATAATATTTATTGGTAAGTGCTTGAGATGAACAAATTTGTTTGAGTGGAATTGAATTCTCCTTGAATTTTACAATAATATGTATTCTCCATAATATATATTTTGAACAATGTGTTCAACGTGAACTGAACAAAACTGCAGCCAGCTGTGGCCATCATTTTGCTCAACTGTAGACAACCAGGCTAACTGCTAAAAAAAGAAAATCATAATACTGACTTCACTGGTCACCTATTCCACCATTTGGTACTCCAAGCATCTTTTTTCCACTATGCCCATCATGTGGATCTTCTTGGCCCCATTTCACTTCATGCCATGGCTTCCATCACTGACTAGGTCTCTGACATCACTGTCTGCCTTGCTGTAGTGCATGTTGTGATGCTACGATGTGCATCGACCAAGACCTAGTCAATGTAGTCCCATCAAAGGTCTAGTCGGCGGCAAAAATGGCATGGAGCAAAGCGGCTGAAGAGGATATGGGAAAGGGGAGAAGAGGTGCATAGAACCAGATGGCAGGTTGCAAGGGTGGTGGGATAAGCTAGTCAACTGAACGAGCCAACTCACCAAGGTTTTTCAAGATCAAGGCTCATATGAGCACATGGTATTGCCACAAACCAGACCAGTACAGTGCCAGTGCAACCCAGGTTTATATGTATTGTGGCTAGTGGATCTTCTGGTAAGGCAAGGCTCTTTCAAAATAATTAGACTGGAAGGTCCAATAGAAGATAACCCCATTTGGTGATGACTTTGTAGAGAATCACTTACCACTAGAGTCTACTACTCATGGGTCTCAAGTAACCTATTAAACATTCTTATTTCTGATACAGTACATCCGGTGCATTCCATGATACCAATGAAAATGAGAAGGCACTTTAAAATGGACATGCACATTTTCTGTATGGAAGGAAGCTGGACCCTCATGACCATTTCCTTTGTTGGTTATAAGGAACCCCAGTCCAATATTCGCTAGAACATGCATTTTTCATTCTAACAAACCTTTACGTGCCTTTGCATGAAATTGGATGCATCCCAAGTAGTATACTTTTTGCTTGGGTTTTCCCGAGCATACTCGGGTGCCCTCCAAGTATTTCGTCATGCTAGGAGATTTAGTATTTGTTGACACAGCTGCATGATTTGTGGCTGCTGGACAGCCTGAATACATGTGGGGGTTGCCTGTCAGGGAATCCTCACATGTATTCATGCTGTCTAGCAGCCACAAATCATGCAGCTGCGGCAACTCAAACCTAATCTCCGAGCATGCCATAAATACTCGGAGACCACCCGAGCATGCTCAGGAAAACCCGAGTAATGAGCACACTCGCTCATCACTAATCCCAAGGTGTAGCATGGTCCTAACCTATATACTTCTAAGGCTGCTATTTTACGACTTCAAGCGAATATGGCCAAGTACATGACCCCTTAATCACATAAATAAGAAGTCCAATGCATTGTATCAATGTAAGATATTTTCCTTGGAGCCATAGGTATATACCGTGTGCCAAGGAGCTGAATTACAATCAGCTGGCAGCATAGTATATATATCGAGCCAGCCACATTGTTTCCATCCATTTCAATTCCCATTTTTCTTTTTTTTTTCAAAGCCCGGCATTTTAAAGCAGGTTATAGTCTCGGTGAAGCAATCATCGTCCATAAATCAAGTTACAGCAGAGAAATCATTTGCACATCATTTAAGGACTGTTTGCTTTGAAAGACTCACCTCAGGTCCTTTACTATAGCCTTTCCCTCTAAAGATTTCTATTATTTGTTTTGTTCTCTTTGCCTTAAAAGTCCCGGGTAAAATTCATTGCAGTTGTTTGAAGATTAATAAAACAAAATGCATATTTATTCAGCCGAGACTGAGAAAGCCCTTGTTAAGATGATCATATAGTTTTCCCCTGGGCGCGATATAATACAAAAATGTCTATCTAAAAGTCTCCGAAGAATTGTTCAAAACAGCTCAGAGAAGTGAAGTTCAAGGGACTGATCTCACATGTGACTTCTATAAACATTCAGCCTTTGTTGCCCAGAAAGGGGCCACTTCTGGAGAATAAACAGATAGTGTTCGCGTATTGTCCTTTTTTTAGGAGACATCTTGTAACGGAGATCAAAATGGGCTTTAAAGACCCCGCTATATAGCACAATAGGGGGGCAATTGTGAGCTCCTGTATCAATTTGTGTGTGACCCACTCCAAGCCCGTGAGAAAGTATCAAACTCAAAATATGGACTGTATTTATCATCGGACTGGGCCACTTTTCGAAAAAAAAGTGTTTAAGAAACCAGAATGTAGAGAAGACACTTTTACGGATGTGGAAATGGCAAATATTTGTATTTATTTACATTTTTAATGCTTTTTTAACCCTTTTAAGAGATATCCACCTTTTTCAACAGTTTTTTTTTCGCAAATGCTAAAAACTTATTTTAGTTTTTATTAAAACTGTTGCACCTTTGACTTTTATAGTCTGTCTTCTGCTGGGTGCAGAATAAGTAAACTAAAAATCCATCAGGCAACTAGTTCTAACAGGTCTGAGTTTGTAACATATTTAGTCATTTTCTAGCTCCTCTCAGCCAATTTACAATTACAGACCACTTCAAAGTTGAATGTGCAGGAAAAGAGCCTGTTCAAGCGAAATGGTGCAAAATTTTTAATGAAACCGTATTACAAAATTGACTTTTTAACCCTAAATACATTCATTTAAGTTAAAATATATAAAGTAAATAAAATTATCAAGCTCAAACCTGCAATCCTGTACTATTGCATTGCAATAAATTGTAAATAGAGATGATAGAATCTGTTGAAATTTGTATCTACAGGTTCGCTCAAATTTTGTGGGGAAATTTGATTTACATCAAATTTATTCTATACAAATCAAATTTGCTATCTAAAGACTTTTATTAGATGCTGAAACCTAAAGGCCACCTCAACAAATGTTGAAAAAATGATCCACCTCTCCCCATCCCTCATCGGTTCTCTAACCACTCCGGACACTCTTCAGGGCACTTCAGTGCCACCGGTGCTGACTATGACTGACAGTGTCATGAAGTAATGGAACGGTGCATATCATGACATTGTCCATTGCTCATCGATGTCATGGGCCAAGTCGGTGCAGGAGGCACAGGAGTGACCGTAACCAGAAGGAACTTTGTGGCAGGACCAGTGAGTATAAGTATCATTTTTTCTTTTTATGCCAAAAACATATCCAGCAAAAGGGCGGTTGGATGGCCAAGTAACATCCAGCTGAGGAAAAGCACAAAGAAAATCAGAAAAGTAAGATGTGAAACTGGCCAAATAGGGAAATTTAAATGTGTTTTTTAGGATAATATTTATGACTTAGCTACTTTTAATAAAAGAAGTTGAGGTGGTCTAAAAACTTCTTCCAGTCTCCAGATAGTGCTCTATCCATTTCCTGTAATATTCTCTGTCCTTGGTGGCCTTGCAGCTTTACACGGACAGGCTTAGCAACAGCTACTCCAACTATTAGGTCCTAGGGAAGTCCTGTCCTTCACCCTCGAACCCCTGTTCACTAGGGAGTGTTCCGAATGTCAGATAATATGAATGTAAATACTAGTAAAATAAACCTAAAATTATTGCAATTTATTACATTAAGACCAACAAATCAGTAGACATTCTATATTCACTTTGTGACATTAACCAACAGAGAAAAAGAAGCAGCATATAGTCCGGGGTATAAGTGTAGAAAAAGCTTTATTAATAATAATACCAGGTTAAAAAACGACAGGGGGAAATAATCCCCGTGCTATACTCAGCACGCACCTACACGAACAGGGGACAGGTGCCTACAATACAAATACATCCACATTGTAACCAAGACAGATGTCACAGAACAATCAGAAGATTGTGCAGGCGAATAAAGTGTAACTACATAGATTGGACACACAGGTCCAAATAAGTATATATAAAAACACATACACAATAGGTATCGCTGATATACATACCGGTCAGTGTGGAAGACAATCACTGCGTAGACTGGCACCTCACCCCTGTCCCCCCCCGTTGTGACATTATATAACAGAATTAAAGGGATTTTCCATCACTGTGATATTGATGATGATCTATCTTTAGAATAAGTCATCAATATCAAACATTTAGAGTGCAACACTCAGCACCCCCGACAATCATCTTTTCAGCTCAGATCCATTCACTGTTTACATCTGACCCCTGCTGAAAGTGATTGCAGATGATTAGTGGGGCTGCCGGGTACAGGACCCTCAGTGATCTTCAGTCATGAATATCAAAGTAGTGTTGAACCCCGTAAAACTGTATTTGGTTGTAATATCTGAACACTGCATAACAATTAGATGAGTAGAGATGGGCGATTCCGAACACCTACTGTAAGATCATTACTGCCAGTCAGAGCACTGCCGCTTCCATGATGCATCAACCCGCAACTCTGACCGGAGGTAAAAAGTTTACCTCTGGACACAGGCGTCGGTCGATGGAACTACTACTCCCATCAACCTATGCCTGATGCCGCTAATAGTAGCGAGAGCAAGCAGCGGCTGATGTGAGTATTCACCAGCTGGCACCTGTGCTATAAATAATACAGAAAATGATGTGGGGTTCCTGTGTGTTTTTGATAACCAGATAGGCAAAACTGACAGCTGCAGGCTGCAACCCTCAACTGGCAGCTTCATCAAGGCTAGTTATCAAGAATAGAAGGGTCCCCACACTTTCTTTTAAAATTATACATATATATATATATATATATATATATATATATATAAGAGCACAGCAGCACATGTATATGAATCTAGGCCATGTGAAAACAGACAAATGTTTGATATGAATCATGCTACTCAAGAATATTTTTTCATAAAAAAAATTTTCAAAAAACTTTTTTTCTTAAAACTTAGTTATAGATAAAATGAAGATTCTTAGCGCATAAATTGGCCAATTCATGTGTGCCCATCAACCACAGCAAGGTGATCTCCCCCTGATGGGTCCTACTCTACTGTACATACCACTCTTGGGCCACCAGCCTACAACTTTGGACAAACATGTCACTCTGGGCTAAACCTAGAATTTATGGGCAGGTAGAGTTGATTACCGCCACCTGCAAGGTCAATGGGAGGAGTGCAAGATCAGCCTGGATGCAGCCACATCCATACACTAAACAAAGAAAAAAAAAAGCCAACCAGCACTCCCAATGTGAACACATGCAAGCTGCTTGCAGCTTGCATGTGTTCACATTGGGAGTGCTGGTTGGCTTTTTTTTCTTTTTTTTTTCTTTCTATATATATATATATTTTTTTTTCTTTTTTTTTCTTTCTATATATATATAAACCAGTGTATGTTTGTGTGTGTATCGACGATGATGTCATAAAGGTTGCCATGGCAAAGAAGATGTCATAATGGTTGCCATGGTGACGATTATCTCATAATAGGTTGTAATAGAGACTTTGATGTCATAATGGTTGCCATGGTGATGATGATGTCATAATAGGTTGTAATGGTGACGGTTATGTCATAATGGTTGTCAAGGTGACCAGGATGTCATAATAAGTTGCCATGGCGACGATGTCAGAATGGTTGCCATGGTGAAGATGATGTCATAATAGGTATATGGGCATGGAACTGTGGGATGGAGGATGTGTGATGGTATATGAGCATGGGACTATGGGATGGAGGATGTGTGATGGGTATATGGGCAGGGGACTATGGGATGGAGGATATGTGATGGGTACATGGGCATGGAACTATGGGATGGAGGATGTGTGATGGGTCTATGGGCACGGGACTATGGAATGGAGGATGTGTGATGGTATGTGGGCATGGGACTATGGGATGGAGGATATGCATGATGGGTATATGGGCATGGGACAATGGGATGGAGGATGTGTATGATGGCTGTATGGATAAGGGAATATGGGATGGAGGATGTGTATGATGGGTATATGGGCACGGGACTATGGGATGTAGAATGTGTATGCTGGGTATATGGGCACGTGATTATGGCATGGAGGATGTGTATGATGGGTATATGGGCATGGGACTATGGGATGGAGGATAATCATTATAATTTGTTATAACTAACCACAGTTAGTTACTATGCCTGGGCAATGCCGGGCTCTTCAGCTAGTTTAAATAAATATTTTTTAAAAATGGCATGGGGTCCTCCATTTTTTACAACCAGTCAAGCTAAAGCAGAAAGCTGGGGGCTGCTATTCTCAGGCTGGTAAGGGGCCATGAATATTTACGCTTTACCCATCTCTTTCCACTTGTCCTGTAGCGGTGGCAAGTGGGATTCATATTTCTGGGGTTGATGTCACCTTTGTATTGTCTGGTGACATCAAGTCCACAGTTTAGTAATGGAGAGACGTCTATAACAGGGGTCCCCAACTCCAGTCCTCAAGGCCCACCAACAGGTCATGTTTTCAGGATTTCCTTTGCATTGCACAGGTGATGCAATTATTACCTGGGCAAGACTAAGGAAATCCTGAAAACATGACATGTTGGTGGGCCTTGAGGACTGGAGTTGGGGACCCCTGGTCTATAAGACATCATCCATTACTAATCCTATAGTTATATGATAAATAAAGACACAGCCAGAATAAAGTCCTTTATTTGAAATAAAAAGCACAATTTTACTTTTTTTATTAAAATGGCAAAAACAGTTATACTCACCGAACGCCCAATGCATTGAATCCCTCTTCTCCTTTTAACTGTTCGGTAGAACCCACTGGACCCAAACATCCAGGATTTCACCCATCACTAGAGATGAGGGAATCAGTCTGATGTGAATAGACTTCATGTTGAATTTTTAGGAATTTGCTGAACCAGGCAAATTCGAACAGTTTGCAATTCTTTTTAAATTGCCAAATTACCGAGGATGGATTCTGCAAATTTTACACATTGCAGATGATTGCATTCATGACCACAGATGTGGTCAGGCCATAATGTCTTGCAGCTATCACATCACATGATATAGCACAGTCAGTCAGGATGGACTATCAGCCTACATAAAAGTTGAAGCAGCTACAGTATTTTGTGATGAATCTAAATAGTGAGAGAATGTCACAGCTTAACTAGCAATAAGGATAGAAAACCATAAAACACTGAAGAAACATTACAGAAAGTGTGTGGCAGCACAGCCATCAAATTGATTAGTGTGTGAGGAACAGGCTGCTAGTTACCTTCTTCTGTTTACCCATAGCCATAAATGTGGAGGTCACTTTGACATTACTAATGCTGTTTTTGCATTAAATAGCTTACTAGGGGTTGGATACAGTCCTAGGAGACTTCTGAGTGTTCCACACATTCTTTAACCTTCGTCAGGCTGCATAATTTTACAACGTTAACAGGCTGCAGAGGTACAATTGTACCTTCATATATATTTTATTGAAATTTGGCCAATATATTCTGGACCAAAACTGCAGAGATGTCACGAAATTTCAGCCCTCAACGGCTTTTCGAAAAAAAAAGTTATTGCAATTTTAAAACGGAATAGTTACAATTGTACCTACTCAGCCGGACGAAGGTTAAGTTCAATTGGTCAGCATTGTAGTATATTTTTGGAAAAATTTGGCAAAAATGAAAAATATTTTTTCAGTACAGTGTAATGATGTAATGAATACTGTGTAAATGCTATATATACTGTACAGTTCATAGCAGCAGTCCCTATCAGATAGGACACATGGGTATATTAGCTACCACTCTGCTTGAGGCATATTATGCATCGTGGTTTTTACAGAGAGGCACATCACTTGAACAGTCTCTTTAGCAGGATGTTCAATGGCAATGTTGGCCATTCACAGCTCTTCCTTTTGGGTGCCAGACTGTCCTCTACCTTCCAACAGAAAACACTGAGCAACATGAAGGTCATGTCACGCACTCAGGCATCAACCCAACTCAGTCTGGTGGGAACGTGGTAATTTAATGAGGCACAAACCTTTTCTTGTGCCCCAATGGCTGACAATACTTTCTAGCCGGTATATAAGTTTGTAAAAAGGTTTGTATGTGATACAGGTAACGCCATATCTTCATGTTTCTCTGCCACGTCGGCACCATATTGGGCACCTCCCATGGCAGGAACCAGTCTGTAGCACTTTTCTCTCTATCAGGCTACTGCTACTTACCTGCTCTGCTCCAGCTTCTCTCCCTTAGACATCACTGGGCTGGTTCCTATATATCTCCTCACAGCTGCTTCCCTGCTGGTCTCTAGGCACTCCAAATGCTCTATGAACCAGTCTATCATGCTTATCTGCATTGTTCTACAGTCCTCTTCCACCACTATTAGGGAAATGTGTGCACTTACCCAGATGGGAGTATCTGCCTCATCTGACTCTTCCTGATCCGAGATAATACTGATATATAGCTCCTATTGTACTGTAGGCATGGGAGCAGCATGCAATTGGTCCCTTGGGTAACCACCTGTCTGGGAGTGTTCTTTGCCCCTATTGGCCAGCGTTGAACCACTGCCATTGACTCTGCTGTCTTCTGATCTTAAGTAGTAGGGTTTTCCCGAGCACGCTCAGGTGATCGGTTGCTTGGATGCTAGGGAACATGTGGGGAACATGTAATCAAGCTGGCTAGTAGTCACAAATCATTCAGCTGCCGCGATGAAAACTAAATCTCCGAACACTAACAAATACTCGGAGATCACCCGAGCGTGCTCGGGAAAACCTGAGCAACGAGTATACTCGCTCATCGCTAATCTTAAGCCTTCTGTGCTCCTCGGGGGCAAACTTATCCTCCCAGCACTTTCCTTTGGTAAGCACAACTGCTATAGCCATGTGCAGGGGTCTTACACTATCAAGCTTTCTTTAAGGGGCCCAACTACAGTCAGTCACCATCTACAATGATGACATTTTCCGCAAATAACTGCAAAAGCTTTAAACTGTCACAACTAACTGTACGACCAAAATGTGACCGTTCCCCTTTTCATTATAGACCCCAAACTCCTATCCTACAAATGCAATTCCTTAACTGCATTTCTACTTCTTTGCAAGACTTAAAAAAAAAATACATAAAATAAAAAGATTTAAAAAAAAATCTTTTCCTGGATGAGCACAAAACACGTGCAGTTTCAGCAGAAACTTTTTTTTTCCCTCCGATTTGTAAAGATGATTGCTACCTATTCACAGGGTTTCATAATACGGCACAATTAAGTCACAATGAATCCCTCGTCTGAATGGCGGGATGCAAAATAACAACACTGGTAAAGTAACGGAACGAAAAACAAATTTAAATTTCTTTAGATATTCTCTTTGGCAGACAATACGTCACCGTAAAGGCTAATTTATTCATCGGGTAAAAAGGAGCCGTATCCTTTTATTGATATTTTAAGCGTATTATACAACAGGTGATCGCAAAGTTACGTTTTTCGGTAATGGCAACACCTGCAGCGCTGTAGAAAAAAAAAAAAAAAAAAATGATGATTTGAGTCTGTCTACCGAAGCCTCTGGAAAAAAAAAATGGATTGGCTTTGTGTACGCGGCTCGCATAATTGCAGAAATGCTGCTCACTAAGAGATTTTATTTTGTGTTTTTGGAAAGAGTTCATTTTTTGGTTCGTTCGCTTGCGTGTTTATTTTTCTGTGATTTGAATTTAATTAATGACGATGGAAAGCAGCTGTGAGGAAGAGGCAGTGGGCACCGGGTAGCTCTGCTGATTTGGGGATTTGGGAAGAAGTATTCAGCCTGCTACCTTTTCAAGGCCAAGCAGATCAATGGCAATGATGTCTTCTTAATGAGTCTCTACACCTGTACCTTGATTTAACACTTGCGCGGTGACAAGCGGCGGCTGTGCCATTTTCTATCTTTATGGATGACTCTTTATTTTTATTTTTTTTTCTTCCTGTGATAGATCAATGCATGTTCAAATGCGGGACACCAGCCAAGCAGCCGCTTTTTATCTTCTATTACTGTGACACTTTACTGTAGTCGAGTGTCTTTTTCACAGCTAATGACTAAATATATCTAATCATAGATTATTCAGTGTTTATCTAGAGTCTCCGTGCCAGGTAGCCTTTGCATAAAGAGGTTTCACCTACACTAATGCTCCAAGCGCATGAAAAAACCCTGAATCATCCGAACGTTACTGTCAACAAAGGAGAGGGCAAAACGTTTCCCATCGGCAGCAAACAGGGTATTTTTTTAATGGTAGGAAGGATATTTGCTACAGTGAAATGGGTTCATATTATTTTATGGAAATGTTGAAAATAGATCTCGCATACGGCTTTAAGGCTACGTTCACACGTTGCGTTTTTTTGCCATTTTTATGCAAATTTTAAGCTGCATTTCGCAGTACCAGCAAAAGCTATGATTGATAATTCAGAAATCTCATGCACACACATTGGGTTTTTTCCCTGACCGAATTGGAAAATTACTGCATTTTTGAAAACTGCAGCATGTCACTTTTTTTCAGCGTTTTTGCATTTTTTCATCATAAAAAAACAATCAATGATTAAGTGCAAAAATGTAGTAAAAAATGTAGGTGTCAGGTTTTGCTACGTTTTTGGTGGGGGGAAAAAAGCATTATGTGAAACACATTTATTTTTGTGATTTTTCCCAAGTTTCAACCAAAATGTATTGGTCTCCTCACCTGATAATTGTAGTTAGTACAGTTTAATCCAATTAGTGATACTGTATGTGTATAGTAAACATTGGCCGACCAAAGTGTGAACTTGAATAATACCTGATCAACTCAAAGGCCGACCAAAGTGTGAAAGAAAACAGTGTCCTACAAACTCAATGCCCTGCAAATGTTTTAGGTAAACTATTCCTGACCAATTCTCCTCCCCTACTGTTACATTTGTAATTCTGTATTTTTTCATGAACTCATATAAACGTTTTTGTTCCGAATAGTCACTATTTTTTCAGACATATAAGACTTTTTCCACTAAATAATTTGATCAAATTGCTTTTTCTTTTTTCAAAATGGTTTTATGGTTTCACATATGTCTTGCATTGGTGACCGAACATCACCTTGCATTGTTCATGCTTCTGCGTGGCGAAAGCAAAAATAAACTTTTGAGATCCTGAAAAATGCAGCAAAAAAAGCAGCAAAACCTGCATTTTGTAAGCAGCTTCTTTTCTGTCAAAAGAGCAGGTTTTGCCTGCAGAAAAAAATGCAGAAAAAATGCAACGTGTGAGAATAGCCTTAGACACTGGGATTTACTGCATTATTTTTGCTGTAAGAAGATACTTTAAGAAAACGCAGGTGGTGTTTTTTTCTCAAGCACCTTTTTTTCCTCTTCAGGGGCGAACATATCATTGGTGTAACATGTGCAGGACCCAAGAGGTATTGTGGCCACTACCACCTCCAAAGCAATGTATAATTTTGCATTTTTGTGAGGGCCCATGCACTGTTTTTACATAAAGACACTTTTCTGCCTGGTGGGGTCCTCTTGAATGCCTTTTGCAGTGGCCTTGCCACTTGCATATTTTTTCACATTCTATGTATAAAATAGTGTCGGTTTCCACGCGGGAGAATGGAAAGTTCACTTCTTTTATTCGGGCTTTTGAAGCCTGAATCTATTAAAAGAAGTGACGGAAGACAAAGCATGTGCACAGCGAGTTGATTTGACCTTCCTGAGCATATGTTCATTCTTTTTGACGTTCTTTAGTGTTTTTTCAGGTGGGTTCCAGGTGGAACGCTCAATCTAGTCTTCTTGGCTGCTCCGGCTGGATGGCACATGTGCCGTGCTCTTGGCCACCTGGTATGGTCTAAGGATTGTCCCCTACTCTAAAAGCGATTGTCAGTGGTCCTAAGGAAGAGTAAGAAAAATTCTACACTCACCTGCAGTGATCACATGATGTTACCTCTAGTTGCAGAAGCCCTGAAACCGGTGGGAACTGATAGTGCTGCTCCTCTGTGCAGTACATTGTGTGGTGGAGCGGCAGAGGTCTGGGAGGGTAGTATTAAATTTTGCTTAATTAGTCTTATATGGGCCATTTGAATATAACTTTTAAAGTAGGACCGCTACCCCGGCCAATCGAGATGTATTGTTCACTAGTCAGTCAATGGCTGATTCACAATTTTTTTTGTATCTTGTGCCAGCAATTGTATTCTAAATCACACTATCTGGCGAGATATTCTGGACTCCTCTAGTGTTTTCCTAGACTCTGATCTCAGGTTCTGACCTGGCTGTTTCTTGACTAGTTTTCTGAATTAAAATTTGGATTCCAAGTCTGGTTTGATCATGGACCGTTTGACTATTCCTTTACTTTTGTGCTTTGCCTGAGTCTCCTAGACTCTGATCTCAGGTTCTGGCCAAGCTAGTTGAGATGAATTATTTCATCTCTCTCGAATAGGCAGTGAGGACCTGCAGATACAGTCTGGGAGACCATGTAACAAAATTCAGACCCCTGTTGAGATGCTAAAGGGTGAAGACTAAAGATTTCTTTAAACACTCCTAAATAGAAACCTGACTTTTGAAGCCTGTTTTGAGCTCATAGTTTTCTTACAATAACTCAGTTCTTAATTTTTGTTGTAATGTGTATTCTGGGAGTTGGAAATGCATGTTTTCCCCATGGAGTCTGTACAAAGGAAATCTCCAATTGTAAACCCAAACACTGAGCATATTTTTTTCTAAATTAGTAAAATATAGCTAAGATACCAGGAAAGTTTATTCTTCCAACCTGGAAAGTGTCAAAGTTTTACATAAAACTGTAAACTATAGACTCAGTTCATTACTGCATTTGTAGTTTTGTTTTCTTTTCTAGTTTCCAGTGTTTTTCCTGTTTTTGATTTGTCCAAAATTATTTTTAATCTGCACCTTTTATAAAGACAATTTTACCTGTGTTTGATTTTTTTTTTGTGTTCGTTATTGTGGGCTTTTTTGTTTTCCAGATATTTGTGTCTGATTCACAAATTGTGACTTTTGAAAAAGCCAAAAATTTTGCCACAAATGTACTCCAGTTCCCCATCGGAGTAATTTTTATGTAGTTTTGATTTTTTTTGCCAAATTTTGTGAAATTTTAGTGGTACATGGGAATGTTTGTGCTAAAAAGTCACAAATAAGTTTAAAGACAAAAAATAAAGAGCATTTTTCTATTTCATGAACTGCATGTGACATTTTGAAGAATTTGGTGTTAAAAAATTGTCAATGGATACCACAAGACCAAAAAAGATAAGTGACTTGAAAAAAATGCAAATGATGAATCTAGCTCTAAAGCTTTGTGAAATCCCATGGAAAAACTCCTGCTGCATGTAGAGCAGAAAATTCCAAAGTAAGGCCCCAATCACTGACATCATTCGGTGCTCTACAATTATTAGCTCGACTGAAATTGCTCATCACAGATATCCTTTTTGGCAACTGTTATCTGAAGCTGTACACCATCCCAAACTAGTACATCTGCTCCTGATGGAATCTGCTCCAAACTAGGCACTGTCCAATCAGATGTCGGCAGATGACGCTTAAGGGAAAACAAATCTTCCAAAATGCTTCAAAAACTCAACACTGCCTCAGAAAATGAAAAATGCCTTCAAAAACTCCCCATAGAAGGAGCATGTATTTAAAGCAGTTTCCACCAGAAAATTTGTCATTTTTGACCTCCTCCCAAAAAACTCTGTGAGCACATGTCTCATTTCCTTCTGTCAGTGTGTCAGGGCACAGTGAATAACAGTTCTGCTGTCCAATCCAGTGGCTTGCTGAGCTGTCATTATGGTGATTGACAGGTCAGCCTATGCAATTAGATGCTGGGGCGTGCTGAGCTGTCAGTATTTTGAGTGACAAGTTAGGCTACGTTCACATTTGCGTTGTTGGGTGCAGCATCGGCGACGTGACGCAACCAACAAAGCATGTGCACAACGCTGCGTTTTGCGACGCATGCGTTGTCATATGAAAGCACAGAGCAGGAATTTCGGCACAGGAAAAACGCTATAAGTAGCGTCCTCTGCGCCCTGTCTGTGTGTCTATATGACGCATGCATTGTAAAACGCAGTACAACGCATACCGGCGCATATCCATTTGCCCCCCATGTTAAACATAGGGGCGCATGACGCATGCGTCGGTATGCGTCGGTGATGCTGCGCCCAAAGGCGCAAATGTGAACGTAGCCTTAGTAGTCCAATCAGGACTAGGGTGTGCCACGGCTTCATTCATTTGTCTCTTGTTTAGAATAATTACCGGACTATTTAGCCAGCTCTCTGCCTCAGATTGTTGCCAAATGTAGCTTTGCTCAAGAGGTGTATGTTTGCTCTGTGCTCCTAGTCTTGTATTTTGATCTTGGCTGCTCGACCTTGGATTTGGCTTGAACTTCCATTTGTCTAACCCTTTTGCTATGATCCACTACCTTCTTGGAATTCTGATCCCGGACTGTGACCTGACTACGCCTTTTCTCACCCCTTTGTCTATGACATACCCTCTTGGCTTATGACCTCAGCTTGTCCGTGAGTAGTGACTAGAGTCACAGCACCACTATTAAGGAAGCATGACTCAAATTCTCTTGAACTGGAGTCTGTAGCTGCTCCTGCAGTGTGGTTCTCCATCCTGCCCCATAAATAGAAGTATAGTTGCACTAAACCAGCAGATATCACAAAAGTAATTAAAGAAAGATCGACTATTTCCATAATTGATGCATTTCTTTATGATTTTCATATACAACCATATTGTCCAATTTCCTAGAAAATGTTGCTTTTTTAGAAAATATATAAGTCTCCGCTGTATTAGCGTAGATAAGTCTGTAGAGAACTGGCTCTGAGACACATTCCAGGCAAGGTTCTTCAATTGATTTCATTAGTTCACCAGGTTAATATCAATAAGGTTGCAGGTGTCCAATGCGTCACAGTGATAATGACAATACCGGCCACTTAAACCATTAGGTTGTCGCATTACAGTAAAATTATTAGCCCGTACAAAGAATTAATGTCTCATTTTTTGTGTTTAGTCTCCAGTGGAGCTCGTCTGTCTTTCCCCAGGAACTTGCAGCTTACACAATAGAAAAGATATCTATCGCACTTCTCAGATAACAACGGCAAGATCACTTCCACACAGAAAAAAAAATAAAACACAAAAATAATAAAAACTCAATGACATCACATGACCCTATCCATCTGTGTCTGTAATGACATCACAAGAACGATCCCATCTGTTTGGATAAATTATGTAATGTTTCTAAAGTCTGTTCGATGCTCCCATCTGTCTGAATTTTCTTGGGACAGTCCTAATTTTTTAGATAATTTTATAAACTTTAAAAAATGTCTTTTTGTTTTTTTTAATAAAGTTGTTTCATGTAAAATTTTTAATTGAACATTTTTGGATATAGGGATCCTGTTACTGCAAAAATAAAGATAGGACTTTTTCATAGCAGGCTCAACTTTGGATAAAGCATACGATACCAATTTATCGTCAATTTACTTTGATCTATACTATGATGAGGGAAATTTACAGAAGATAATATAAATCAAATATGGAATCTACTTACAGAAACATGATACACACAGTTAATATAAATAATAGATGGGGGGTGACTTGCTACAAGTAGAATGTAATGTCGTACACATATGCCGGGAAATAGTTGCATGAAGCAGTTACATTTTTCCTAAAAACGTTCCGTATCTGCGATATGTTGGGATTCAATAACATTAAAATAAAAAACTATCTGAAAAGTAATTAAAAAATGTATATATAATTCCACATATCAAGTGATTACATTTTAGACCATTCTTTGTTGGCATGGGGCATAAAAAGGCAGAAAGAAATATTGGAGTGAGTGGTAACTGGTAGAAGAATTGTCTTAGTCCTCTTTCCAGATCAAAAAAAGTACATGAACTTAAAGGAGGTCATTTATCTTGGCTAGCTATCGGTACAATGCTCATTTGAGGGAGAAAAAATTGTCAATGGGGAGAAAGGAATAAGTCCATGTCCGGTGTTTCCATCAGCTACTTATCACTCATGAGAAAATAGGATTGGTCAAGCTGAATTGAAACATTTCCCAATCCTTGTTTCCCCTATAATTAGGTCAGAAAAGCTTGAACCTTCCCTATCGGCTGTTGCTTAGTCCCCTTGAAATTGTCAAGTTCAGCCAATGTTTATTATTCAATTTATTCTGGGATCTTTTAGGTGCATTCCCATCTCCAATATCCTATCCCAATATGTAGTAGGTGTAGTAATAATAATAATAATAATAATATTAGCAAATACCTCCATTTAGAAATGTAGTACAGTTCTTTTGATTGGCTATGTCACTTACCCCATGTGCAGAGCGTTGCAGTAGCTTAGGTATCCATGTTTATAACCACTAGCAACTAACTGGCACCACATGAACCACCATAACCAAGGATACCTAAGCTACTGTAATGCCCTGTACATGGGGTGAGTGACATAGCTAATCGGGAGAACAATACTACATTTCTAATTGTAGGTATTTGCTAATATTATTATTACATTTGCTACATATTGGGATAGGATCTTGGAAGGTTCATTTGAAGTGTGAATGAGCCACCGGTGTTGACGTTTTCTGGTCTTGATTGCTTCTCTATAACTATAGAGTTCCAAGATAACAATGTATGCATTTGCTAATAGACTAATTGCAATTCCAGAAAACTTTTTACATGTCTTGACAGAAGTTTTGAATCATGGTGGGCTTGGGCTGAGACCCCCAGTATCACTAAAAAGAAAGGGTAGAAGCTCTCGACTGAGCGGAGCTATTTTAGAAGACTGATGATGGACTTATAGAAAGTCTATTAATTCCATTTTCAGTCTTAGAAAAATTAATGCTTGGCTGAGTGCTACTTCCCTTATGTTTTAACGTTCAATCTCAGCACCGATTAACCATTTTGCCACCAGGTGCCAATGGAAGTGCGTCGGGAATCCACAGCTCTGTACACAGTGTAGTGGTCGTTCTCCGGTACTGCAGCCTAGCTTCCATTCACTTCAATAGGAGTTGTTCTGCAGTGCTTGAGAACAGCCACTACACAGTGCGTGAAGTTTTGGTGTTCCTACTCTACACGCCTTGTACTTCCAACAGCCATAGGACTTTGCCACAGCAGATTGGTGGGAGTGTTAGGTGTCGGACCCCTACTGACCTGATATTGATGACCTATCCTAAGAATAGGTCAATATTGTTGTTCTGGCTGTTATGACCTGGTGGTTAGGACAACAATGGACCTGGTGGTTAAGAGCACACAGAAAAAACCTGATAGTGACAAAAATACAGGACAAGCTCTGGGAAGTGGAAACTCTGCTGACCGCAATCCCTAATCCTATCGCAAACACTAGAAATAGCTGTGGATTGCGCCTAACGCTCCCTATGCAACTCGGCACAGCCTAAGAACTAGCTAGCCCTAAAGGAGGAAAACAAAGCCTACCTTGCCTCAGAGAAAATTCCCCAAAGGAAAAGGCAGCCCCCCACATATATTGACTGTGAAACAAGATGAAAATCACAAACACAGAGATGAAATAGATTTAGCAAAGAGAGGCCCGACTTACTGAACAGAGAGAGGATAGGAAAGGTAACTTTGCGGTCAACACAAAACCCTACAAAAAACCATGCCGAGGGTGCAAGACCTCCGCACCGACTCACGGGGCGAAGGCGCCCCCTCGGCGTCCCAGAGCTTCCAGCAAGCAGGACAAAAATCAAATAGCAAGCTGGACAGGAAAATAGCAAACAGTAAAATTCAAGCAGGAACTTAGCTTCTGATAGAGTAGACAGGTCACCAGCAAGATCCTGGAGCGGACTAGACCAATACTGAAACATTGACAGGTGGCATGGAGCAATGAACTAAGTGGAGTTAAATAGAGCTGCCAGTCAACGAATTAGCCTCGTCACCTGTGAAAGGAAACTCAGAAGCAGCAGCACCACTCACCGCCACCAAAGGAAGTTCATGGACAGAACTAGCCGAAGTACCATTCCTGACCACAGGAGGGAGCTTGACAACAGAATTCACAATATCTGGCTAGACACTTTAATTCTCCTTTGTCCTTCCTGCCACTGGGACACCAAAGATGTTGTGTTATAGGGCTTGTCTAGACGGCAGTATAACTCGGACGAGTGCTATCAGTCGTGCTTATGAGTACCACTCTTCCCCGTTTTATTCTATGGAGCCATATTTGGGCACAACTCCTAAAAATGTATGAAATAAATTGAATAGGTGCAACCGACCTGGTGTGCTGATGGAAATTCCTCCTAGGAACTTCTGGCAGTGTGTAAAGTGAAGGGTGCTCCCAATATAGCAGATATAATCGAATTGAAAAATGACCAAAAAAATGGCAGAAGAATAAAATAAAATAAGAGCCAATTTTATTTTACAACACAACGCGTTTCAGCTGTATCCAGCCTTCTTCAGTTGTCTGCCAGGTGGCTGGTTACAGCCGAAACGCGTTGTTCTTTAACACAATTTTCTATTCTTTTTGGTGATCTTTGGTGGTAATGTTTCCATTATATTAGTACATCTGCTATCGTATCTCCACCCTAGATAAAATATGAGATTGCGATGGACCCAGAATAGGGATCCCACCAATAGATATTACCGGGAAGCAGATTCCTACACACATAAAGTAGCTGGAGCTTTGAACTTTTTGATTCATTAACGTTAATCCTTTTCTGTAATGCATCCTATTCTATGACTTTGGTTATGATAAACTGATAGGAAGCCTGTTATAATGTATTTCAGTTAGGATGAAGCACTTGAAAGAAATTGGTTTTGCTATACACATGATGTGAAAAAATCAATAGTACTTTAGTCTGACAAGCTCTGTCAATAACCATTGTTACAGTTCAGAAAGTCGTTAATGGATAGTTCTTCCAAAAACCAATGCTTTCAACACATGTTAAAAGTACTCAAATGTACCCTGGCAGGAATTAATTATAGGTAACCCCATGGGATTATATACAAATGTTTTTTTTTATATATCGAGAGCGAAATAAAAGTCAGAGGAAGGTCTGAATTTTCCCCTGAGATCTTGAATAAGCGCGGCTGATGAGCCCACCTCGCGTTCATTTTGATATTGAATAATGTGGTTTTTCTAATAAGAAACTTGCTCACATTTCCAGAATTAACATAAAAAGATGTATAGTGTCTCTGGCCATTTTTCTCTTTTTTTTTTCCCGCTTACAATGATTTCCACTACTGTTGAGCAGCCGCTTGTTTTACACTATTGATTCCATTAAGGTGAATAGATAAAGGTAATAGGAAGCAGTTAATTATTGCCCATTTCTTCTTATTGATTGAATATAAAGGCAATTCCGACCCAAGGGTTTCATATGAAGACTTTATTCGCCCCTGGGAATAGATGTGTATTTCAGATGACAGACGATAGAGCAGATTTTATTTCATCCTAACCATTTTTTATATTCTCTCGAATATATTTAAGCCCATTAGAGCACAGGATGAACATAAAACCATCATCACCAAACATTCTGCGACAAATTCTTTGCAAAATCTGCACGTGGATTTTTTTCCGCAGGCGATACATTTCGGTAATACAAAGCTACGGTAATTTTGCATCTGTAATTCCGACCACAATAATTCACATTTCCGCTACATGTGAATGAATGTAGTCTTCCAAGATTGTTATTGAAAACAGCGCCACGTCTCTCTGCTGGTTGTTTGTAGTACTGCAGCTCAGCCCCAGTCCGGCGTCATTCTGCAAGGCTTCTTGAAGTATCGGACATTGACTTACAGGGAACTATAGTTGTGAGATTGCAATTTTACTTTTTTAGGGCATGTACAAACGTCACATTTTTGCCACATTTTTCTCGCGTTGCTTTGATGCGTTTTTGATGGGAAAATGCAGCACTTTACTAAAAGCCTGAGATTTCTGAAGTCTCATTCACACACAGATTATTTTTTCCTTGAAGATTTGAAGCGGTTACAAATCTGAAGCATGTGAGTTCTTTCAGCATTTTTGCAGTATTTTGAAAAGCACATGCAAAATGTGGGGGAAAAATGCTAACTTTTTTATGCAAAGAGACACGTCTTTGATGCAGAAGTATCTGCAGGAATTAGTTAACATGTGCACATACACTTATGGGGAATCAACTTACCGTATAAACTCGAGTATAAGCTGAGATTCGCAGCTTATTTTTTTTAGGCTGAATGTGCCCCTCTCGATTTATAGCGGAGCGGCAGCTGTCCATCATACTCACCTGTTCCCAGCGCATCTCTGCACGTCCCTGCTTCACCAGTGCCCGCAGCTCTTCCTGTGTTCAGCGGTCACGTGGTACCGCTCATTAATGAATATGGACACGACTCCACTCCCAGAGGGATGGAGCCGCATATTCATTACTTTAATGAGCAGTACCAGTGACCGCTGAACACAGGAACAAGTTGCTGGCGCCATCGCATCGGAGAAGCAGAGACCGCGCTGGGAGGGTGAGTATAACGTGGGAGGTGAGCCATGCCATATTCACCTGTCTCCCCTTTCCACCGCCACGCGCCGCTCCGTCTTCCGCGTCCTCTGGCTGTGACGTTCAGGTCCGAGGGCGTGATGATGTGTTTAGTGTGCGCGCTGCCCTCTGCCTGAACAGTCACTTCAGAGAGACGAAAGACAGAGTGTTGGAAAGGGGACAGGTGAATATCGCAAGTGCCGGTGTTTTTTTAATCACAGCAGCAGCATATGGGGCAAATTTTTCTATGGAGCATCTTATGGGCCCATAATCAACCTTAATGCAGCATTATATCGGGAAAAGATTGCCTTGCACAGGCATGTACTACGGAGGACAGAGAATGAACTTCAATCCAATATTGCGGCCAGCCTGCAGCCAGCGGGTAAGGAAAGGGTGAATCAAACACCTGAAAACTACGCCCATATGACCGGAAACCAGTCCCGCCAAATTCAGGTGACAGGTTCCCTTTAACTACAAATTAATCGTAAAGCACCAAAAAGTATTGAAAAAGAATACAGCATCAAGGGTTAAATTATTTAAGTAACTGCTTGCCTTATTATAATCTAGCTATAAATATAAGGCCCTCTTGGGGTATGCACTCTAGATGAGTTGTCTCCACTGGAATTATAGAAAGTGTTGCCTTTGACCAAGCGGTCGAATTAGCGTGAAGGGTGTTTTTGTAAAGGAATAGATTATTTGGTTAATGCATTTTTCAGCAGAGGCATCGTTTTTTTTTTTTCATGTGATGATTACAAGTTCATGAAAGTATTCGTGAGGTCAGCTGGTGTTGTGGGAAAAAGAGAAGCGTTCTATTAAATTCAGTAGTAAAACGACAGGCTCAGTATCCTCTTATTATCATGGGCATGTGTTTATATTTTACTTTCCTTAATTGGCTATCTTTTATTTACTTTAAATGAACAATTTGGCAAGTTTAGCTCCCTCGATATCAATGAGGCACAAAGTGTGTTAGAAGTTTGGATTATAAAGTCATACTTTCAAGGCTGGAAATCCAAACATCCCCAAGATACTCGAGAAATAATTGGCTAATGTAAATTAAAATTAGCTTGGTAAAGATAACTGTCCGTTTTATTCTGTCTCTCAGGAAACGAACGAGTTAACTTTAGGTTAGGTTTTTAACTTTGGTAAGTGCAGGAAATAGTCATGCCGCTTGATTTTTTTTTTTTTAATGGTGCTTTCATAAAAACAATATGTACCTGACCTACATTGGAATAAACATGTTAAATAAATATCTTCCTTTTCATTCTGGCCATCACGAGCCTAAAATATAAATTAATAAAACTTGGAGAATAGAAGGAACTTTGGATCATTGCTCAAAGTTTTGGAAGAAAAGCACTAATTGAAACTTTTTTTTTAAATAAAGTGAGATAGCTAAAAGAGTTTTTATTTTAAAAAAATCTTCCCACATGTCTTTGCTAAGTCCAAAGGTAACATTGGTTTGGGTTAAAGAGGTAGGAGATCCCTAGAATCCCATAACAATGTTCACTAGAAGTAATGCCAGCTCATACACCTCCATGAAAAGTTGTCTTCTGGCTTAGGCTTGAAAAAATATCTTTAAGGACATGTCATGTTTGGTCAACCTCTTCTTAAATCAGAGTTCTTAAAACAAGCTAATGAAATCTTAAACTATCTATTTTTATCAATGGTTGTCATTGTATGTACTGGGGCTCTCACGACCTAAAGGACTCTCTAAGGCAATACTCAAAGGCTTAAGATATATAGTAGATTAAAGTCTGCAAAACTATCACCATTTGATGTGATTCAGGGTCTCCCAACTCTTAAATCATCTGTTGGGAGGATAGCCATCGACAGTTTACCATCAGATATCTAATGGTGTTTTTACACTAGTTTTAGGCTCACCTGGTAAAGAGATTCTCAAAACCCAAGATCTAGGAGGTGGTCACAGGTGAGGCATGCAACAAAAATCTAACAGAGATACTGAAATCCGCAGACAGGAAGCAGAGGTACTGGAAGCTGCAGACAGAAAGGTTAACTGAGGTATTGGAAGCCATAGGCAGACAGGAAGCTGAGATACTGGAAGCAATAGGCATACAGGTAGCTGAGATCCTGGAAGTCACAGGCAGACAGGTTAGCTGAGGTACTGGAAGCCCGAAATCTGCCCGATGAGAGGCAAGTCATGAAAGCCTCATCATGGCATTGGCCATGGGGTCTCCAAACCAATCTCCGATTATCATTGCATCCAAGACAAAACCGGGACTCCTCACTGAAGAGCACAGACCTCCATTCTAACCTTCATTGCCATCTTGTTATGTATCATGATGGCCTTTGAAAGTGGTGATGTGCAGTTGAAGGAGCTCTTCTTAGTGCATATCTGTCTTGTAGCCCAGTGTCATGCAAACTCTTTTGATGGTTTGTGTATACACATCTGCATATCTTGGGCTCAGTATGTAATGTCCAATTTTACTTGCACCGAATGGATCAATACTAATCATGCTTAAAATCTGACATGCCCATGAAGGTGCCTTCACAGGGGAATGTCATACCAGTCCTAATCCTGGAATTATGGTGTGGGGTGGTATAATGTACAGTAGCAGGACCCCTCTAGTCTTCATTCCAAGTACACCAACAGCTTGGTGTTACAATGATTTGGTTGTGGATCCAGAGCTATGGCCATTTTTCCAAACTTTCGCAGGAGCCATTTTTTAACACAACAATCTCATCCTGCATGTTGCTCGTACAACTGTTGGTATATTGCATGGTGCAAATGTGCTACCATGGCCTGTAGAGTCTCTTGATTTGCATCCCATCGAGCACATCTAGGTTGGTCTTTCAGTGGTGATTACACAGGTGTTGCCAGCAGTGGATCTTGATGATTTTCATGATTTTTTTTTTTTATCTCAATGCTGAAGAATTATAGATCACTATATTATATTCAGAAAAATTAGTAATAAAAACAAAGAGGTTACATATCATAGGCAGTAAAATAAGCTAATCTGTAGTAAACACATCTGTAAAGACTTTTTCTAATAAATTTAGTTCTATTATTTTCCAGTTTTCAAATTAAACTATAGCGCTTCAGACACATCTGACAGAAACCGTGTGAAAACCAGACTCAAGAAGTTCATAATTCGTCGTCCCTCTTTGAAAACTCTACAGGAAAAAGGACTAATTAGAGGTATTACTAAAAACAATTATTTTATATTTTGATATTCTTCCAAAATTGTATTTTATTCCATTCTGCATGTCACCATCATTTTGAATGTACTATTAGATTTTATTTGTTACTGTTTTGTTAAAGTTTATCATTAGACAAAAAAAATGATTTTTTGTTTTTCTGCATAAGCAACAATCTTTCACCTTTCAAAATATTTTTTTTTTTAAAGCACATTGGGATTTTAGCATGTGGAGCTCGTCAAAGTTGAAAAGGGATCTGTTATTCTGGGGCTAAATGTCGCTGCATGGGCTAAATATGAAACAAAATTCTGAACCAAAGCAATGCATATACATCAACTAATTATTCTATATCTAAATAAGCATTGTGAATAGTGATATATATGTGCACAAGGAAGAATGGCAGACCATTCGGATCAAATAGTGAACCCAAAAGAAAAATTACCGAATAGAGGTCAAGGGGTGTATGCAAATAAAGGATAGGTGAAACAAGAGATTTTTACATTAAAACACCTTTATTAAAGAGACATGGTGAAGCGGTGGCATGACTAACTAAGGGGTGCCTAGTACATACATAGTAACATAGTAACATAGTAACATAGTTAGTAAGGCCGAAAAAAGACATTTGTCCATCCAGTTCAGCCTATATTCCATCATAATAAATACCCAGATCTACGTCCTTCTACAGAACCTAATAATTGTATGATACAATATTGTTCTGCTCCAGGAAGACATCCAGGCCTCTCTTGAACCCCTCGACTGAGTTCGCCATCACCACCTCCTCAGGCAAGCAATTCCAGATTCTCACTGCCCTAACAGTAAAGAATCCTCTTCTATGTTGGTGGAAAAACCTTCTCTCCTCCAGACGCAAAGAATGCCCCCTTGTGCCCGTCACCTTCCTTGGTATAAACAGATCCTCAGCGAGATATTTGTATTGTCCCCTTATAAACTTATACATGGTTATTAGATCGCCCCTCAGTCGTCTTTTTTCTAGACTAAATAATCCTAATTTCGCTAATCTATCTGGGTATTGTAGTTCTCCCATCCCCTTTATTAATTTTGTTGCCCTCCTTTGTACTCTCTCTAGTTCCATTATATCCTTCCTGAGCACCGGTGCCCAAAACTGGACACAGTACTCCATGTGCGGTCTAACTAGGGATTTGTACAGAGGCAGTATAATGCTCTCATCATGTGTATCCAGACCTCTTTTAATGCACCCCATGATCCTGTTTGCCTTGGCAGCTGCTGCCTGGCACTGGCTGCTCCAGGTAAGTTTATCATTAACTAGGATCCCCAAGTCCTTCTCCCTGTCAGATTTACCCAGTGGTTTCCCGTTCAGTGTGTAATGGTGATATTGATTCCCTCTTCCCATGTGTATAACCTTACATTTATCATTGTTAAACCTCATCTGCCACCTTTCAGCCCAAGTTTCCAACTTATCCAGATCCATCTGTAGCAGAATACTATCTTCTCTTGTATTAACTGCTTTACATAGTTTTGTATCATCTGCAAATATCGATATTTTACTGTGTAAACCTTCTACCAGATCATTAATGAATATGTTGAAGAGAACAGGTCCCAATACTGACCCCTGCGGTACCCCACTGGTCACAGCGACCCAGTTAGAGACTATACCATTTATAACCACCCTCTGCTTTCTATCACTAAGCCAGTTACTAACCCATTTACACACATTTTCCCCTAGACCAAGCATTCTCATTTTGTGTAGCAACCTCTTGTGCGGCACGGTATCAAACGCTTTGGAAAAATCGAGATATACCACGTCCAATGACTCACCGTGGCCCAGCCTATAGCTTACCTCTTCATAAAAACTGATTAGATTGGTTTGACAGGAGCGATTTCTCATAAACCCATGCTGATATGGAGTTAAACAGTTATTCTCATTGAGATAATCCAGAATAACATCCCTCAGAAACCCTTCAAATATTTTACCAACAATAGAGGTTAGACTTACTGGCCTATAATTTCCAGGTTCACTTTTAGAGCCCTTTTTGAATATTGGCACCACATTTGCTATGCGCCAGTCCTGCGGAACAGACCCTGTCGCTATAGAGTCACTAAAAATAAGAAATAATGGTTTATCTATTACATTACTTAGTTCTCTTAGTACTCGTGGGTGTATGCCATCCGGACCCGGAGGTTTATCTATTTTAATCTTATTTAGCCGGTTTCGCACCTCTTCTTGGGTTAGATTGGTGACCCTTAACATAGGGTTTTCATTGTTTCTTGGGATTTCACCTAGCATTTCATTTTCCACCGTGAATACCGTGGAGAAGAAGGTGTTTAATATGTTCGCTTTTTCCTCGTCATCTACAACCATTCTTTCCTCACTATTTTTTAAGGGGCCTACATTTTCAGTTTTTATTCTTTTACTATTGATATAGTTGAAGAACAGTTTGGGATTAGTTTTACTCTCCTTAGCAATGTGCTTCTCTGTTTCCTTTTTGGCAGCTTTAATTAGTTTTTTAGATAAAGTATTTTTCTCCCTATAGTTTTTTAGAGCTTCAATGGTGCCATCCTGCTTTAGTAGTGCAAATGCTTTCTTCTTACTGTTAATTGCCTGTCTTACTTCTTTGTTTAGCCACATTGGGTTTTTCCTATTTCTAGTCCTTTTATTCCCACAAGGTATAAACCGCTTACACTGCCTATTTAGGATGTTCTTAAACATTTCCCATTTATTATCTGTATTCTCATTTCTGAGGATATTGTCCCAGTCTACCAGATTAAGGGCATCTCTAAGCTGTTCAAACTTTGCCTTCCTAAAGTTCAATGTTTTTGTGACTCCCTGACAAGTCCCCCTAGTGAAAGACAGGTGAAACTGCACAATATTGTGGTCGCTATTTCCTAAATGCCCAACCACCTGCAGATTTGTTATTCTGTCAGGTCTATTAGACCTGTCTATACAAACAGCACGGATACATAATATGAGTCATATGTCATAAATACATTAATAAAAACCAAAGTAGTTACGATTTAAAATAGAAAAGACCAGGCAAAAAATATACAACAGGGAGGGTATAATATGCAAATGTCAGAGCAAATGGCTAAGGGGCAATAAATAAACAATTAAACATAAAGTGTTAAAGTGTTATATTATAACTGAAGTAATAGTGACACAGAACAAGGTGGTCATGCTAGGAGGAGTTCCACATATAAAGAGATTTAGTGCTCAAGTGTAGTAGCCACATGATACCCATGGCATTAGCCTGAACTTGGTGAGATACCAAGTCCAAAGCAAGGGAAGGGTATACAAAAGGTGTACAGTATTACCTGGTCGGCTGTGTATGAATGGCACACACCCCGACGCGCGTTTCGGACAAGTATACATATAAGATTGATTGATATTGGATAGATATAAGATAGATAGATATTAGATAAATGATGGCGAGATGGAGATATTGGATCAAAGATATGGGATAGATAGATAGATAGATAGATAGATAGATAGATAAATAGATAGATAGATATGGGATAGAAAGATGGCCGGATGGATATATATGGAAATAGATTACAGATAGATAATAGATACATATGGAGATACAGAGAGAGATGATAGATTTATCGATATTAGTTGTTTAGCTCAGTCACTGCCTGTGATTATATAATCAATGTAGTGGAGTATGGGGAGAGCATCTGAAACTTCAACTCAACCCATTTTTTAATAAAGTATATGTTTTCTATGACTAAGATCATACTACATGCTTGAAGCATATGTTTCTTTCCCATGCTCCATGTGCTCGATTTTTAAAAGATTTTTTAAGATTTTTTTTTTCTTCTGAAAATAAAGTGACTTTATCCATCTTCTGAATTTGTAAGACTCCTGAATTTCTCCTGTTTTTTTCCACAACCATTTTTATAGTTAATAAAAGAATAACAGAGCCAGATACTATAAAACTTATGAGGTACGGACCACCTTAAGAAGACGTCCACATCTCGCCCATTCCATGATTGGTGGTTACCACATTTCTATAGATTTGATATTCATTGAACACATTCCAACTTTTTCTATGTTCCAGTTTTAGCTGCACTTTTTACTTTCCCGTACATATGATTATTTTATAATTGCTATAATTTATTTACAAATACAGCTGGCTTCTCTCGCTACAATTAAATAATTCCAGAATGCTTGTTCGGAGAGCTAATATTAGTATAAAGCAGGCTCCACAACTTAAGAATAGGATCTGCAGCAAATGGTTTAAAGTTAATGATCATTTCCAGCTATAAGAATAAAAAGAGAAAAAAATATATATCAGTCCTAGAGTCATCTTTCGGTTCAGTTGGTAAAAATTCTGTAAAGTTATATTGGATTTCCGAAAATTGGGTTCCAATCAATATGAGCCTCATTGCTGATCCAAAAGAGATTGCTACCTGGCTTCCTCCTAAAGGCAAATAATTCTGGTTGCGGTAAACAATGAAATTCTACCAGTAAATTTTGTATAAAAAATAATTTCTCTCTTCACGATTCCCAAACCATAAGCATCATGAATCGAAGCTTGGTTGAGCGATTGCAGCCAGTTATGGTTTTTTGTGAAATGCTTCAGCATTTCAGAGAAATCATAGTTTATAGAATCAACCGGGGACCATAGGGAAAAACTAGACTTGTCTATCGACTCCCTGGCTGGCTTCTCCGTGAACGGCTCAACTTCATTGACAAGTTTCTTCGTATATACATACATAGGAGAAATCTGCTGGAGTGCAGAAAAGTCACCCGTCAGACCCGTCATACCTATTCTTATAGTCCCCGGATAGTTCTTCAAACCATGTTTCTCTGAATGGTTCTTGATTTTAAAAGTTTTGATTGGTAGGTGACTCAACACCTGGACCACAAAAAGTAAAACACACTGTGAGCTGAGTGTTATGAAAGGCAATTCAGAATCACAATGGACATGGAGGTCAGAACACATACAGTGATCTGACAATAACCCAAAAATAAAGAACGAGCTCTGAGACGTGGGAACTCTGCAGACCGCAATCCCTGATCCTATCAAACCACACTAAAGGTAGCCGTGGAGCGCTCCTGACCAGAACCTAGGCGCCTCGTCACAGCCTGAGAAACTAGCTATTCCTGAAGATAGAAAAATAAGCCTACCTTGCCTCAGAGAAATTCCCCAAAGGAAAAGGCAGCCCCCCACATATAATGACTGTGAGTAAGATGAAAACACAAACATAGAGATGAAACAGATTTAGCAAAGTGAGGCCCGACTAGCTGAATAGAACGAGGATAGAGAAGATAACTTTGCGGTCAGCACAAAAACCTATAAATAACCACGCAGAGGGGACAAAAAGACCCTCCGCACCGACTAACGGTACGGAGGTCGTCCCTCTGCGTCTCAGAGCTTCCAGCAGGCGAGAAAAACCAATTAAGCAAGCTGGACTGAAAAATAGCAACAAAATAACATAAGCAAAACATAGCTTTGCAGAGCAGCAGGCCACAGGAATGATCCAGGGAAAAAACCAGTCCAACACTGAAACATTGACAGGAAGCATAGATCAAAGCATCAGGTGGAGTTAAGTAGAGAAGAAGCCAACGAGCTCACCAGATCACCTGAGGGAGGAAACTCAGAAGCTGCAGTACCACTTTCCTCCACAAATGGAAGATCCCAAAGAGAATCAGCCGAAGTACCACTTGTGACCACAGGAGTGAACTCTGCCACAGAATTCACAACAGCTGAGACCTTCATTATGCTGATTGTTGGGGTTTTCTGGTGAACACCCTTGAAGGGGTTGTCTATTCTTAAACTACAAGTCTGCAGTCTCTCTATATGGTTGCAGACTTGTGAATCCTTACATACCGCGGTACTTTGAAGATTATCCGGCGCTGGGAACGAGTGGTCATATGACCATGGGTATGTGATATGCACTCTCCTGGTCATATTCTGATGGATGCAGCCTCGCTAAATTGTAGATTATTGAGAGAGGCTGGAAATAGTATAGTTGGAATGTGGCTGGGAGTATGCATATCACATACTTGTGGTCACATGACTGCCTCCTCCCGGCGCCGGAACTGGAGAATCCTCACTGTGCAGTGCATGCAATGTGAGGACTCGCAAGTCTGCAGTCACATATAGTGACTGTAGACTTGTAGTTTAAGACCTTTAAACTCCTATATAGGGATTTGGACTTCACTGCAAGAAAGGTTGCATCTACGGAGTAGGTGTTGATTGGTGCAGCAATCTGATGAGCAAAAAAGCAAGCAAGCTGGGCTCGGATAGTGGTGTAAAAAGTCAAATCAAGATGAGCATCCAAGGGTTAATCCAGAAGAATGGTCCCAGAACTTATGGGTCATAATAGGAAAGAGACATGGAAAATTCAATAGCTGAGACAGAGAGAAACAAAAAGGTTGTTAATTTTGATTGCTGGGACCACCAATTGGCATCTGAACCCACCCTGTGATTAGGTTACTGGTCCGCTTCCCCGATGGGCCGGTCAACCTGACACGTAATTGTAAGCCAAAGTAGCTGGTCGTAATGTGCACTGCTCATGTGCCGCATCTCCGAGAAGACCAAAGAGGTGAAGCTGGGTAGAGAACGTTAGGGAAGGAGTCCAGTATGATGTGTTTCTATTTTTTAATCTTTATGCATCTTTTTTTTTTAAGTTTAGGACCAAAATGCTTTTTAACTGTGAAACTCTTTTAAGTAACTTTCAAGTTTTCTTCAATTCGTCGCACCCCTTCCTTAAGTTTTCTAAAAAAACAATCACCGAAAGATTTACAATCCAGTTAACTTTTAAACGAAGGGACAATATTTACAAAAAGAAAACTCCTGCGTTTAGAATAGATTTTATGTAAAAGATAAGTAATGTGTAAATATATTGTCCCCGGTAAAAAATGGCGCTGTTTTTGTAAGTCTGCTATTGACTATCTGTCTGGTGCTTGATGGATGTTGTACAAACCTCATACAGACTTATGGTCCGAGATTAGCTCCCTACTTCTTCTCCGCAGCCAATTCACGAAAGCTACAGATGCCCCAAGATATTAAAATTGACTGTTCCTCTGAAGTCCGTGCAGGAGTTTTCATTGGTTTCATAATTGATAACAGCTGAATGAATGAGTGATGGTTGAGAAATACTGGCCCAGCGCTCAGACCCGACTCCGTGCGCCTGTGAACCAGCCGCTATGTATGGGAACTTTTGTAAACTTAATGAATTACCGTACATTTCCTTTCAACCTATGAGCACATTTTAATGATTAGTGATTGTTTTTGGAAGCTTGAAAACTTCTGATTTCCTGGGATGGTTCTCAACAACGCATTTTTATTCCACTTGTTAGGAGTAATTTAGAGGGGAAAAAATCCTCTGGAGTGATGACCTTTATGTATTACTCAGCTTTTCATTTTAAGGGGAACTAAGTGGCGTACTTATACCATCTGTAGAAAAATATGCAAAATATAGGAAAGCTAAATTACATAATGGATAGCGAGAATAGATACATATGGTAGACAGACAGATAAAATAGATATGGGATTTATTAATAGATGGATAGATAGATAACACATAAAGATTGATAATAGATGATGGATAATATATAAATAGATAATAGATAGATAGATAGATGATAGATAGATAGATAATAGATAGATAGATAATATATAAATAGATGATAGATAGGTAGATGATAGATAGATAGATAGATAGATAGATAGATAGATAGATAGATAGATAGATAGATATAGATAGATAATAAATTTATGGTAGATGGATAATAGATAGGTGAATAGATGATAGATTGATAGATAATAGATAATAAATAGAATGTGGAGATGAGCGAATACATTTTCAGGACCATGTTCCCTCATTCAGCTTAGTACTTGCATCCAGGCTGTTACTTTGATACAGTCCCTGTTTTCGCTGCTGCTGATCTTGCAGTTGTCACGATCCATTTTTGGATTTGTGGCAGCTTTGGTTGTACTCCAGTTTAAAACGTTTTTCCTTTTGGACCATCTGGGGTTAATGTCAGTTTTTCCCTCGCTGGCAATCTAGTGTTACTGCAGTGCTGCTGGGTCTGCTGATGCAGGTGGTGACCCCCAGGTCACCGGATGCATCAGCTGACTGTTGGTGATGCAGTTTCTTTCTGGAGACCAGACTAGCAGGAGCAGGTCTCTGGTGTCAGCCACGTCTGGATATTGGAGTCCAGTTGCTGTTGCTGTCTGCGGTGTGGAGCTTAGCAGCGGTGTTCTTAAGCTAAGTGTGGTGTTTTGTTATCTTTTCCCTTTGGTGTTTGTCACTTCCCCCTATGTGTATTATCTGCAGAGGTGAAGCTAGTGCTCCTTGCCAGCCAGTGCACAAGCCAGGGCAGTAATAGGTGACTACTAGTGACGAGGTATCCTGATGGCGGGGGGAAGGACTCACATAGGGTGTTAGGGGAGTGCAGGGTCAGGCTCAGATGGTGACCATTCCCCATTCCCTATGGGTAGGGCCCTCCTCTCACCTATACCATCCCCGTTGTATGTGTATCTTGCCGTTAGCTGATGACCATCCATTGGGTCGAGTAACACCGTGACAGCCATGCTTAGACTGCTGAGTTCTGTATAACCCCACCCACACCATTGATTGGAAGCTTTCTGTGTACACTATACAGTAGTACATAGACAGAAAGCTGAACGAGGAGGAACCAGAGGTAAAAAAAGATGGAAGGACAATAATTGTGAAGGATATAACATTAAGTTTATTGGGACAAAAGAGGTAAAAAGTGAACGCAATAAAATGTAAGATATGAGACAGTTACTAGATCAAAAAACAATGGACTGTGGATAAAAAGTGACAATGTATGAAAATATAATACAAAAAATCTGCTTTTTCGGGAGAAAAGCTATTTTGCATCGAAATGGGAGCAGTAGATTATTGCCTTGAAACGTTTTGATCTGCACTTTTCTTGTTCCGTAAAATAAAGTCACTTGACTCCTTTCATTTCAGAATAAAAGGAAAAAATGAGAAATGAGCAATTCGAGGTGCAGTCAAAGAAATCATCAATACTCATCCCGCTGCTGTCACTTGATGAATCTTCCCTTGCGTTAGCGATTCCGCAGCACCAGACATAATCCGGGAAAACATCACAGTCATTAACCTGCGCGCAATAAATAAAGGCTTCCAATGATTTGACATATTTATAGAAGCTAACACAATTACCATTACAGTCACCTTTCCATAATTTGTCACAATATGCCGCATACGAACAGGGCGAATACGCTCATTTTGAAATTGGTGAGATCTCACCTGATGTACCGCTATATTCTAAGGCGAGCAACATGTCGCGCGGAGGAGGCGAGCAAAAATAATTTCATGCTAAACTGTAATTCATTATTTAAATGAGATTAGACAATTAGCAGGTGGAGACACCGAAGCATCATACATCCTTCATACAGGGTGATATGTCATCGCAAATAGCAACAAACAGGAAATCGCCGACTTCTCACCTACAGCGGCTTTATTGAAAAACATTCATTTACGGAACACGGAAAAGAAAGAAGAAGAAAAAAAAAGCCACCGATCTGCCTGAGATTTATATTAGATTTAATTAGCATGTATTTCCACATCTTGACATGCAAGCAAGAGGTGTTTATGAATAATTACTATGTTAAGAGAAGAAATTAGTGCAGGGAGACTGTGACACGCAGGTAGAGAGCAGCTCAACAGCTCGGCTCCAAGGGAAAATAGAGATTTACTTGTTAATTTCTCCCGGAGATGTCTTTTTATTCCTAGAGGAGGGTAAATTGACTTTTCTTGGAATGTTGTGGTCTGGATAACTATAAAAAAAAAGGAATTTGGATGTTGTATTATCTATAAAGTCACAAAATATATCATCTAGTGGAAAAATTATACTAACCCATTTAAAGACATAATATAATATAAAGGCTTGAAATATAAAATATTGTATGGCCACATATTATTTTGAAAAAAATGTCGAACCATGCTAACCTTTCCACTTGACTTAATATGTTCTCCGATGACTAGAATGATTCAGCTTAGAAAATTAGAAACAGTAATTTTGCAATACTCTGTGGGGAGATGTTTCTGCTATAAGTAACTATTGGTAACCCAGTGGTTGTGATGTTAGCTGCAGCCTGTCCAGACCTTTGGTAAAATGTAGCTATAATGTGAGGAATTAGGGTCCTTAAAGGGCATCTGTTATTAGGATCCACTCTCTAAAGCCGTCTATATGGGCACGTAGGTCATAGAACGTTGAATAAAACGATACCTTGATATTTGCAAACCGATGTTTTATTCCACAGATATCCATCTTTTTCTTAATATGTAAATGAGCTGTTAAGATCTATGCACTTGGAATAGATCTCTCTTGGAATCCACCTCCAGAGCTGATATTAAATGAAAAGGGGGGCGTTACTAGAGTGAGACATGTAATGACTGACATTCAGCATTTCGGATCTACATGTCTCACTCTAGTAAAACCCCATTTTTTTATGTCATCTAAGCTCTGGAGGCAGATTCTTGGAGAGATCTACGTCTGGCCGATAGATCTTAACAGCTCATTTACATATTAAGAAAAACATATATTTCTCTGGAGTAAAACATCAGATCACAGACATCAGGGTATCATTTTATTCAGCTTCCTATGACCTACATGCTCACATAGATGGCTTAGAAGGGTGGATCCTACTGACAGATTCCTTTTAAAGGGGTTGCCCACTACTGGCCAACACTAACCTAATCAAGTCAAGACCCCAATTAAAATAAAAACAATCTAAACATACCTTCTGCAGTGATGCCCTTCATACTGTTCTCAGAGACGTGTCTTGTTGTTATTCCAAAGAGCGACCACTTATCAACTATAGCTCATTAATGTTGTGCCTGGGCGAGCGTCCACTTTGATGATATAGTAAAGGCTGCATGTGATGAGCGGCTGCGGTCACTCATTAGAACAACTGCAACAAATAATATCAGCTAAGGAGGGTAACCATTATAAAACATAACCTTTATTACTAAATAAATCTAAAATCATTGGAACCCAACAGCAACAGACACATACAAGAAACACAAAGTGCTCAAAAAGAACCAGTGCTCAAAAGTTAAAAAATTGGAACGGTCTCACCAATCAAGACGGACACATGGATATAGCAGATATTTTCAGCCTGTCAGGCTTAAGGAAGTGATGGTCCAGGGGAGTAGCAATGGGATGTGGTATATTGGTGCTATCTACCCTGTAATCCAGGGGTGTCAAACTGCATTCCTCGAGGGCTGCAAACAGGTCATGTTTTCAGGATTTCCTTGTACTGCACAGGTGATAATTTAATCACCAACTCATTATTTGTGTAGGTGATTAAATTATCACCTGTGCAGTACAAGGAAATCCTGAAAACATGACCTGTTTGCAGCCCTCGAGGAATGCAGTTTGACACCCCTGCTGTAATCCCTCTGTAACTTCTGTCCTGACAAGGACAGGCCCCAAATGGACCCTGCTATGGACAACCACCAGATCAATAAGTGTAGGTAAACAAGGTTCCTCTTCTCCCAACAACTGCAACAAGTAACATCACTCTCAGGGAATGTCGGCGCCAACATAGCCAGATTGGCGCCACTGCAAGGAGTGAGTTTACACTGTTTATATTGGTTGGGTTGATTAAGCTGGGGTTGACCAGTAGTGGACAACTCCTTTAATAAAATTTGCAAAATATCTGGATACATATGTAAATTTATAATGACATATATAGGCTAATATAGTGAGAAAATATAATATATAATCGTATTAAAAAGATATTCCCATCAACCCCCTATATGCAGGGTCATGGTTAACATCTGAACTCTGGGACCTCTACCAATCACCAAAAGAGGGGTCTTGAGCCTGGACTGAAGGAAAGGTTAAATGGAGCAGCAGTCAGTAGTGTCTATGGAACTATTAAAAACCTCTTAGAACAGCCCTTAGATAGTTCTATCTGGCCCATGGGCATTATTTTGAGTGGCCGGACACATGCTCGACCTGTGCTCTATTCAATCTCCTCACTGTGGTACTGAAGTGAGGAGGAACGGGGGCTCAGTACCTCCATTTTAGTTAAATATGTGGATTCCAGAGTTATCATGGTTAACCAGTTGTCCATAGGTAGGTGACAACTTCCAGATCCATGAGATTCTCACCTCTTCGACCAGCACCAATTGGCCGAATAGGGCACTTTTATCGCTGTTACAAAATGTGTTAAAAAGTGACATAATTTAAAAAAACAATACAAGGCTGCACATAACAATTCACCCTATAATATTTCTCTTTTACAACTATTATCCTTTATCTATGTGACCCAGACACCATAAGCAATACTGTGCTGAACATGTTTATTCACTCACATCTGTCCCTGCCCCAGTGGAGCTTGCAATCTAATTTTCCTACCACAGGCACAAAATATTAGCACGCACGAGGGACGGTTTAATCGGCGGCCAATTAACCTACCAGTATGCTTCTAGACTGTGGGAGGGAATCAAAGCACCTGGAGGTAACGGATACAGACATGGAGAGAATACGCATATTCCATGTGGACCGTGTCCTGATTGGATTCAGAACGCCGGCTCCGATGCAGCAGCGGTAACCAGTACGGCAGCATGGGTTTTTTTTTTCGCAAACTTAGAGATGGCAGGCCTCTAAAAATGTTTTGAGGTCAGAAAACTATATAGTGCTGGTGGTATCATCAGGTTTTTAAAAGTTTATAAACTTTTTGATTTAAAAAAAAAAAAAGAAAAGTTGATACAAATTACAAAATTAAACTTACAGCAAAATTTATGAATTTTTTGGTTATCAAAGCTCTCTAACTGGCATTCGAATAATCCTGCGCTGTACAGTCCAGACTAACAGACTACTCAAAGGGAGGTTCGAGTTTTGGCACCTGAAAGCTTATTTAGTGTAAAAGTTCAAAAACTTTCTTATTTCCATTCTTTTTCTTAATCTTACCGTACTCGTCTCTTCAGAAACTCTAACAGTAGTCGAGTGGTTAAATGATCTTTTGCTTCGATAAGATGAAAAACTGGTCATGTGATGATCAAACAATTGAAAATGTGTGTAATTTTTTTTCATTATTCATCAAATAAGCTTCACCAGATTCCCCAACGTTTCCCAGGTACTTAAATTAGTGATGAATCGATTTGCCTCAAATTAAAAGTATTCCAAAGTCGCTATTTGCCCTTAAAAACATATATGACACTCCTTTATTCTCCCATACAAACCTTCTTCATTCCTGTGCTGTTACACACTATACGTAACGTTTACTCAGTGCTTAAAAGGAACTTGCACTTAAAAAAAGCTATTAGCCTGAAGATATTAGGTTAATCTGCAGGTTATAACAGCATTCTGAACCTACCCAGTACTCGCATTTAGAGCACCGCTGCCTGGAGGAAATGATCTTTATTCCTCCCGGTAGCCTTCAGGTTTCAGTCATTGGGACAATTCCGGATTAAGTTACTGAGGAACTAATAGCATGATAATCTAAGGCCAGATTCACACACATCTAGATTTATATAAGGCTGACGAGTTCAGGTGAGGAGACCCAGGGTCGGTCAGTGCATTGCAATTCGAGTCCCTGGTGTGACATCGGTATCAGTGCCTGCCCTTCCTGCCTCTGCTTGTGTCGCCAGAAGGTGCTGTGCTCTTTGTGGGCAACAGTTCTTGTTTGTGGTCTCCAGGACTCGTAGTTTCATACATGTGACAGAAAAATGACTGGCACATCCAAACTAATGTGAATAGGTGCCTACCAGAGCAGCTACCTCCATATACAATATACAAAAAAAGGTTGCACTCTATCGTGCCAAAGCATGTCAAATATGAAATACATGAAATATGAATAGCAAAATGGCTTTTTAAACATTAGGAAAAATATTTGAGACGATTTGCACAGAATTTGGCCAAATAGTGTGAGCCCATCAACCATCGTCAAGGTGGCCTCATTAATCTGATGGGTCAGGGACCCATCAGATTAATGAGGCCACCTTGACGATGGTTGATGGTTGGAAGAATTGTGATTTTGATAATTTCATTTTGCATGTTTTAAAATTTTGGTTAAGTTTTAGACTTTTTAACAACTCCAAAAAAAAAACAATGGAAACTTCAAGAAATTTTGTGTCACTTTAAATATCTATTTCGACTATGGTCCTAGAAACCCAATAGGAACTTTGAGATTTTGCGTCATTTTACAGTAAAGAGCTGTCACGACTATGGTGCTATTATCCCAATAGGAACTTCAACGAATTTTGGGTCATTTTAAAGAGCTGTTGCGTCTATGGTGCTTATGTGTAAATTAGGTTATCTATGAAGAAAAACAAAATGTGTTACTCAAACTGTAAAGGTAAATTCCCACATAGTGACTATGGAGAGGTCAAAACTGTAGCAGTCATGCAGTTTAATGGTTGCATGATTTTACAGGGAAATTATCCCCAAAAATCAAGTGGCCATTTACAATCAATTTGAAAATCCACACTTTGGTGGCTACATGAGAATTTATCCAGAATGATCTTGAATTCTCATCATCATAGATAAACTTATCTTTATCTTGAATGTTGTCTCTTTTCCAATCAGATCAAGTATTCGGTTGTCACCTTGAGACTCTCTGCAAGCGGGAAAACTGTACAGTCCCTCACTTTGTACGGATGTGCATAGAGGCTGTAGAAAACAGAGGTAAGGCATCATACGAGATAACTCTGTCATATTATCAATGGAAATCGTCACACTCCATGTTCGCGCCACAAGGAGCAATTAATAAACTGAAGCACATGGAGGCGTTGCACCTCCCTATCCGACGCAACACTTCAATATGTTTCAAAGGCATAATGCCTCCTTTAAGAAGGCAATTTGAATGCATCATTACACCTATAGTAATGAATAATTGTCTTTTGTATATTATAGTGTAACCTTAGAACATAATGTACATGCAACTATAGCACATGCGCATTTTTTATTCCTTTTCTGGAAGGCAGCAATTCTGCCATTTTTATGTATTTATTCCACATATTTTAATATATTGCCTATATTCAGGTGCTAATATCAAACATGTTTATGCTACTTATCATTTGTATTATTTTACGTTACAAATGAAAAAAAAGTTTTACGTTTTCAGGGTTTTTGGGGGGTTTTTTGTTGCTTTTTTCTACATTTTTTATAGTTTCAACAAAGAAATAGAAACTGCGCATTCAATCGTCAGAAATGGAATTGATGCAAATTTATTTACGCGTACCATTGCATCAGCCAGGACAATGATTTGTGACACCTGCACAGAGCATGGAGTACCGCTTCTAACTTGGCAGTGTCAGGGGCTTCTTTTTTTTTGATTAGCCGTACTGGCATGACATCACATGTGCATCATGATGCAATGATGATGTAGAGCCAGGCCGGCTAATCAAAAGAAGAGCCAGGGGCACTAGCAGATAAGAAGCGGTACGCCTTCTCCAGTCCAGTGGCCGCAAACCACTATCATGACTGGTGGAGTGAGCCATGTTTACTTTCGGCATCATGGGTATCTTTACTGAAGGAGCTGTATGAGGGCTTTATTTTTTTCAGAGTTAGTTTCTAATATAACATTGCCGTCTGACCTAAATACCTGTTTCACTTTCTCATAATAGATTTGTGGTTCCAGATGCATGTATATGATGATATTCAAGATACAAGCCAAAAAAACTCCTTAAAGTAACAGTTGTTTCTGGGAGTGTTGGATCATTGTTCGATCATAGAGTTCTAGATTTTATTTATAGACTTAAATTTCTCTAGTTTCTTATGATTTTCCAAGGAACTCAATTTTTTTCCCCGATTGCGTTCATTTACTTATTATGATGTTTAGTTAAAACAATGTTGCTAAGACTTGGCATGGATTTTTGGATCAGACATAGAGCATGTGAAGAGTGACTTTAATATTTATGCAAGCTCCTGATGACATTTCATGCTGAAGAGAAAGCGTGTAGAGGTGCCAGAAATGCCTGAGGAAGGTTAGGGTTCGGGAGAACTAACATTTTCCTGGTAATGAACCTCGCTCTACCAAAGTGTCTGACACTACAATGTCATGGGAAACAGTTATTTTTCAACTATGGGAATCATCTTTGTTTAAAAATAATATCTGATGCGCTAGTTAGATGATTTGATGTGAAAAAAATTAAGATTTTTTTTTTCTAAAGAAAGAATGATATATTGATCTGGTAAAATGAAATGGAACATTAGGCTTCAGTGGTTTAATTTTACAGACTTGGCAAAATTTCCCATAATGAAGTTACATTTTTGACTCGGTTGTCAACATCTTGAGGATCAAGTAGAAGCTGAGGAAAGTTGGTTTTGTATCTCTCAGCTATTGAAATTATCCAATGAAATAAGTTTTTTTAGCGTGGACAATTGGACAGATGCTAATGTTCTCTTTTCTCTTGTTAAAGGTCATTTTAAACATTTTTGGTTGAGTTGAGAAAAACTTTTGTGAATATCATAGCTTTACTGTATGCCGGTAACATGCTGTACCTCCCAATCATTAACTGTACAACTATGGACATGTTTATTCAACCGGAACTGGACGTTGACTTGATGCTCATGCTTAGTCATATATAATGCATTCAAAGAAAGTCTGTATAGCATAACTTTAAGATTTGGATTTTATTTTGAGCTCCATTACAGCTTCTGCTTTGTGGTCATTATGTGAGATCCCAAGAAAGTCTACATACTTTGGATACGGAGTCTCTCTTAAAAATTGTTCTTGACGTGTTGGAGCTCAACCTAAAATCCATTTATGAAGTTGTGTAAAGTTCCAACCAATGTAAATTTGTTCCATTGGTCAAATCTATCTTTGGGTTGTTAAAAATTTGTCTTTGTTGCTAGTAAGGAAACTCTACTATTGTTCTTACATGCAAAAATGTATTAACGTCAATGAGTAAATTTATTTCCGCATGGACAAAGTTTCCGTGTAGAAAATGAATTCTGTTATTATGGATATATCATGAATTGCTGATATAATGTAATTTACACCTCGTTCATAACAATAATGATAAGTGATGGAGATCTGGTCAGATCAGACGAACATTGCTACAAGGTGTAGTCTTGGTTTGGCCAAACAGTTCAATAAGTTTTGCATCTATCTCCAGCCTCTTCTTTCTTAATTGACAGCTATACATATACAGGAGCCAGATGAAGGTGTAGTTAGATGGAAATGTGGTGGGTAGAAGGTTGTACTGAACTGTTTGGCCATGTCAAGGGTGCACTGAAAGCCTGTGCTTGGTTTGAATGGTAATTTTCTACTGACCCATCTGTGTATCTCTATAACCCTTAATATGTCAAGAACAAAAAATATCCAGCACAATATCTAGGTCAACAGCCCTTTACAACTTGTTTAGTGGTCATGGGTTTCTAGATTGTAGACTGCAAAGAGGAAGAGGACAAGAACTCTAGTGCTACCTATTGGAAGTAGCAATCCTAAAAGTCAATGTTGACACTCTTACAAGACTTGCCCTATCACCTGAGATAAAAAAAAAAACCTTAACCTCAATTTACAGACACTGTGTTTTGTGGTATTGCCCCTCATCAGTGCAGAGTGTGAGATCTGTTTTGGCTGGGTGAGAGGCGTCTAACTGGCATCCAAGGGTTACCTTTCTCCTTGCGGAGAGTGACATGTCAAGTCTGACATGCCAGGAAACGTTATACTTTGGATTCCGGTCAGACTCGTCTTAATCAGCTGATCCATATCTCATACATTGCATTGATAAGGGGCAGTACCCCGAAACACAGTGTCTGTAAAGTGAGATTATGATTTTGGCTGTTAACTCAAGTAATGTGGCAAGGCTTGCTATAGGGGCAATATTGACTTTTGGGATTGCTACTTCCTATAGGTAGCACCAGAGTTCTTGTCCTCTTCCTCTCTGAAGAGACAATTTGCATATTTCCCAGAGGAGCATTGCAAAGCCTAAGCTTGGCATTTCAGGCTTGACATGTCACTCTCCTCAAGAAGAAACATTAACCCTTGGATCTAGATTGTAGACTGTGACATGACATGAATTATAAGTGTCACACAAAGTGTTATGCTGAACAGTGCTAGTAAAATAACGTATACATCAAATATGTACTGCAGTAAAAATTAACAAACATTTCCATCATTCCTGTTTTGGACAATGCTCTAAATTGAACAGGATCACATTGGAATTTAGTCTAAATATAATATGCTCAGTGTTAGGGTTGGCAGAACGCACCTAGTATATATGTATAAATAGGTGCGTTCCGCCAACCCTAACATAATACTAGCGCATGGCCGTGCAGTCAGGCAAACCTTTTATAGCTGCAGCAGCTTCAGGACCTTCCTAGGGAACCAATGGAAGATGCTACAGTACCTGAGCAACTTCAGGACCTTCCTAGAGGACCAATGGGAGCTGCTGCAGTACCTCAGCATGTGACACCTGACCTCCAATGAGAGGTATTACATTGGGCATGCTCAGTGTGTGCAAGGCAGGACTTAGTTCCAGAAAAGCATGCTCGCCGCTGGCCAGTGCAGGCTACAACAGCAGAACCTGGAAAGGTGGCAGTAACCCTTTGCACAGTATCAGACTGAGCGAGACGCTGGGGCCGACGTCTCCACTGAGCAGGCTCCAATGTGGTCGATGTAGAATGGGAGACCGCAGCAGACATGGCTCGAGCTTCCTGCTGTGCAGCGGCGGGAGCTCGACTCCTAACACTCAGTTCACGTTATTCAGGGACATTTGCATCAAATACCAGAATGTGTTATATATGTAAATTATACTGTACACTGGTTTTGACACAATTGTCTATGGATACAACAATTTGTGATAAAGTGTGAATAAAATACATTTGCATCTTGGCATATTCAATTTGAGACTGGTCTAATTTGCATGGATGTTTAAATTAGCTTGAAGGTTGCAATAAATATTCACCTTCCTTAAAGGGCCATTAAGCATGAAATGCAAAGTAAAATGGAAATAGGGGAAACGGTCACAGATTGACGGCTTGTTATTATATAGGTTTATATTTGTATGAACGGATGTTTGGTTACATATACTTTTTGTTCATTTATACAAATAAAGGGGAAATATAAGTAGAAGGCGGCATTAGATATTGGTCCAGTGTCTGAAATCATGGTGGTAGCTATGGAAGAGAAATCAGGGTATATGCTTCAGGTGCTGCATGCCAGGAAAAACCTCAATGAAACCACTTTGCCTTGACCAACCACTACAACAGTGATCTGTCCAATTGTGAAAGAAAGTATAGCATTCAGCTATAGCTCTGCAGGAAGCAAACATTCCATCACCAATAAACAACAAGAGATTAGTTTGCTGATTATGTTGGAGAAAGGGACCAGTTCAATCTTGGGTGACTATAATATTAAAGAACCAGATTCCAAGGGTTGGAGGACACTCCAACATGAAACCTCCCAAAACAAATTTGTGGAATTGATCATGTGTCACCAACATGAAAGCTTCCAATAGAAATAAATTTGTGGAATTGATCAGAGTAGGAGCCTATTGATTCTGTAGAAGTCAATGACTTGAGATGGATCAGTTTCTGTTTTCCCCATAATGTCCTGCAGCTGTAAAATCTAGTGGATTACTCATACGTTGTACAGTGGTGGTCAGTACCGGGGAGATCACAGATCGGTGGTTCCCAGGCAGCACAGTTTGGACGGCAGAGTCATATTCCATCTCCAGGGTCACTGGGTAAGTCTCTCTCTCTCTCTTGTAGAGTGTAAGCTCTTATGGTCAATGAGATTCTCTTTATCTCTTGTTCTCTCTCTTTTACTCTTTCTTCTTCTTTCTTTCTCTCTTAGGCTAGGTTCACATTGCGTTAATGGGTGTTCGCTGGCAAACTCCGTTACATGGCGCAATTGTCGCAATTAACACCATGTAACGGATCCGTTAGCGCACCCATTGACTGCAATGTGCTAACGGATCTCTAGCGCATCGCTAGCGCATGCCATTTTTGGCATGCGCTAGCGATGTCCCATTAGTTTCGGACGGAACTCGGACGTTCCTCGCTAGTGCAAATCGGGTATTTGCGCTAGCGGGATCGCCAAACGCGATCCCTTTTGGGACATTGCGTTAGCGCAATCCGCTAGCGTATGTGATAAATGGATTGCCCTAACTCAATGTGAACCTAGCCTTAGACTGGGGTCACACTTGCGAGAAACTCATTCAAGTCTCGCACCTCAGTACCCGACACTGCTGCCGGCACTCGGGAACAGAGCGTGCGGCTGCATGTATTTCTATGCAGCTGAACACTCTCGTCAGAATGCCGAGGGCAGTGCCGGGTACTGAGGTGCGAGACTCAAGCGAGTTTCTCGCAAGTGTGACCCTGGCCTTACTCTTTTTCTCAGTATTGAGATTAGTGGAAATGTTTTTGCCGCAAACCTAATTTTGGGGGGAAAATTCTACGAAGTTGATGAACACAAATTTCAAAAGATCTTTTCATCTTCATTAGTGACCCATCTACTTCTATGATTACGGCACTCAGATTAGGTTTGCTTGGCATGTGGCAATGCTATGAAGAGACAAGGAATAGGAATCCCTATACCAATCAGTAAATGAGACTAATAACAGCAGCAGTGGAGGAGCATGTTGATTATGTAGAACTCACTGACTCATCTACTCCTTTAATTAGTGAGAATACGGTTGCGTGGTATGATGCCGCACCATCACATTTCAGCCCTGTGTTACAGCATTCTGGAACGCTGTATACAAGTCTCCAAGCTGCCTTGTATAACAAAAAAAAGACCTTTTATTATACTCATCTACAGGGCTGTCTGGTCCAATGTGCGGCACTGGTTTAGGTCCAGCACTCCACACTCCTTGCGATGCCATCCTCCTTCTCTGCATCATGTGGATGACACATTCCATGTCATCCACACAGTGCTCCAAATCATGCTCATTCGTTCTAGAACTGTAGTGCGCATGCGCCGGCACTCTTTAGCATTGCATGCATACTACAGTGCTTTGCTCTGCCTTCAGCAGGACAGAGAGAAGTGCATCTGTGTAGGAGCGTGATTTGGAAAACTCTGTGGATGATGTAGGACACGTCATGCACATAAAGCGGAGGAGGATGGCAAGCGCAAGAAGAAAGGAGGAGCTGGACCTAGACCATTAACTCCCATCCATAAAAGGCAAGTGTAATAATTAGAGATGAGTGAATCAATTTGATGCAAGTTGAAATTTTAGGAATTAGCCGAACCCGGTGAATTCGAACCGTTTGTAATTTGGTTCACAAAAAAGCCTAAAACGGCCTTACGTGTTGCAGAATATTACATCACCCAGAGAAGTGCCAAATGACCTTGAGGTGGGCTTCCCTATAATGTCCAGTTTTGGGCACCGGTGCTCAGGAAGGATATAATGGAACTAGAGAGAGTACAAAGGAGGGCAACAAAATTAATAAAGGGGATGGGAGAACTACAATACCCAGATAGATTAGCGAAATTAGGATTATTTAGTCTAGAAAAAAGATGACTGAGGGGCGATCTAATAACCATGTATAAGTATATAAGGGGACAATACAAATATCTCGCTGAGGATCTGTTTATACCAAGGAAGGTGACGGGCACAAGGGGGCATTCTTTGCGTCTGGAGGAGAGAAGGTTTTTCCACCAACATAGAAGAGGATTCTTTACTGTTAGGGCAGTGAGAATCTGGAATTGCTTGCCTGAGGAGGTGGTGATGGCGAACTCAGTCGAGGGGTTCAAGAGAGGCCTGGATGTCTTCCTGGAGCAGAACAATATTGTATCATACAATTATTAGGTTCTGTAGAAGGACGTAGATCTGGGTATTTATTATGATGGAATATAGGCTGAACTGGATGGACAAATGTCTTTTTTCGGCCTTACTAACTATGTTACTATGTATGTCTTTCAGCTATCATATCGCATATAGCATAGCCTGTATAAAAGCAGAAGCAGGGAATGCATCAGCCATTTTGTGGTGAATCTGAATAGTGAGAGGACGTCACAACTCACAATTTAGCCATATAGATAGAGAGGGGAAGCCATAAAACACTACAGTAACTGTAAAGATAGTATGTGACAACTCAACAGTGACACTGTGGGATAAGAGGCTAGTGTAAGGCACGCAGGCTTTCTAAGTATTTTTAATTCTAGGCAAATAAATTCACTGTAAATGTGATTATCTGAGGAAATTCGGCGAATCTGACTAATTTGAATTTTAAAAGATGTGCTCGTGTCTTGTAATAATAGGTGTGTATCCCCGACTAAACAGTCTATGAAAATTATTTGTGCAAAATATTCATTTAGCTTTTTTGGTAAATTATTTTTTTTAACAGTCTCTTTTTTTGCATGTTTGTGGAGAACAATAAAATAACGTTATAGCTTCTATATTTCGGTCTTATTGCAGGTTTTAGCATTCATTTTCTTGCAATTAAAAAGGTACATTATTTAATAACTGTGGGATACACATAATAGTGCAAACTTGATTCCGTGCCCAAAATGTCAGCCCGGAGCCTATGACTGTGCTCCAGGAATGAAAGAGGCCATTGGTCCCTTCCCTGAGAAGGGTCTCTGCACTTATTCCATTATCTTTCGAATGTAATTCTTAGCAGCTGTTATGTATTTTTTACTGTCGTTTGTTTGACAGGATCCAGTTATAGGTTCCGATGTCTGTTTAAAGAAACAAAGCGGTTGTTGGCTTGAAAAGTCGCTCTCTGCTTGTGTGATCAGCTTGTTCCCAGGGTTTTGCACAGGGTTTGCCAAGCAAAGGGACTGACCTTTTGTAGCAAACACTTTTTCATTTCTAAATGCTCACTTTGATTTTTGTTCCATTTTCATGCTCATTCCAAACTGTTTACAGCCCACGAAAATGACTGTGAATTATATGTTTATGTAATGGATTCCTTTTGTGGTCGCAGTGGAATGTTTACTTTCAGCAATTAGTTATCTTTGGTTAGATTACAGTGACCTGAAAAAAGCAAATTACTAAAATTATTACCTTAACTACTTTGTTATGATGTTGTGTTTTAGCCGTGCTATTCACAGGAAGCCGGGGGAGCTCGCCTTGTATTCGTACACATTGCTCCATCCTTCTTCTCTGTCATGTACTTAGTCTCTGCGGTTTGGGTATTTTCTATTGTGCGTAGCAATTCTGCATTACTTACTGTAAAGTTCCATCTAGAAAGGTATAGGGGATACCCCTCCAATTAACTGTAAAAGATTATTAAAGAAAATGCAAAGTTGCGAAAGGCTTTGAGGCATATCTATAAAGTCTGCCATTGTTGGACACCAATTTATATTGACCGCATTATTATTTAATAGAGGGTTATTTAACTTATCTTGGGGGTCAATTTGAGGGTTATTATCATGGCATAATGATAGGGCTTGCACTGGAGGTTATGGCTTGCCTGTGAGGCGGTTTCTCTAAGTCATAAGTCTGAGTGGGCAGCATGGATCAGAGGTGACAATGCAGCAGTGCAGTTCTTGATGAATGACATGGATTAGTGAGGACCAGGACAGCAGAGAAGGTAGCACCGATGAAGCATAGATAGGTGTGTGGGCATACACAGGAACAGTAGCAATATAGAAATCTAGTATTGTTCGGCAGTAAAGCAGATAATCACCGAAATGCAGAGTGGGCAAGGGTTAAACACAGCAGTAGATGCAGTTCCAGCAAGGCAATGGTTAATAGCAGGAATTCAATGATGTATAGACAAACTAGAGATTTACCAACCCAACCAGAAAAATGAAAGCAGAAAGTGTATAAATATCTACAGATAAAGAAATATACTTTATTGAAAAAACACACACTAGTTTTTAAGACATGAATAAAAACAGGAATTCAATGAAGTATAAACAAACTAGGGATTCATTTGAACAGATGTGTTACCTTGATTGAGGAGGCTAAGTGCAACCAATTGCATAAATTTGGTATTTTTCAGAAAGGGTGGTGCGGATGACCCCTAAGTAAACTGGATTGAGCTTGGAAATATCTATCGCTGTAGCATGGAAGTTAGGGGTAGATGAGATGACAGACATCTGGTTGGAACTCAGGCTTGAGAAGTAGCAGCAAACTCCTGACAAACTTGAGGTAATTGAAACAATGCTTCTTAATATCCAAGCACCTTACGTCTGCCAAAGCAGACCTTACAAGGCCTAGGGTGCTGATGTCCTGGGAGTTCACCAAATTACCTAAGAGACTCATGTTGGGTTAATCTGAGATGGTCAAATGAGAAAATCGCCTGGTGCTTGTGCCGGGACAGATGAGTGACAAAGGCTTAGAAAATTACAGCATAGAGTGTCTGTATCCCTGCAATAGATTGTGCACCAAACGGATATTGCCTGGACCCACCTATATACACGCACACTTAATTCACCTGAGCATGCAGATATGTTCAGTAGGGAGAGGAATGTTAGCCACTACTTGACACCTCCAGTGATTACTTATCTTACCTAAAAACAATAGGATTGGGCATTAGCATTCAATATTTATTGGGCAAAGATATGAGTGAATCCATTTTTAATTAAATTCCTTATGAATTTATAAAAAATATTACATATTTGCCAATATCCAAATTTTTGACGATTTGATTGCCACAAATCCAGCAAAATGTTGACAGGTTATACTCATCTTTTCTGCTGCCATAGTTCACTGCCCAGAGCTCTGCACTCCCTCTGGTCTTTGGATCTTCCAATGCTGACTAGCACTCATGCAGAGCACAATGCGTCGCTAATGTCAATGATGTGGTGCCATGCATCCCACTTGCCCCAGTAAATGATGCAGCTTGTTTAGTTGTTGCACCCCATGTAATCATCTGATGGCTAATCAGCAGTAGAATATCTGAAGACCAATGGTGGCGAAACAGATATTTGGACAGGTCAAGGACAGGTGAGTATAATGCTATATTACTTTTAAGCCTTTCCATCTCCTCTGTTTACTATGCTTTTGGGGTCTGGAGAGACGTCACACCATAATAAATGTCTGTCCAGGAAAATTTGAAATCAGACCAAAATAAATCTCATATTTCTAAAATCTCAAGTCCATATTTGCCATCTGGTTCAAAAATGTCAAGGAGGCTCTTAGAAAAGAAATGAGTCCACTTGGATTTCCCGAAGCTTGGTGGAACTCTAGGTAGCACACTGAAGCTTCATGAAACCTCTCAGAAAGAAGTCCTTGCTAAGGGATTCATGTGTGTAACTCTGGGATTGTCCATCAATGGGTTGAACATAATATCCAAATGTATTCAGAAAGAGCGGGAAAAAGGATGTAGAGGGGTGTGGGATGGTCGTCGTGACCTAAAAGGATGGGATTATGGCAAATATTGTTCCATCTGATATGTCACATACAAGATTCACCACGTAAGGATAAATACAAATAATGTATGCCAAATCCAAGGCCATTAACTAGCTTCATTAGGAAAGTAATGACATGATTGTATTAGGTCTTGTTGAGAATCCTTGAAGATAACATTTCATGATTTCAAGTTTTTTACTTTAAAGGACATATAAGTTTTCTGAGTGGTACAAAAAATAGACCCCATACAATATACACTGACTCACAATAAAGGATGGAACACGAGTAGATGAAATGGAAATAATTACTCATTGCCCTCTTGCATGAGCTGATCTAGGATACTCATGAATTTTGCTCATTCTTTGGGTGGTTGTTGGCCTGCTAGACACGCCAACAGTTGTGAATGAGTGTTCCTACAAATGCTGTTTTGCCATTTATTGGTTTGTTAAATCGGGATAATAGATTGAGAGGGTAGAAGTTAAGATTGAAGAAGCCCTCCTCCTCCTCCTCCCCCCATCAAAGTTATTTCCTCTCAATATATTGCAGTCATCATATTATATAGCACTATGCACTTACAATTGCTCATTTTGCCTTTCTACCAAGATAATTTTCTTTTCTCTCAGCCCAACGAAATCTCTTTTCACTGCATGAGTCATCCCCCACTTCAACTTCTGACCCTGCTTACAAGGATTTAGCTAGTCCGTTTTTAATCACGTGATGTCATAGACCTAATGGAAGAGAGAAGAATTAACTGGGTAGAAAAGCAAAATGAGCAATTGTAAGTACACAGTGCTATATAATATGATGACTGCAATATATTACAGGATGAAAATGTTGCATTTACAATTATCCAAGTTTTTGCAGTCAGGGATCACAGGAGACTGGCAGCAGCTTTCTATTTCTCACTTAGAGAACACTGAAATGCTCAGCAGAGCTCTCTGGGGAAAATAGCTGTCAAGCGATTGTGTAAGGGTACCGTCACACAGTGCCATTTCGATCGCTACGACGGTACGATTCGTGACGTTCCAGCGATATCGTTACGATATCGCTGTGTCTGACACGCAGCAGCGATCAGGGATCCTGCTGAGAATCATACGTCGTAGCAGATCGTTTGGAACTTTCTTTCGTCGCTGGATCTCCCGCTGTCATCGCTAGATCGGTGTGTGTGACACCGATCTAGCGATCTAGCGATGCAATCTAGCGATGCGTTCGCTTGTAACCAGAGTAAACATCGGGTTACTAAGCGCAGGGCCGCGCTTAGTAACCCGATGTTTACCCTGGTTACCAGCGTAAATGTAAAAAATAACAAACAGTACATACTTACATTCCGGTGTCCGTCAGGTCCCTTGCCGTCTGCTTCTCGCACTCACTGACTGCCGGCCGTAAAGTGAAAGCAGAGCACAGCGGTGACGTCACCGCTGTGCTCTGCTTTCACTTTACAGCCGGCAGTCAGTGAGTGCGGGAAGCAGACGGCAAGGGACAGACACCTGAATGTAAGTATGTAGTGTTTGTTTTTTTTTACGCTGGTAACCAGGGTAAACATCGGGTTACTAAGCGCGGTCCTGCGCTTAGTAACCCGATGTTTACCCTGGGTACCCGGGGCCCTCGGCATCGTTGGTCGCTGGAGAGCTGTCTGTGTGACAGCTCCCCAGCGACCACAGTACGATTTACCTACGATCACGGCCAGGTCGTATCGCTGGTCGTGATCGTAGGTAAATCATATAGTGTGACGGTACCCTAAGTGGAGCGTTACATTCTTGACACAAAATTTCCTGGTTCAACTATGGAGATATGATTTTCCAATACTCTGTTGGGAGGTGTTTATGCTATATGTGTTTATATGTGGCCACCCAGTGGTTATGATCTGGTTTGAAGCCTGTTGTGCAATCTTGCCTTGCGCAGGCGTGTACTATGGAGGACAGAGAATGAACTTCAATCCAATATTGCAGCCAGCATGCAGCCAGCGGGTAAGGAAAGGGTGAATCAAACACCAGAAAACCCCGCCCCTATGGCTGAAGATTGTTCCCTCCAAATTCAGGTGACAGAGTCCCTTTAATTAGATATTGGAGTCCTTTACCAAATTTAAGAATATTTAAGGCTGGATACATTTGTGCACAATACGTTGTGTGCATTTGGCCTTATGCGAAAATTAAATTATTTATAAAAGGATTAGAACAAATGAGTAAAACTTAAAATAAACACAACTGCAGATAATCTTGTAAACTTAAATGACACCTAGAAATTATGATATCTTCCTTGCCTTTAAAAAAACAATGTTATGCAACAACTCCAAACTAAATTGCATTAGTCTATTACAACATAGAAAAAAAAGGTTTATTTTGCTGTGTTTCTCTGTAAACACATTCTCATCAATTCATTATGAGCCGCGTAGATCCCAAGAGGCCTTTATTTTAACATGACAAGAACAACAGAACCAGAAAACATAACAAACAATAAAGTAAGTGAATTTCATCAGCAGGACTCCAACATTTTTTATCTTTACAGTAAACACTGAGGTTTTACTAACTTTCCTAAATACATTTTAATTGCAATAAAAAAAAATCCAGCCTCAAAGAAGTTTTACACTAAATATCAATACTTTTTAAGAAATATGATTAATATGGCTGCAACAGGGACTAAAACATTACCACACTGCGATCAACCAATTAGGAGCTGGCTACCAGTGTACAAATTCCCTGCAGTGCCTCCGCAGGAGAAATGGGGCATTACACGGTTATCAATGGAGTCAAATGGCTGTCTATGCAATTCCTGTACACGGAGGGTCCTCCAGACAGAGAGAGATGGATATAGTCACTTTTTGTCTTTCCACAGGTTTTATTTGATTACTAAGTCAAAATTTCCTAGTAGAGTATCTGAAAATGGGTTTTATAAACCAGGTAGATATTAGGGCATCACAAACAGATGAATAGACAACTATTCTTACCAACCACATCCATATACAAGCATACAGTTAGGTCCATATATATTTGGACAGAGACAACATATTTCTAATTTTGGTTATAGACATCACCACAATGAATTTTAAACAAAACAATTCAGATGCAGTTGAAGTTCAGACTTTCAGCTTTCATTTGAGGGTATCCACATTAAAATTGAATGAAGGGTTTAGGAGTTTCAGCTCCTTAACATGTGCCACCCTGTTTTTAAAGGGACCAAAAGTAATTGGACAGATTCAATAATTTTAAATAAAATGTTCATTTCTAGTACTTGGTTGAAAACCCTTTGTTGGCAATGACTGCCTGAAATCTTGAACACAAGGACATCACCAGACGCTGTGTTTCCTCCCTTTTGATGCTCTGCCAGGCCTTCACTGCGGTGGTTTTCAGTTGCTGTTTGTTTGTGGCCTTTCTGTCTGAAGTTTAGTCTTTAACAAGTGAAATGCATGCTCAATTGGGTGGAGATCAGGTGACTGACTTGGCCAATCAAGAATATTGCACTTCTTTGCTTTAATAAACTTCTGGGTTGCTTTGGCTTTATGTTTTGGGTCATTGTCCATCTGTTGTATGAAACGACGACCAATCAGTTTGGCTGCATTTGGCTGGATCTGAGCACACAGTTTGGCTCTGAATACCTCAGAATTCATTCGGCTGCTTCTGTCCGGTGTCACATCATCAATAATCACCAGTGACCCAGTGCCACTGGCAGCCATGCATGCCCGCGCCATCACACTGCCTCCGCCGTGTTTTACAGATGATGTGGTATGCTTTGGATCATGAGCTGTACCACGCCTTCACCATACTTTTCTCTTTCCATCATTCTGGTAGAGGTTGATCTTGGTTTCATCTGTCCAAAGAATGTTCTTCCAGAACTGTGCTGGCTTTTTTAGATGTTTTTTAGCAAAGTCCAGTCTAGCCTTTTTATTCTTGATGCTTATGAGTGTCTTGTACCGTGCAGTGAACCCTCTGTAGTTACTTTCATGCAGTCTTCTCTTTATGGTAGATTTGGATATTGATCCGCCGACCCCCTGGAGAGTGTTGGTCACTTGGTTGGCTGTTGTGAAGGGGTTTCTCTTCACCATGGAGATTATTCTGCGATCATCCACCACTGTTGTCTTCCGTGGGCGCCCAGGTCTTTTTGCATTGATGAGTTCCCCAGTGCTTTCTTTCTTTCTCAGTATGTATCAAACTGTAGCTTTTGCCACTCCTAATATTGTAGCAAATTCTCGGATGGGTTTTTTCTGTTTTCGCAGCTTAAGGATGGCTTGTTTCACCTGCATGGAGAGCTCCTTTACCGCATGTTTACTTCACAGCAAAACCTTCCAAATGCAAGCACCACACCTCAAATCAACGCCAGGCCTTTTATCTGCTTAATTGAGAATGAAATAACGAAGGGATTGCCCACACGTGTCCATGAAATAGCCTTGGAGTCAATTGTCCAATTACTTTTGGTCCCTTTAAAAACAGGATGGCACATGTTAAGGAGCTGATACTCCTAAACCCTTCATCCAATTTTAATGTGGATACCCTCAAATGAAAGCTGAAAGTCTGATCTTCAACTGCATCTGAATTGTTTTGTTTAAAATTCATTGTGGTAATGTCTATAACCAAAATTAGACAAATGTTGTCTCTGTCCAAATATATATGGACCTAACTGTATTTGGCTAAGTATACTGTTGTTCTCAATAGGGTGAAGGAAGGAGGCAAGTGCCTCGGGCGGCAGCTTATCTCGCGTCAGAACAAAGGACCTACAAAAAAAACCAACATGATGATTCTTGTGACCAACAGGACATCTGTTATTGGGGCAGAGTTGAAATACTCCCATATATATTAGATTATATCGCTCCTGATCACGGCGCCTTGCAGTTCCCCTATCCGCAGGCAGAAGCCCTCAATGGAAGCAACTTCTTCTGAAGATCCATCAGATTTCAGCCATTATTGGTCTTTGCATCCCTGAAAGTTGATATCTGTGATAAATTGGTTTACGTTATGGGGTAGACCTTTCTGGGATCATACAGTCATAGCAGCCACACTACAGCCGTGATGCCTAAAGACTCCCAAGAATCCTACAAGATATGATTCTGACTGTATGCCACCTCCATTTACCCTTTCTGGCCAAGTGTCAAATGTCCCGTGTCCTTACATGTGATGCCCCCTCTATGGCTTCAGTCTTTTCCAGAGTGGTCGTGAAAGCAATGTGACCTTCCTCCCCTTCCCCACCAAAAAAAAATAAAAAATGACAGAAAGAGAAACAAGTTCTACGGAAATACTATGTAATAACATTGGCATCATGCCATGCATAAAAAAATCCTAAAACATTTGTTCATGATAATGGGCATTTAACGAGAAAGTGAATTACTACACGGCTTTAAATATATCCATGAATGGAAGAAATATTTCCGAAGCCTCATGTTATATGACGTGACTGAAAAATGACGATTGTGATTCATGTCAAGCCAAAAACCGTGATTCTGATTTAAAGAGAAAAAGCTTTATTTTCTGTGCATCCAATTTTCAACTACAAGATTAACTGTTGTAATGGGGACAGAAAAATAGGGTCAAATTGGTAAATTGCAACCTTACACAAATTGTTAATGCACACTTGGAATGCTGATTTATAAGGTTATAGATCAACTTACTGGATGATTGATCACAGATCTGACATTTACACAATAGTATGTTTAACAGGAGCTTCTTAGCTTTGGTCGTGCCTTTTTTGGTACCCTCTAATGACATCTCAAGTGTATTTGGAATCAGTTACAATTGGAAAAAAGTCCAAACTTTATGGACAGAAACGTTGCAGTCGGCCAATAAAGTCTTCACTTTTTGCTATTGGAATCATTTTGGAGAGCTGCCTTCCTTTGTTTTTTTCAGTGCCCAAATATCTCCCTTAAGGCCATTTAAAATGTTTAGAACTAATTCAAAACAACCCGAGTTTCATTAGCAGAAACCAAACATGACAACTTTATAAAATTATTTTCTGGAAGATTTGATATATTTTTTTAATAGCCACATTTCTTTATTTTTGGCTGTTAGGTCCGTCTATGTCCAATTTCTGCCCCGTCAAAGTGCATTTGGACAAAGAAAATGTTCAAGGAGTGTTATACTTTAGGGGGTTTCTGAAGAACCCAGCATATTTCAAAATTCCTTCAAGAGTTTGGGAGCTGTCTCCTTATTCTGGTAGAGTTGGCACATTTATCAGGAATAATTTATCATTAATTTATAATTTATCTATAGATGACAAAGTGTATGTACGGTCATTTGTTTTTCCTAAACACCAGAATGAACTGGCCAGTGGGAGCAATAGGTTGAACAAGTTCTTAAATATATAAATTTACCCTGAAGTTGGTGACCTATAATTAGATCTATAATTGAGCAAATGCTCCAATATTCCAACATTTTTTGCACAGCACTTATAGGCGTCATACTACTTCAGGCCTCCATATTCAGAGGATATTTCATAAACACTCAATTCCACCTCTGTGAACCCCACCTACTTGGAGGAATAGGGATCTCCCCGTCTCACATTCTGCAAAGAAAGCTGGCCATGTGCATGGCTCTCTTAAAATAAACCAAACACCTTCGGTCTGACAAAACAGGCAGCCGAAAAAATGAAGACATCCGGAATACAATTAAAATAAGGCTTTATTTATGGAAAACATATCCCGTGCCATAGTGCACAAGCACCAAAACCAGAAATGGGAGGTGTTACGGCTAGCAGAACGCACCGAGTAATAGGTAGGTAGCTACAAGGTGCGTTCGCTGCCCAGGGTCCACCGTGCAGAGATATCTGCTGCTAAGTAATGGTGGATGGACTCTGAGCTCACACGTGGGTTAAGCTTCACCCCGTGTGAACTGGTAATGAACTCTGTTGCCTCACAGAGTCGCGCTGTACACAAAACTAATACCCTAACTAGGGTTGTGCTTGCTCTGGAACTCTTCTGTGCTAACCGCACACATGAAGGAACCAGATGCTAAGCCAAGGCTAATTGCCCCCACTGACGCTAGCTGCCTGCCTGAGTGTACAGTCCCAATGGTAACAGCTAAACACCACATAAGAACAGAGTGGTATAGTATCCACTGGCATAAGCCAAAACACATTTGATACTAGCGCATAGCCGTGCGGCCATGCGAGCCTTATATAGCTACAGCAAGTAAAAGACCTTTCCTAGAAGGACCAATGAGATACTGCCATACCTGAGCATGTGACCCTAAATCTCCACTGAGAGATCTTGCCCTGGGCATGCTCAGTGTGTGCAAAGCAGGACTTAGTCCTAGCACCTACAGGACCTTCCTGAAAGGACCAATGGACTTAGGTGCCGTATCTGACCATGTGACCCTTGATCTCCACTGAGAGATCTTACTCAGGGCATGCTCAGAACGAGAAAAGCAGGACTCAGTCCCAGAAACGTCTGCTCGCCGCTGCCCAGCACTGACTTCAATGGCAGAAGGAGGAAAAGCAGCAGTAACTCTTTGTACAGAGTGGGACTAAGCAAGACGCTGGGACTGACGTCTCCGCTGAGCAGACTCCACTGCGGCAGGAGAAGAATGGGAGACCGCAGCAGAGATGGCCCGAGATTCCCCCTGTGCAGAACTCGACCCCTAACAGGAAGCCACGTAATATAATTTGCTAAAAGCATATAATGCAGTGTAGTAAAAAGCAATGCCACACATAAATCCGGTATACTGCACTTTGGTGGCCTAAGCATACATACAGTGAAACCATTACAGATATGTGTCACATAACAAGACAATTGCAATAGCTACCTGCGGCTGACCCAGTGTCCCACCTCACCCCAACGTGCGTTTCGCAAACCAGCTTCTTTCGGGTTGCTTAGGCAACCAAAGTGCAATATACTAAATTTATGTGTGGCATTGCTTTTTACTACACTGCACTATATGCTTTTAGCAAATTATATTACGTGGCCTCCCACTTCTGGTTTTGGTGCTTGTGCACTATGGCACGGGATATGTTTTCCATAAATAAAGCCTTATTTTAATTGTATTCTGGATCTCTTCATTTTTTCGGCTGCCTGTTTTGTCAGACCGAAGGTGTTTGGTATATGTTAGGAAGTGCCAGTGGTATAATAGGGACAGTGGTGGTTTAACTCTCTTAAAATAAAGTATAAAATTGTAAAGAAAACGGTCTTCCTTGCCGTTCCCATTTTCACGATCGGTAGGGATCTGGAAATCATACCTGAGAAACAAATTCCTGTTTACTTGTGAAGGCATTAAGGAGGCTTCCCTGGATTAATAAACAAAATAGGCTAAAAAAGAATTGTACTTTCAACAAACTTTGCAGAAATCAATAGTATATGCAAATATTAAAAAAGGTGTAATATATCTTATAAGGATATTCTGCTTCTTTTTTATATTCTCAACTGATGAGCCACTTGCTCCCCTCTCGACTGTCATGCGCTGTGAAGAAGAACAGCTTGCTCAAGAGAAGGTAGTCTGCAACCACGTTGAGTTTACACTTTGATTCTCAATCCTCTTTCTCTAATGAGTATAAGTGTAAAAGACCGGCAGAGGAAGACACAAACATCATGGTGAGCGTTCTAACAAGTCTTTTACCTCACACCAGAACTGGATTCACATCTACATAGTTGAGAATGTGCTAACTAGGGAATGAAGAAAAAGAATCCTCCTATCTTGTAGATTGTGAGCCTTCGCGGGCAGGGTCCTCATTCCTCCTGTACCAGTTATGACTTGTATTGTTTAAGATTATTGTACTTGTTTTCATTATGTATACCCCTCCTCACATGTAAAGCGCCATGGAACAAATGGCGCTATAACAATAAATAATAATAATAATATCTGTGTGCTCTACTTTAGAGTCTACTGTCACCAGAAATCAAGCCTGTAGTTGGAAAAGTGATAGAAATGCAGGATGCAAGTCAAATAATGGCCGGGAATAGTGATTTTTTTCTCATGTACACAGAGGACAGATTATCTGGGGCAAGTTATTTAAAAGTATTTATTTATTTCACCTATATAGTTCCATCATTTTCCACAGTGTTTCACAGACATTGTTATCACTGTCCCAATTGGCACTCAAATTTTTAATACCCCATGAGTATCTCTTTGGAGTGTGTGAGGAAACAAGAGAACCTGGGGGAAATCTATGTAAACACTGGAAGAACATAAAAACGCCTGGGAGATGTTGCCCTTGGTGGGATTTAACCCAAGACCCCAGCATTACAAAAGCAACAGTGCTGATTACTGAGCCACCATGCTGCCAGTATGGAGAACAATTACCCTAAGGGCACTTTCAGATGTTCTTGATAATCGGTCCAATGTCGGATCTCAGTGTACAGAATGACCGCACATCTCTTGACCCGAGTGTCATAGCCTCATACGAAGCTATCAAGCACAGGTCAGGAGATTGTGCTGTCAGTCTGTGCATTGCGATCCGACATTGGACCGATTATCAAGGACATCTGAAAGAGTTATAAAGTCAGTAAATAGCAAAACCATAACAAAAGAGCCATTACTTACCTGATCAATTACCAGTGTCGCTGTTGTTTTGAAGCTACCCAACAGTGTCGGTTTATATCCTGTAGCGCTCACGTGTCCTCTACCCATATGATCACTACAGGCAATAACGAGTCTCATATTAACACCTAGTAAAGAGAGTAATAGCATAAATTATGGATTAGTAAATAGGTCAGCTAGAAATGTAAAGAAACATAATGGCACCTACAAAAAACGAGCACAAGACCGATAATGAAATATTAAAACAATCTTTAATTGAAAACAAATTGGACAATGCACATGAACTAAAACCATATACGACCAGACGGACAAGATAAAATAAATGAAAGTAGAGGAAAAAAGTGCAAAAATTATGATGTAAATATGCAGTAAAGAGTGACACAGACAAAATTATTAATCAGATAGAACATCCTATAGAACATGATAATCAAAAAGTGATTGGCTCTTGTTATCCCTATCTATAAACATGGTAGTCAAAGAAAGCAAAAATATGAATGTATAAATACAACAAATAAAGTGCCAGTGCATAATTAAAACATGCAGCACTTAATTCGTAAGCATGTAGAATTGAAATCATAATGAATGATGGAATACCAAAAATAGGTCACCTAAAGGTATTTGAAGTGCATAGATAAGGGGTCACATCAATGTAAGAATAATAAAAGGAATTACAAACCCATAGAGAGGCCTGGATGTCTTCCTGGAGCAGAACAATATTGCATCATACAATTATTAGGTTCTGTAGAAGGACGTAGATCTGGGGATTTATTATGATGGAATATAGGCTGAACTGGATGGACAAATGTCTTTTTTCGGCCTTACTAACTATGTTACTATGTTAATGCATTGCTTGTCCTCCACCTCACCCTCCAACGCACGTTTCGCAATGCTTCCTCAAGGAGTGATGAGGTGGAGGGGAGAACACACAGGTGAACACACACAGTAAGGTCAGCTGAGCCGCCCACTACACAGGCATACAGAAGCACACAGCGCAATCGCACTAAACCGTGATGGCCATTATAACAAAGGGATAAATGCCCACACGATAATAGTTATCAACAGAGACTTGTTCAGACCTGTGTCTTTTGACCTGTCTATTATGTTGCATGACCTTGGTCACAGATTTGCATGACTTTTACATAGAAAGTCGTCAATGGTTGATATTCGAGATTGAAGGCACAAACTGGAGATTCTCAGTACAAAGTCTGTACCACCACTGGTGCAGCCAGACTATATGGAACATTGACACATTTCGAATATTGTCTTGATGCTCCTGTCCACTGGCCTGATCATATGGTATTAGCTTGCACATATCCTAAATATTATATAATATTCTCCATAAATTCTTTTCCACAGTTTTCAGCTGCTTATTACTTTGTAATAAAGGATTAAAAGTTTGGTTTGGCTAAGTTTCCCTCCTTCTTTGGAGTCCATGGTTGTTATTATTGAGTTCTTTGAACATTATCCACCTTACACAATTTAATAAGAACATTTTGCTATTGCCAAGCTGGTACCAGACCATGCAGAGGAGAATTGTATAGTTTCTACCAACCACTATTTCCTGTGTAACAGCCTTGGACAGAAGTGGTTACAAGTACCATAGATTTAATTTCTTGATGTCATTTGTCTTCATTGAATGTCAGCGTCCTCGTGTTTCATGATTTTTGCTGTTTTTAGACGAAGGTGCCTTTAAAGTTGTTTTGATTGAAAAATGTTCACAGAATTGCAAGTTTGGAACTTTAAATAACTTTCTCTCTTCAAAGTTACGCTTGGCCTAATTGTGTTTCTAAAATAATATATCTGAGTTCCAGCAAGGGGAATGCGGTCACAAAGCTGATGCCCAATCCCTTCAATTTACGTTGCTTTGGCTTGGCTGAGCTTGAAAAGTTCTTGGAGAGGAGAACTGTGGCTCGCGAGCGTTATAATTGGGGGAATATTTCTGAGGCTTTAGAGATTGTATATGAACCGTGGTGAGATGATAATCAGTCAGGAGAGTGTGAAAAACGAGAGCAATATCAGCTTCTACACATTACTCTTTGTTTTGATACGTTGTGGTCATTGTTTTGTCATTTTGATCAGTGGAGGTCCAAGAACTAATGAACCACAAATCACTCAATTGAAAGGACCAAATAAGCAAGCCTATCCGAGAAAGATTTTGGTCTGTACACCATTCATCTTGTGCTTGAGGTCCACTGCTTGCTTAGGCCCTTGCATTTGAGGGATAGGTGGTTGTCCATGCCACCAATTAAATATGCAAATTGTCTCTTCAGAGAGGAAGATGAACTCTTTTACCAGCCATTGGAAGTCGCAATCCTACAAGTCAATGTCGACTCTTTAATAAGCCTTTCAATATGACATAGGATAAAAGCCAAATCAGAATCCCTTATGCCACCAATTAAAACTAATAAACATAGACTACGACTGATCAAAACTTTTGTAATAGTTGAGTTAATTTGTAGTGTCACTCTCCATTTCTATGGACACAGCAGCTATATTCTACTGACAGAACCTCCAAAAAAGTGGTAAGAAGCTTAATTTCTTGCTGAAATTTTTAATTCAATATACATAGGAAGATAAGCACCTTTACAAATACATTAGATTAGTTATACACAACTGATCTTGAGTTAAATCTTGTATTGTACTCCAGAGCTGACTATTCATTTCTGTTAAGTAGCGGCACACGTGACCACCGGCAGCAGCATGAAGCCGGTGGCTGATACTGCAAGCTATTACTGAAGAGCAATGAATAGTCACTGCTTTTTGTGCGCACGGTCCCGGTGAGTATTCCGGGAGCTGTGTTCTGCTTGTGAGCAGCACATGATGTCCCTGCCATGCGCTGCTTACAAGCATAAAGCAGTTGCTGGACGCTACGAGGGAGCGCCAGGTAGGTAAGTGTAATGTTTTTTTTTAATGTTTTCTGATGGGACCATGCATACCAGGATGGGGATGAGGATGGGGGCCAATTATAAGGATTGGGAAATGCATACCAGGACCGGGGTTGGGGGGAAATAATACCAAGATACTATTATTAAAGAGAAATGAATATTCATTGCTCTCCACGCCCATGGGCATGGAAGGCAGTGAATATTAATTTCTCTTTAGCATCAGGAACAATAGTTAGCTGCAGCCACCGGTTCCAGCCTCCTGTGACCCACTGCTTCGCCGATGCCGTTCCCCCACCTCCCCACCATAACTAGATATACCATACCCCACCGTACATCCAGACTATAAGACGCACCCCCATTTTCCTCCACATTTTTGGAGGAAAAAAGTGCATCTATTAGTCCGAAAAACACGGTATTTAGTAATTTATAAGCTGTAAATATGAGTCAAAGTAAAGTTAGAGGAAAGCATTTTAGTAATATTCTGAAATGAATTCCTGGTTTCGTTTTTTTCTTTTCTTTTCTTTGTCTTTAGTATACTTATTTTAAGAGAATTAGATCAGTGGAACTGAGCTACTGGGCATGTGAGACCAACAAAACGGGAAACAATAGTACATAAACGCTGGGGAGCTTCAAAGCAATCATGTAAAAGTAATCTCTAGACACAGGATGATTTCTAAATAATTTTAGTTTAAGCATTTGTGTTTTACCTGATCTAAAAGAAAGGAAAAGAACTGAATATTACATAGTGAGAAAACTCATAAAATTGTTAGAATAATCTGTCCTGCAAGTGTGTATGAGGAATAACCCTACTTCTGCCTATTATATGACTTGTATAATTTTTCACCAGTTTTACCCTCTGCAACCATTATTTCTAATTGCCAGTTGCCTCTGAACTAGTGGATCAGCTAGTTGCATAATCGTCTCCCACGCAGAGTACACACAGACATGAGGGATTTTTTTTTGTCTATGCTCCTCTGAGTATTATGGTTTTTTTATATTGTTAAAATCTGCCATATGGTTCCAGAGATATGGTTCTTTTTGTTTAGTATCGATTTTCATGGTCTATTCAAAGGGGCATGGCATAGTTCAGAGTAGCCTAAATGCACGCCTCCAGAGAATTCTGAGGACCATAAAAAGTAGTGCTAAATAAAAAAGTCTAAATTAAAAAATAAATTAAAAAGAGCGGAATCATCAGATGATCATGGACAAAAATAAAATAACAAAACTGGTGACTTTAGAACTAGTGACCTTGAACACTTAAGGCCCCTTCACATTAAGCGACGCTGCAGCGATACCGACAACGATCCGGATCGCTGCAGCGTCGCTGTTTGGTCGCTGGAGAGCTGTCACACAGACAGCTCTCCAGCGACCAACGATGCCGGTAACCAGGGTAAACATCGGGTAACTAAGTGCAGGGCCGCGCTTAGTAACCCGATGTTTACCCTGGATACCATGCTAAAAGTTAAAAAAAACAAACACTAGATACTTACCTACCGCTGTCTGTCCTCCAGCGCTGCGCTCTGCTTCTCTGCTCTCCTCCTGTACTGTCTGTGAGCCGGAAAGCAGAGCGGTGACGTCACCGCTCTGCTTTCCGGCTCACAGCCAGTACAGGAGGAGTGCAGAGGACAGACGGCTGTAGGTAAGTATGTAGTGTTTGTTTTTTTTAACTTTTAGCATGGTATCCAGGGTAAACATCGGGTTACTAAGTGCGGCCCTGCGCTTAGTTACCCGATGTTTACCATGGTTACCAGTGAAGACATCGCTGGATCGGTGTCACACACGCCGATCCAGCGATGTCTCCAGGGAGTCCAGCGACGAAATAAAGTTCTGGACTTTATTCAGCGACCAACGATCTCCCAGCAGGGGCCTGATCGTTGGTCGCTGTCACACAGAACGATTTAATTAACGATATCGTTGCTACGTCACAAATAGCAACGATATCGTTAACAATATCGTTATGTGTGAAGGTACCTTTACTTGATAGCACAGAACCATTTGTCAGGCTCTAAAGGTACCGTCACACATAGCGACGCTGCAGCGATACCGACAACGATCCGGATCGCTGCAGCGTCGCTGTTTGGTCGCTGGAGAGCTGTCACACAGACCGCTCTCCAGCGACCAACGATGCCGGTAACCAGGGTAAACATCGGGTAACTAAGCGCAGGGCCGCGCTTAGTAACCCGATGTTTACCCTGGTTACCATCCTAAAAAGTAAAAAAACAAACGCTACATACTTACCTACAGCTGTCTGTCCTCGGCGCTCTTCTTCTCTTGTCTGGCTGTGAGCGCCGGGCAGCCAGAAAGCAGAGCGGTGACGTCACCGCTCTGCTTTCCGGCTGACCGACGCTCACAGCCAGAGCAGGAGGAGTGCAGAGCACAGCGCTGGAGGACAGACAGCGGTAGGTAAGTATGTAGTGTTTGTTTTTTTACTTTTAGGATGGTAACCAGGGTAAACATCGGGTTACTAAGCGCGGCCCTGCGCTTAGTTACCCGATGTTTACCCTGGTTACCAGCAAAGACATCGCTGAATCGGTGTCACACACGCCGATTCAGCGATGTCTACGGGGAGTCCAGCGACGAAATAAAGTTCTGGACTTTCTTCCCCGACCAGCGATCTCCCAGCAGGGGCCTGATCGCTGCTGCCTGTCACACTGGACGATATCGCTAGCGAGGACGCTGCAACGTCACGTATCGCTAGCGATATCGTCTAGTGCGACAGTACCTTAAGTCTGCTCCTCCGTCCTCCAACCACATCCTCTCATTATACGTTACAATAGGCGTCTGTAATGTGATCCCTCAGTGTGTTGGTAGTACATATTATCTTGACCAGGAAAAATGTTGGCAGCTTTTTCATAGTGAATAATAAGTTCAGGAGTAGAAGTGGCTCATAAATGGATTTCTTTCATAAGTTACATTACAAAGTTTCCTCAATTGTATCCTATTGATTTTCGCGAAGTTTGTTTAGGCGGCAGTGATCATATAATATGTATCCCACACCACTTTACATGGACCTGTTCCTTCCCTATTGTTTACTAGTAACACAATTATTTTTTCCCTTCCAGGTTTAGATGCAGATGGCTTGTACAGAGTCAGCGGGAACCTGTCAACGATACAGAAGTTGCGATTTGTTGTGAACCAGGGTGAGTTAATCCTCATGTATGCAGACATGTTTTGACTTTTCCACGATGGAGCCTTGTTATTCCTGGAATATAGAATCTCATTCTCTTGTTCTGACTTTTTTCTTTTTTTTTTTGCGTTGCAATTTTGATCAATGTTTGGATTCTTGCATTAAGCCTTTGATGATAATGTGCGCAGCTTATCTGGAAATGAAAGGAGAAAAAAGTTTATTGGTGAGCGTTTGAACTTTTCTAAGGGATAATGGCCACAGGGGAAGACATTTCCTGGAAATTGATGATTGTCTTGTAGAGAGAACAAAAAGCCCGTGGCTGGGTCCGCTCTGTCATTAAGTTCAGGAAATGCCCATCCTAAAGGTCTGTCCAGCTTTTGTGATAATTTTCTGTCAATTATGCACGTTATGCCTTTTTTGGCCATTCTTTACAAACTTTATTGAATGGTTGAATGAAGAACGTTATTCGGTTTTGTGGTTTTTGCTTTTTTGTAGTTCCAATTGACATTTTGGCCACTTAACACTTCTAAAAATATAATATTTTCAATAATGACTTCCGATGGTGGACTTTCATGACCTGTAGTCCCAAGTTTTCTATGACTATGATTACATGTGTTTTTTATATTTACTCAAGTAGCATAGATGTATAATAAAGTTGTCTTATGTCGATTTGTGACAAGGTCGTGTAGTGGGCATTGTTATTACTACTGTGGCTTGTTGCCTAATTGAAGGAAATACTGCATTTCCTTAAAAGACCGATACAAATAGAAACGTGTGCCCATGAATTGGTTGCTCTAGATGTATGCTCATTCGGCTATCAAATTTACATCCCACTTTTTTTTAATAAAGCTTATCTCCTAGAAGAACAAAGTTATCAGTTTTTGTAATCCAAAATCCTCCATCCTTCAATGATGATGGAGAGAATCAGGAGGCTCCTATAACTATATAGTAGATAGCCGGTTGGTTTCCACCAAAATAGGCAAATTTTGTCGACGTTTCTCTTATGATGTCTAAGACTTTGGTCCAACTTTCAAGAATTACTAATTGGTAGGTAGACATACAAATTATATATCAAAATTAGATATGAGATCTATAGATAGATGAATGTAAAGGCAGCAATCAAATATTTTGATGTCAAAAAGTGAATTGTTTATTGGCCCATGTGGAAACGTGTCGGTCCCATTACAGAATCTTTCTCAAGCAACAAACAAGTATGCAATAAAAAATATATTTGAGCATAAATCAAGTTCAGAATTACAAATCCATTTGCTTTAAAATGCAAAAAATTCATAAACCAAACATACAAATCAAAGAGTAAGTGAATACATATATAATGTAACTTAAAGAACGAGGCTTCACATCCATTGATGGTCAACATGCGTTATTATGGCATCGGATATACAGAAACAGTGGCAACGTTTCAATCCCTAGTATACGTTTGGGACTATTTCAGGCTTGATAAAGACCCAGACTTAAACTAGGTGATCGAAATGTTGCTGCGTGTCTGTATTTGTGATGCCATAATAAAGCATGTTGATCATCGTTGTCAGGAAGAACATAAGCGAGATTACCACTGATCCCACCGGCTGCCACCAATTTGTCAGACAATTACGCAATTGACAGATGAATGATGGACGAGGCAGCAGCTGTTTCCCCTACTTGGCTCGTTAGTGGGGATTTTGCAGTAAGTGTATGGTATTTACTAGTGGTGAGCGAGTGTGCTCATTGCTCGGGTGATCTCCGAGTATTTCGGTGTGCTTGGAGATTTAGTTTATGTCAATGTAGCTGCATGATTTTTGACTGCTAGACAGGTTGAATACATGTGGGGGTTGCTTAACAAACAGGGAATCCCCACAGGTATTCAGGCTGTCAAGCAGCCGCAAATCATGCAGCTGCATCGACATAAACTAAATCTCCGAACACACTGAAATACTCGGAGACCGCCCGAGCATGCTCGGAGAAACCTGAGTACTGAGCATACTCGCTCATCACTAGTATGTACACCTCCGATTCCAACTCATGGAATATACATACAGGTCCTTCTAAAAAAATTAGCATATAGTGTTAAATTTCATTATTTACCATAATGTAATGATTACAATTAAACTTTCATATATTATAGATTCATTATCCACCAACTGAAAATTGTCAGGTCTTTTATTGTTTTAATACTGATGATTTTGGCATACAACTCCTGATAACCCAAAAAACCTGTCTCAATAAATTAGCATATTTCACCCATCCAATCAAATAAAAGTGTTTTTTAATAACAAACAAAAAAACCATCAAATAATAATGTTCAGTTATGCACTCAATACTTGGTCGGGAATCCTTTGGCAGAAATGACTGCTTCAATGCGGCGTGGCATGGAGGCAATCAGCCTGTGACACTGCTGAGATGTTATGGAGGCCCAGGATGCTTCAATAGCGGCCTTAAGCTCATCCAGAGTGTTGGGTCTTGCGTCTCTCAACTTTCTCTTCACAATATCCCACAGATTCTCTATGGGGTTCAGGTCAGGAGAGTTGGCAGGCCAATTGAGCACAGTAATACCATGGTCAGTAAACCATTTACCAGTGGTTTTGGCACTGTGAGCAGGTGCCAGGTCGTGCTGAAAAATGAAATCTTCATCTCCATAAAGCATTTCAGCCGATGGAAGCATGAAGTGCTCCAAAATCTCCTGATAGCTAGCTGCATTGACCCTGCCCTTGATGAAACACAGTGGACCAACACCAGCAGCTGACATGGCACCCCACACCATCACTGACTGTGGGTACTTGACACTGGACTTCAGGCATTTTGGCATTTCCTTCTCCCCAGTCTTCCTCCAGACTCTGGCACCTTGATTTCCGAATGACATGCAAAATTTGCTTTCATCAGAAAAAAGTACTTGGGACCACTTAGCAACAGTCCAGTGCTGCTTCTCTGTAGCCCAGGTCAGGCGCCTCTGCCGCTGTTTATGGTTCAAAAGTGGCTTTACCTGGGGAATGCGGCACCTGTAGCCCATTTCCTGCACACGCCTGTGCACGGTGGCTCTGGATGTTTCCACACCAGACTCAGTCCACTGCTTCCTCAGGTTCCCCAAGGTCTGGAATCGGTCCTTCTCCACAATCTTCCTCAGGGTCCGGTCTCCTCTTCTCGTTGTACAGCGTTTTCTGCCACATTGTTTCCTTCCAACAGACTTACCATTGAGGTGCCTTGATACAGCCCTCTGGGAACAGCCTATTTGTTGAGAAATTTCTTTCTGGGTCTTACCCTCTTGCTTGAGGGTGTCAATGATGGCCTTCTTGACATCTGTCAGGTCGCTAGTCTTACCCATGATGGGGGTTTTGAGTAATGAACCAGGCAGGGAGTTTATAAAAGCCTCAGGTATCTTTTGCATGTGTTTAGAGTTAATTAGTTGATTCAGAAGATTAGGGTAATAGGTCGTTTAGAGAACCTTTTCTTGATATGCTAATTTATTGAGACAGGTTTTTTGGGTTATCAGGAGTTGTATGCCAAAATCATCAGTATTAAAACAATGAAAGACCTGACAAATTTCAGTTGGTGGAAAATGAATCTATATTATATGAAAGTTTAATTGTAATCATTACATTATGGTAAATAATGAAATTTAACACTATATGCTAATTTTTTGAGAAGGACCTGTATATTCCCCCTTTATGGTTACTGCCAGCTCCATGATAACAAACTGCCACCATCAATTGTTTATACAGGCCAATTGGACACCTATTACAGGTAGCGTATGGCTTGAGGGGTGCAATTTAAAAAGCAAGAGATACAGAGCTAATAAATTGTATATTTAATCCAGATAAGTAAGCAGATAAGATAATACAAAATGGGACCAAAACAATATTGTATAAACAATCACATGCAACCAAAGGGATAAGAAAAGAAAATGTACTAAACCTGTGTCATGGAAATGACTCCGAGCTTAGCGGAGGGAGGTACTACTTTAGGAAACTGACAGAACCACAAAAAGCTGTACCTGTTAGGACTGAAAAATGACAAAAACCCAAACTCTGCTTTTATTACATCAAGGTTGCACCCAAATACGTCCCCTTCATGAGCTCATATGGGGGACTGGCTGTTGAATGTGCTGGGTCTTTTAGAAGTTTATGAGATCCCCAACTCCAGGATATCTTTACCCCTGTAGGTCCCAGGCGGGAGATATTATGCTTCCTATCACGATTTTACCTTTCTATAGAGCTGATATATGGCATGGATAGCATCATCCATCCATATTAAGTTGGAGGTGTTCGTCTGACCTTACGATGATGTTAGTGAGTGCATTATGTTTGGCCCTTTGCTGCGACACTGAAAATAGATCTTCCATAAATATCAGATCTATGCAAACCCTAATCACTGACCACGGTCTCCAGAGAGTCTGAGATAATTCCTTTGAACAGAGAAAGCCCCTGTACTTCTCCACTTCTGAATATATGGATCCTAGACTTGGTGGCCGATTCCCAGAGATATCTGCTGTAATTACCTGTTTACAACAGGAGGTCCTACTTCAATGGAAGTTAGAAGTGCTCTTTCTCATTTCCCCAGTTATAATTAATCCTATATATTCAATGTGAGGGTGATTTGTTCCCTCTCTGGAGGTGTCTTTATGGATTTTACAACTTTTCTATACGACAATCATTAAATGTGAGGCCACTTTCTTTTACTTGGATTTTGCTTGGGGAAAAAAAGGTATCATCCCAACGCTTGGCATTCGTGCATTTACCTGATATGGAAGTTTGATGCTGTCTCAACACTACTATTGTGTGTACAGTATATAATGTAGTAATATTTTAAAGTACATGAATACCCTCTAGCAATATCCTCACACTATGGTAGAATACAAAATTCATACATTATGTTCAAAGTGCCAAACTCTCCATTTTAGGGAACTTACTTTTTGCACGTCTAGATTAATTTTCACTATTGCACTAGGAAAAGATGAAGCCTACATCATGAGAATTCCGGGTTCGTGGGCCAATCAGCATTAGAATTGTAAGCGCCATCTTAACAAGGGAATCAATAGAATAGTATAGTAAAAGTAACTGGCGCATGCGCTGTACATCCCTAAAACATAAGCACCTTATTAAATAAGGGAACATCAGTTTTATATGGTAAGTATGCAACAAATTTAAAGGGAGCATCAAATATTATTATTGGAAAAGCAAAATTCATGTTATCCATATATTATTTCTAGATGGGTAGGCACACACAGATACATAGAAAGCTATGGATATTTCGAGTATGTTTTTTTTAAATGTAGTAGTAATTAATAAACATTATTTTATTACATTTTTTAAATAATTCAGACTAAAAAGGGAGTCGCTTCAACTGTATATATTTATTTTATAGTCTTATCATTTGCAGCTGATGATTTAGACCGGATTTCGATCTTTCGGACTAGCGTTATGGTTTAATGTTTTCTTTTATTCTTTTCTGCAGGGTTTTTCTGCACTAGAAGCCATTGATAATAATAAACTATATGGCTTACGTGAGATAAGATTATCTTACCGCAATGATTTATATTTTCTATTAAAGGTCTGAAATCACATGACCAAAAGTAAAAGTAGTGGCTCCAGTTACTCCGAACTTTTATCGTGTCTTTGCCTTGATTGAGTGAGCCTTTGTGTATTAGAACATTCCATGAGTAAGATTCGTTCACGTTACTGGGGATTTGGGGAAATTGCTTAAATTCAGTTTTTGTCTACAAAAACTAGGTATGTCTGATGATTTATATAGGTGATATATAGCAAACACAACAATGGAATGTCATGCATTCTAAAGTCTCATGCATAGTGAAAAAACAATAGTCAGGATAACTCTGCTTTAGATGAACCCAGGAGGCTTGAGGCCAGATCCTACTCCTTAACGAGCCGTATTTGTGTTTTATTTTATTTTTTGCATGTTATACATTATTTTCCAATATGGAGCCAATGGTAAGATTTCAGTTTGGAAACTTAAAGTAATACTTTCAATGGTGCAGTAGTTCGTATGTGGGCTGTCATGGAAGATTTTCAATGATAAAGGGCTAGGGAGCAGAGAAAAAGTGCAATAGGGTTTTATCCGATATAAATTTATAGAATAAAAAAGGTTATAAAAAAATCTGGTTTGGTTGTTCTCACACAACAAAGTTAAAGTATAGAATTTCGGCTTTCGCAAGTTCACAAATCATCAGACTAGATGCATACATGAAGAAAGGAATTGTGGATGTTGTGCGCTGCTGGTGGTTGGAGAAGGATTAGTCACAGCATCATGTCTCTATGACTAAGGGCATTTAGGGTAGGGTCTTTATTCCTAAGATTTTGTTTGCACATTTTTTGCACTTGTTCTCTGATGCTTGTACAGGGTGGAGCGCGGTAATTTGCTGATTTGGGAATGAAATAAAAAAATTATGATCATTAGAAAAATTTATTTTATATTTTAATTATACTTGAACAGTAATGGAATTTTTAAATTACATGGTTTTAAATAGTGTATCTGGCAAATGTCGACCTTCGCTATCCACACACTGCTGCATACGTTTTCTGAAGTTTTCATGAACTCTAACAAGCATGTCCACTGGTATTCTGCCAATTTCAGCTTCAATATTGTTCCTTAGGTCTTCCAAGGTGTTGGGAAGGTTGATATACACCTTAGACTTCAGGTAACCCCAAAGGAAAAAATCGCATGGGGTTAAATCTGGTGAGCGTGCTGGCCAGTTCACATCTCCCCTCAAAGAGATAAGCCGTCCAGGAAACATTTGCCTCAAACAATTCATGGTAACCCTCGCTGTGTGTGCAGTGGCACCATCCTGTTGGAACCATGTATCCTCTAGTTCCATTGCCTCAAGAGCCGGCTGAAAATAATCCTGTATCATAGACAAGTACCGTTCGGAGTTCACAGTTATGGCACGACCATTATCCTGAAAAAAGTAAGGACCAATGATGCCTACTCGTGATATGGCGCACCACACAGTGACGCGGTCCGAATGCAGAGGTCTCTCGTGAACTTCTCTGGGGTTTGTTTCACTCCAGTAACGCATATTTTGTTTGTTTACACACCCACTGAGGTGAAAATGTGCCTCATCAGAAAAAACACAATTGCGTCAGGGGGTATCGTTGCTAACATGTCTTCACAAGAGGTCCGCCGTGTCAAATAGTCCCATGCTGACAAATGTTGGACCACGCACATTTTATACGGGTGAAAATTCAGTTCATCATGAAGAATCCGGTGGAGAGAAAGTCTTGAAATGCCAAGAGCAAATGATTGCTTCCGAGCAGAGCGTTTCGGAGATTGCAGTACTGCTGCTCTAACTCTCTCGATGTTTTGTGGTGTTGTAATCCTTCTCTCCGGTCCCCTTTGTACACATGACACATTCCCTGCTGTTCTGAATGCATTCACCCAATTTACAATTGATTGCCGTCCAGGAACACGTCCGCGTGGAGGAACAGCGAATTGTAAACGAAAAGCACGCTGCACTGCCATGATCGAGTGGGCATTTGAAAAATACGCTTCAACACAAAATGACCTCTCCTCACGTGTCCACTGCATGATGGCAACTGAAAGGCAGAGGAATACAAATCTCCCATCAGCCACTGTAAGCCACATCCACTCTCCCCTCTCTTCGACCGACAGTGCCGCCACAGCATGCAGTGCAAAAAAGCAAATTACCGCGCTCCACCCTGTATATAGGTATATACTACATATGTGCTTTGGCCTCATTTTACAGGAGTATTTGGTTTGTTCTGTTATAGTCACTTCCTTTGATATTTACTTAAACCTTTTTTAATCTACAGTACAGACCAAAAGTTTGGACACACCTTCTCAATTAAATATTTTTCTGCATTTTCATGACTATGAAGATTGTACATTCACACTGAAGGCATCAAAACTATGAATTAACACATGTGGAATTATATACTTGACAAAAAAGTGTGAAACAACTGAAAATATGTCTTATATTCTAGGTTCTTCAAAGTAGCCACCTTTTGCTTTGATGACTGCTTTGCACACTCTTGGCATTCTCTTGATGAGCTTCAAGAGGTAGTCACCGGGAATGGTCTTCCAACAATCTTGAAGGAGTTCCCAGAGATGCTTAGCACTTGTTGGCCCTTTCGCCTTCACTCTGCGGTCCAGCTCACCCCAAACCATCTCGATTGGGTTCAGGTCTGGTGACTGTGGAGGCCAGGTCACCTGGCGTAGCACCCCATCACTCTCCTTCTTGGTCAAATAGCCCTTACATAGCCTGGAGGTGTGTTTGGGGTTATTGTCCTGTTGAAAAATAAATGATGGTCCAACTAAACGCAAACCGGATGGAATAGCATGCCGCTGAAAGATGCTGTGGTAGCCATGCTGGTTCAGTATGCCTTCAATTTGGAATAAATCCCCAACAGTGTCACCAGCAAAGCACCCCCACACAGTGATGTAACTACAAAGTTATGGGCCCCGGTGCGAACTTTCAAATGGGGCCCCCCCACCATGCCAAAATATTTTCCACCCAAATTCACATTTTCCCTATTAACACGTTGGGAGTCGGCGCAGAGAACAGCTGACTCCCAGTGCGGGGGGCAGCAGAATGCAGCCACTGGGGGAGACGCTGCAGACCACCACATTAGGCGGCCCGACTGCGCCCCCTGCCGGCTGCGCCCAGGGCACATGCCCCGGCTGCCCCCCTAGATACGCCACTGCCCTAGATACGCCTCCTTGCCTATTCCACCACTTCCATCATTTCCTCCTCCACCACCATCCCCATCCTTGCCCATTCCACCACCATCCCCATCCTTGCCCATTCCACCACTTCCATCATTTCCTCCTCCACCACCATCCCCATCCTTGCCCATTCCACCACCATCCCCATCATTGCCCATTCCACCACTTCCATCATTTCCTCCTCCACCACCATCCCCATTCTTGCCCATTCCACCACCATCCCCATCCTTGCCCATTCCACCACTTCCATCATTTCCTCCTCCACCACCATCCCCATCATTGCCCATTCCACCACCATCCCCATCCTTGCCCATTCCACCACTTCCATCATTTCCTCCTCCACCACCATCCCCATTCTTGCCCATTCCACCACCATCCCCATCCTTGCCCATTCCACCACTTCCATCATTTCCTCCTCCACCACCATCTCCATCCTTGCCCATTCCACCACCATTCCCATCCTTGCCCATTCCACCACTTCCATAATTTCCTCCTCCACCCCCATCCCCATCATTGCCCTCTCCTCCCCCTACACACACACACACCATTTACTTCTCTGCACGTTACCCTACAGAGCGCAACACACACACACCTTACCTCTCACCTCTCCTCGCGCTCTGCCGCAGCATCTCATCGCCTTCCTTTGACACAGCCGGCCGCTGAGAGGAAGCAACAAGAGGAAGCAGGAAGACAGATCGCTGGGCAGCGGAGCTGCAGCGATTTCTCCCTGCCTGCTGCAGCCACTCTGCAGGGGCTCCCTCTCCTCCTGCACTGCACCCTCTCATGCTGCACTGCACCCTCTCCTCCTGCACTGCACCCTCTCCTCCGGCACTGCATCCTCTCCTGCTGCACTGCACCCTCTCCTCCGACACTGCACCCTCTCCTCCTGCACTGCACCCTCTCCTCCGGCACTGCACCCTCTCCTCCGGCACTGCACCCTCTCCTCCTGTACTGCACCCTCTCCTCCTGCACTGCACCCTCTCCTCCGGCACTGCACCCTCTCCTCCGGCACTGCACCCTCTCCTCCTGCACTGCACCCTCTCCTCCGGCACTGCACCCTCTCCTCCGGCACTGCACCCTCTCCTCCGGCACTGCACCCTCTCCTCCGGCACTGCACCCTCTCCTCCGGCAGTGCACCCTCTCCTCCTGCACTGCACCCTCTCCTCCAGCAGTGCACCCTCTCCTCCTGCAATGCACCCTCTCCTGCTGCACTGCACCCTCTCCTGCTGCACTGCACCCTCTCCTGCTGCACTGCACCCTCTCCTGCTGCACTGCACCCTCTCCTCCTGCACTGCACCCTCTCCTCCTGCACTGCATCCTCTCCTGCTGCTGGTCCTGGATAGGCGGATGATGCCTTGCATTGAGCAGCAGCTGGCGGGGACGTGGTTGCATTGACTTCTGCAGGCGGCTATGATGAACGCTTTTCATTCAGACTTTGATCAATCCTTCCACCCGATGCCTGAAGACGAGGGGGGAATATATCCCCTGACTTTTCGGCGGTCGCCGGTCTGTCCGTCTCCATCACTCCAGCTCCTCCCTCGGCCAATCAGCGGCCACGGCTCCCGATCTTCCCTGAATACCTCCCCGCCATTCAGATTTAAATGCCGGTTGTGCATCATCCCCGCCACCTCCATCCCCAGACTCCGGCGTGAGACAACCGGGGAGGAAACACTGCAGTGATCGGCGGAGCTCGGGGGGCGCAGTGATCGGGGGGTGCAGTGATCGGTGGAGCTCTGGAGCTCGGGGGGCGCATTGATCGGGGGGTGCAGTGATCGGGGGGCGCAGTGATCGCCGGAGCTCGGGGGGCGCAGTGATCAGCGGGGCTCTGACACAGCCGGCCGCTGAATGATGACGTCATCCAGCGGCGCATCTGTGTGAGAGGAAGCAGGAAGACAGATCGCTGGGCAGCGGAGCTGCAGCGATTTCTCCCTGCCTGCCGCAGTCACTCTGCAGGGGCTCCCCTCCACCTCTGCACACGTTGGGAGTCGGCGCTCTGCAGCTTCTCTGTGCCGGCTGTCAGCTTGACAGTCGATGCAGAGAACAGCTGACTCCCAGTGCGGGGGCGGCAGAATGCCGCCGCCGGGGGAGACGCTGCGGATCGCCACATTAGGCGGCCAACTGCGCCCCCCTACCGGCTGCGCCCTGCCCCCCCAGATACGTTACTGCCCTAGATACACCTCGGACTGTTGCCGTGCGGGTGGGATCTCCTGCACTGCAACATGGTGTCGGGTGCCTCTGACCTGCCGGGCGCCGGGCCCCTGACCTGCCGGGCCCCGTCGCAGTGGCGACTTCTGCGACCGCGGTAGTTACGCCACTGCCCCCACACCATCACACCTCTTTCTCCATGCTTCACGGTGGAAGCCAGGCATGTAGAGTCATCCGTTCATCTTTTCTGCGTCACACAAAGACATGGTGGTTGGAACCAAAGATCTCAAATTTGGACTCATAAGACCAAAGCACAGATTTCCACTGGTCTAATGTCCATTCCTTGTGTTCTTTAGCCCAAACAAGTCTCTTCTGCTTGTTGCCTGTGGTTTCCTAGCAGCTATTTTACCATGATGGCCTGCTGCACAAAGTCTCCTCTTAACAGTTGTTGTAGAGATGTGTCTGCTGCTAGAACTCTGTGTGGCATTGACCTGATCTCTAATCTGAGCTGCTGTTAACCTGCGATTTCTGTGGCTGGTGACTCGGATAAACTTATCCTCAGAAGCAGAGGTGACTCTTGGTCTTCCTTTCCTGGGGCGGTCCTCATGTGAGCCAGTTTCTTTGTAGTGCTTGTTGGTTTTTGCCACTGCCTTTGGGGACACTTTCAAAGTTTTCCCAATTTTTTGGACTGACTGACCTTCATTTCTTAAAGTAATGATGGCCACTCGTTTTTCTTTATTTAGCTGCTTTTTCTTGCCGTAATACAAATTCTAACAGTCTATTCAATAGGACTATCAGCTGTGTATCCACCAGACTTCTGCACAACACAACTGATGGTCCCAACCCCATCTATAAGGCAAGAAATCTCACTTATTAAACCTGACAGGGCACACCTGTGATGTGAAAACCATTCCCGGTGACTACCACTTGAAGCTCATCAAGAGAATGCCAAGAGTGTGCAAAGCAGTCATCAAAGCAAAAGGTGGCTACTTTGAAGAACCTAGAATATAAGACATAATTTCAGTTGTTTCACACTATTTTGTTAAGTCTATAATTCCACATGTATTAGTTCATAGTTTTGATGCCTTCAGTGTGAATGTACAACTTTCATAGTCATGAAAATACAGAAAAAACTTTAAAGGAGAAGGTGTGTCCAAACTTTAGGTCTGTACTGTATATTAATAAAGTATTTACTTTGTGGGTTTTTATTGTAAAGCTTGTCTGGAAAGGGATGAGTTACAAATATAAATCAAGTTATGATCTAATCCTACAAACATCAATAAACGTGGACTATCAGAAATATTCGGTTAATTCATTTTGTAGCAAAAGACAAAAAAACGCAGCGCAATTCTGGTTATTTTTAGTAGAGCTACATGCAGCAAATATATGAACAATCTCAAGATATGTATTAACTAAATTACACATTGAAATAATTTAATAATAGGGAGAACGCGGCTTGATTAATTGTTGCAAAGTAAAATTTACAATAAACCTGTCTTGATGGGTTCCTCAGCGACGCTGTATTACTGTCTGTGCGGTTGTTTAACAAGAATTTAATTGAAAAGATAAGTGAATGCACATTTAAAAGTATTGTTAATTTGCTTTATAATCACCCCATCCTTCAAAGTATTGACAGCACCAGGCAAAATCCCTTTCTACTTTACCGTGTATTATTTTCCATATGTGCATCATAAATTACAGGGTTTTAATTGGAATATTTATGGATTCGATCTGAAAAAAAAAAATTGTTTTTATCTTCAACGACTTGGTAACAGATGATAAAATATATATTTTTTTATTTAGTCAACACAATCTTGTCCGGACATTTGTCCCAAGCAGAAGCGAAGGACACAAAATGTTTGCTTTTTCCCTAATTTAAGAGAAAGGAATGACTGCCTCTTTGGTGGATCCGATTAAAGAAGGTTTAGTTAGGGAATATCCACAGAAATTACAAATAAATCATCCAAAAAGCCGGGCAACCTCATCTACAGCATTAGGGATAAATACCCTTGCTACCATTTTGTGTCTACAGTTTCTGTGCAAACTTATGAGTTTCTTTGGTCACAGACTACAGATAAATTCGTGTCTACAGCTCCTATGCAGATCTATGTGTGTCCATGGTAACAGACTACAAACAAATTCTCTGTAGTCTGAGCCAACTGACAAGGTACTTTCTCTAGAACCAGGCGCCCCTCATATTCCTTCAACATTCCTGATCTCTTCTTTCACATATATCCAAAATCTAAAATGAGCTCAAGATTTCCTAAAACGCAAACTAATTTTCTGTTACCCATTACAAACCTATTTCCACAGTGATGACCTCTATTCTATCTGTCTATTACTTCTTTCTTACATGTATTTGGCAGTATTTTTGTGGAAAAGTATGATTGCAAAGTCAGACTACATAGTTTGTTTGTAGTCTGTAACCATAGAGACACATAGAATCTCCAGTGACTCTGTAGACAGGAGATAGTTATAGATTTTAGATACATTTTGCAGCAGTAAAATATTTCGGTTCCAAAAGAATATTTGCTTCTTAACAGTCCCATGTTGCTATAAACTTCTCAGAAGGTACAGCTGTTCAGAAGAAACTTCGCCAAGACTTTCCCATAAGATAATTTTTTTACTATGTTATGCCTAGCGATGAGCGAATTTATTTGAAGCAGAATTGAATTCTACTCTAAATCACTCCACTCAAATTCAGTAAGATTCAGCCATCATTTCTCCAAAGCGTAGAGTGCCATCAAAAGGTGGAAAAAAAACCCTAAATGAACTCAACTAATCACTCACTATTCTCGTCACCCCCATAGACTTCCCCATCATGTGCCTCCTTTGCTGCCTTCTTGACACAATGCCCGGGATTCCAATGCTGACTAAGCCTCTGATGTTAACGCACACAATGCTGTCATGTCATCATGACGTTATGAAGAGCATTGCTTGAGATCTAGTCAGTGCATCATGGGAAGCACATCATAGCACATCATGGTGTGCAGTGTTATCAAAAGGTCTAGTGGGCATGGGAGCCCCAGCAGCTGTTTCCCCTACTAGGCCCGTTAGTGGGGATTTTGCAGTGAGCGTATGGTATTTACTAGTGATGAGCGAGTGTGCTCGTTACTCGAGTTTTCCGAGCATGCTCGGGTGTTCTCCGAGTATCTTGGGCATGCTCGTAGATTATGTTTGAATCCCCACAGCTGCATGATTTGCGGCTGTTAGGCAATCTGAACACATGCAGGGATTGCCTGGTAGGGAATCCCCACATGTATTCAGGCTGTTTAGCAGCCGCAAATCATACAGCTGCAGGGACTCAAACATAATATACGAGCATGCCCAAGATACTCGGAAAACACCCAAGCATCCTCGGAAATCTTGAGTAGCGGGCAAACTCGCTCATAAATAAAACTCGCTCATCACTAGCGCAGAGTCAAGCAGCCAAAAAGGGATGGTGGGGAAGGCAAAAAAAGACACATTGTGGTCTGTAACTGGGCTGCTGGGGTGGTGGGATAAGCGGTTGGGTGACAATTATTTATGTATTCTACATTCTACATTTATTATGCGATGGCTCTTTCAAGACCCCACAGAATATTTCAGAACATTCAATTTGCAGTAAGTAACTTGCAAATCTACCATAATTCTCCTGTTAAATTTGCACGATTTGCTGAATTTTACTTTTTGCAGATTTTATCATCTCGATTTATGGCTGCTGGCCAAAATTGACTGTAAAAATGGTTACCTCTACCAATAGGTGCGCTTTGTTATCATACAATTTGGGCCATCAAGGGAAGAAGTGACAGTTACATGGCTGGAATTGTGTGATCGGATAGGAAGACGGAATGTAGACCGATAGTCATCAGTAGCCAGACAATGAGGTACCAAATTAATGGGTAATCTGGAAATGCCCAGTTGACAGAGATTTAGGAAGAACTCAAAGGACAATGAACAAAAAATGAGTAAGATTGAAACCAAATTGGCTAAAGATGAAGATAAATTGTATCACAAAGAGAGTGCACTCGAAGTGAAGCTTGAAATACAATAGGAGGACTATGCTATCGCTGTTATCATACCAGTGCTGGAAGATGGCCAGTTAAGTACATTAATCTAATTATTCCATAAATTATTCTGCCATATAGGAGGAACGCATCAGTGAAAATTAAATTGCCTAGAGATCTTTGTTGCTGTTTTCTGTTGGCCGAAATCAATTCCTTAATTCTCTCATTTGGACCTTAATCCCCGCCTTGCTATATGCAATAGGGTATTTGCATCTAATATTTTTTTTCAAAACTGAGATTGGAATTAAAAGGGTAAAAAAAAGAGACTAAAAAGGCAACAAAAGTGTTCAGTCATGGAGTCTGTTAGGGTAAAAATAATCATACCAGCATTGTCAAAATGCATGGTCTACTTTTCCCGAAATCATTTTTTTAATTGATATGCTAATTAGGTGCTTAATGCTGCATGGGCCGTCTTAGCAATTCTACCTGCTCATCCAACCACCCTACCCCTTCAGTGGTTGATATTGCTGGCTTCAGTTGGGCCAGTACGGTCTGGCCTGAAACCCAGTGCATGCACTAATAGGCTCACTTCTGATGGATGTACAGATGGAGCACATGACAAAACTCCAAAGTAGGCCCAGATGAGGTCAGAGATATCATTTAGTGCATGGGGAAGTAGCTGGGTGGTCAGAGCAACTGAGAGAAGAGTTTACGATGCACTGGGCATCTATTCAACATATCAGGTAAAAGGTCTTTTCTGGAACCACATATTTTGGATCTCAAGGCAAGCTGCCCTAAGTTCTGACATTCTTAGTTCGTAAGAGATTTCGCACTTTAATAACTAGGACTTGGAAATATATTTAATTTAGCTTGTAGAGTATTTTTTTTTTGGGGGGAGGGGTTGACAACTACATGGTTCCCGAATTGTTCGCCATGCCTCATCGGTTATATATATTTCATAATACCGCCATTGTATTTTCAGGATTGCTACATCTAATGGCTGGCACAGAGATCAGGTCCTCTTCCTTCTGAAGAGGCTATTTGCATATTTAAATTCCCAGTGGAGCACTGCATGGCCTATAAGTCTCCTTACACTCGCTTGGCACTCTCTGCTAAGAGAAACCTTCCGCCTTAGACAGGCAGTAAGTGGCCTCTCACCCAGCTTAATCAGATCTCCTGCTTTGCATGGAGGAGGGACAAAAACCCCAAAACATGTGTTTGCAAATGGAGTTTCTAACTTGGCTTCTTATCTTAAGCTGGATTGTCACTCTCCTCTGTGAGAAACATTCCACCTTACACCTACAATCAGAGGCCTCTCGCTCAGCCAAATCAGATTTCATGCTTTGCACTGAAGAGAGGGAAAAAACCCCAAACATGTGTCTGAAAATGGAGTTTCTGGTTTGGCTTATTATTCTGTCATGTAGCAAGGCTCGTTAAAAGCCTTTTAGGATTGCTGTGTCCTGAAGAGTAGGGTTGAGCGACCTTGACTTTTTTAGGGTCGAGTCGGGTTTCGCGAAACCCGACTATCTCAAAAGTCGAGTCGAGTGAAATCGGCCGATTATGGTGAAAAGTCGAGGATCGACCGAAACACGAAACCCAATGCAAAGTCAATGGGAATATTATTTATTTTTATTTTTTTCTCTCTCTCTCCCTCTCTCTCTCTCTCTCTCTCTCTCTCAACTGAAAAGCTGGTGTTACACATTGCAAATCGCTACAGCGCACAAGCGACAACATGGCGATAGGCGTCCACGCCCCTAAGACCTATGTCATCACTCTGCCCACGCTCCTTCATTGGCTGAAAAAAATGGCGCCAAGCGTGTCATACGAAACGCGACTTTGGCGCGAAAGTCGCGTACCGCATTGTCATGATCCCAATGGCAGGGGATCACAAAAGGACAAGCACAAAAAACAAAACAAGCTCTAGGGTGATGGAAACTGAGCTGACCGCGATCCTGAACCTAAACACACAACTAGCTGTAGCCGGGGAACGTGCCTACGATGATTCCTAGACGTCTCGCGCCAGCCGAAGGACTAACTTTCCCTATTAGAAGAAACACAGACCTCTCTTGCCTCCAGAGAAACACCCCACAGAAATAGCAGCCCCCCACATGTAATGACGGTGAAATGAGAGGAAAGCACATACGTAGTTATGAAAACAGATTCAGCAAAATGAGGCCCGCTAAAGCTAGATAGCAGAGGATACAAAAGTGAACTGCGCGGTCAGCGAAAAACCCTACAAAAAACCATCCTGAAATTACTTGAACTCATGTGCCAACTCATGGAACATGAGGAGTAATATCAGCCCACTAGAGCAACCAGCAAAAAGGAATCACATATCTGCAAGCTGGACTAAGACAAAAATTAAGCAAAACGTGGAACAGGAAAATCAAAAACTTAGCTTGTCCTGAAGATTACAGAAGCGGGAAGCAGAGGAAACAAGACACACTGATTACATTGATAGCCGGCGAGGAAATGACAAGAAAGCCAGGTTAAATAGGAAACTCCCATATCCTGATAGAACAGGTGGACACCAGAGACCGCAGAGAACACAAGTCACCCAGTACCATCTGTAACCACCAGAGGGAGCCCAAAAACAGAATCCACAACACCGCATGGCCGACCCCACACAGGGATCGGGTCGGGTTTCATGAAACCCGACTTTGCCAAAAATGGCGACTTTTGAAAATGAACGATCCGTTTCGCTCAACCCTACTGAAGAGGCTATTTGCACATCATATTTTAAGGCGATGAAGACTAATAAGATTTACTTCTGATACATTGACCATTATACTGATACAGGAAGTAAAGGGATGTAAGCGAGAACAATTGCAAAAGCTGGAAGCCACAATATTCCTAGAGAAGTTATTTAAGCAACAAAGTAACAAGCATTTACATTCTTCCTACGAGGGCCATCAAGTAGCTTAGTTGTGTTTTGATACGAAAGACTGGAGTATGTTGAAGAGTAATCAATGCTGGTAAATGGTTTGGTCAACCTCAGGTGGTTTACAAAACAATTATGGCTGCATAGAAAAGCCACATACATCATTAATAATGCTCTGTGGCTGAAATAGTTCAGGATGGGCTCTCTCACAATGTAGTGGAAACTGGATATTTCGTGTGGGATAAGTTTGACCTAATAATATGTCTATCTGTAATGAAAACTCCACTGTAGGCTGAACTAATGTTCTGAAAACCCCTTTATATACTGTACGTACTCCAGTCTGTAAATAAAAAATATATATTTAAAATATATATAAAATTATAGAATGTAAAGATTGAGTGCTCTTCTATGCTGTTTGCCTGCTCCATGCACTCGTAGACCATAGGCACAGCCCATTCATTAAAATACGAGGCAAATTAGAGGGAAATGTAAGTGACCTTTACTTCCTCCCTGCTGATAGTTGCAGATGCGAGTCACAGAACTAGATACTGTCTATAAAGGGGTAAGGAAAGAGGAGGGTGTCATGTACTGTATTCATCACTCTATAACGATGATGATGAGGCTAGCCAATCAAGAGTAGCTTGGGATGCCAGGAGGTTGAAGCCGATTTGTTGGTCTCCTGTTTGGCAGCTACGGAATACTGATGTAGCCACTGGACCAGGGGAGTCCTGCTAATTTTTTAGCTCATCTCTACTATAGATTAAATAACTTGACTATGCTGCCAAACAGAATTACAAGCTGTCTGTCTAAAATGAGAATATGTTAGTAAAGTTCTATGATTACAGCAGCCTTGGCATTGTTTCGAGAAGTACACACTGATATATCCTTCCTTACTTTTCTATTTGGGTTTTCATATCCTAAGATAAAGAATGGTGCAAGATGATTAGCTTTAAAAATATATATATATATATATATATATTTTGCACTACTTTTTCAGGAGAGGTTTTCGGTTTCTGAATAATTTTGCTAGTATGGCGCAATAATGTACCGAATCACAAAGTTTTCTCTGCAGCAGATCTAACAGAGTGTGAAATGTTGAGCTGTGTATAACCTCACTCACAACACGGGTGGCTTTTTGTGTACTTTCTATATGTACAAAAAGCTACTAATAAGTGGTGGAGGTGGGGTTGGACTAGGAGGCACCAGACACCTAGTCCTTTTAGTGATAATCTCCTGTTTATGAAACACAGATTTTTTTTTAAACAGCGAAACACCGCCTAGTAAGTGACACATCACTCGTTGTCAGGGTCTCTGCTCCAACATCATGCTGCTCTCAGATTACATCGCAAAAACCTAGTGACAGATTCGATTTAAAAGAGCTGTCTTATCACAGAAATTTCTGACATAGCCACAGGACATGCCATAATTTGTTTGCTAGATCCAAGTCCAATGGATGGAATTCAAATGTATCACCAAAAAACCTAAGGTCCCTTGATCCTCCATTTCAACTGGCGCCTTAGCCATTGCAACTGGAGAGATGGTTGAGCATGCACATTTACCTTTAGCTGCTTCTATAGGAGACCTGAAAACACCAGAGCCATCACAAGAAAGGAACACTATATAATTTAGGCTCCAACAATTAGGTTTAGGATCCAACCCCTCAGAGGAAGCTGTACATGAAAACGGCCGGAAGGTAGTGAGCGGCCCCGGAAGCAGATGCGGCCGGGAGTCAACGGGACGGGAGGACAGGTGAGTTTAATATTTATAACGCTTATTATTAACTAGATTGTGGCCCGATTCTACCGCATCGGGTATTCTACAATATGCATGTCCCCGTAGTATATGGACAATGATGATTCCAGAATTCGCGGCAGACTGTGCCCGTCGCTGATTGGTCAAGGCAACCTTTATGACATCATCGTCGCCATGGCAACCATTATGACATCATCGTCGATACTGTGCCCATCGCTGAATCAGAAACGTGGGATTTCTACGTCCCTTATGACATCATCGTCGCTGTGCCCGTTGCTGATTGGTCGAGGCCTGGCGGCCTCGACCAATCAGAGGCGTGGGATATCTACGTCCTGTATGACATCATCGTCGCTGTGCTCGTCGCTGATTGGTCGAGGCCTAGCGGCCTCGACCAATCAGAGACGCGGGATTTCTACGTCGATGCTGTGCCCATCGCTGATTGGTCGAGGCCTGGCGGCCTCGACCAATCTGAGAGGTGGGATTTCCAGGACAGACAGACAGACAGACAGACAGACAGACAGACAGACAGACAGACGGAAAAACCCTTAGACAATTATATATATATATAGATTTTATGTTTTCTTTTACAGGTGCCCTGGACTCGAACTGTAACACGGGTTTCCCATGGAAACCCATGTTCGGGACCTTGTGACCAAACACTATGTGTTCGGTACTGTCCCGAATTTTACAGTTCGGGTTCGCCCATCCCTATTTACTAATATATCATTCTTGAAAAAAAAAAAGTATGCTTAGCTTGATGTAGAATTTTTGTGCTTGGCAGGATTCTGTTCCATTGTGTTTTCTATTTCTATGATATATACCTGTGGGAAATTTGGTCTTTCTAAAAAAAAGTATCTTTTTGATGTGGTTTTTACCACCAATGAATTATGAACTTTTTTGATCATGGAGGAAGGTTTTTTTTTTTGTTGTGGCGTTGCTTATGTCTGATACTTACCCTTCAAAACAAATTATTTTTTTATTATTTTTTGATAACTGTTTAATAAAGATAATAATTTTTGAAAATTTGACTTGTACTCCTATACGTCTATATAATTTTGTTTCCAACATTTGGAAAATGTACTGGACTGAAAATCCGATATTGCAGAGCAGTCTGTGTACTGATACTGCCGCCTTTTTGCTTTTTTATTGACCTTGGGGCAGGTGCACTTCCGTTCCTCCCCTTTCCCCAGTTACGTCCCTCATCGTCTTTTTTTGTGAGGTTGTTGATCAATTATTTAATATAACTATTTACACAATATTGTGTAAATAGACTAAACATAAATTTCTAGCTCTTCTGCACAATAGACGGAAATGTAAAAGTACCAGAATCGTCCCGTATCTCGAGGCGTTCATTCCTCATGCATGTATCCTCCTCATTGGGTGGAAAATAATTTCAGAGGATGACTTTTTTTTTTTTTTTTTTTCCTTTTTACCAAATTCATTAAATAAATAAATTATTTAGCATTGGGCCTCAGCAAACTCTAACCAAACAATTTCATGCATCTTTAAAAAGAGTAAAGAAAGATCAAAGACGGAATTTTAAAAAAATAAAGTGGAAGTGTTAAATCTCATTTTCTTTCAACAGTACGAGGAATAAAAAATATTGTATTTATTTTGGATCTTTGTAGCCTAAAGCTTTCTGTTGTAGAGTTCAATTTGCTTCTGATGGCTGAGGGAAAGCCTAGCGTGCAGGTCATATATGTATGCATGCTGTATACCATATCGGAGCTTCATATATTTGCTAAAATTACATTTTGTAAAGGGAATTTTCTTTATAATTTTCATTCCTCCTGATTGTCACACCGGGGCGGAAGGTGGGGGCTGTGCCTTTTGTATCGCTAGAACGCGCTTAAAATTCCAGATTTGACCTATTTTTTTGTGGGTGAATTCATGTGGACTGAACTATATCTGTGTTTCATTGGGCAGATTTATCCAACAATACTTTGTATCTAAAAACAATGTGTATTTCCATGTAATTCTATTGATTTGTCAATAATGCGATGAGGTCAGTAGTGGACATTTCCTCTTACTTTCCTGAATTACTGTTGGCGGCCAAGTGATCGTAGTAATCGCAGCGTATGAGCAAAAATTATCACCGTATAGTGACTGAATAATACTAGCAAAAGTCAACGATAAAGTTCTATATGAAAACCAATGATAAAACCGTAGTTTTAAAAAATATCAGATTGCAGAGAACATACAAAAAATGTGGATCATAAACACGAACACAGCATTGACCAAACACAGGTGTAAAACACCAATAATAGTTAGTAATTCACAGATGAAGTTTTCTCTGATTTTAGTCCCTCACTTTTGTTTGCCGCCTGGCCCTGACCACTATAACGATGTCTCTTGATGACATCAGAATTTGCTAAGACATGTTTGACCCCTTTCTATTGCAGCCCATCCTTGTCATTAAAACAACACAAACTCCTGTTCTTCAACATTGCGACACTATCTGTCTGAGGAGACATATGCAAATTAACGCAGGTGTACAGATATAAAGTGATGGCCCCCATAGCAAACTTTTAGTTTCTTGAATTTAGCAGACCCCAGAAAGGAACTGAAAATTTCTATAAACCTGCAGATAAAATGGTCTAAATTAAACAGACCTCAGACCATACTCAACATTTATCACGCTCTATATTCAACCCCGGAAAACTCTAAACAGATGAGATCCCAGATCGGGCTCCTAAATTAATAAGACCCCATATCGTAATGCCAGGGTGCATTTCACCACAGACACTTGGACAGGTAAGCATGGACAAGGGCATTACATATCGTTGACTGGGAACTGGGTGACACTGGTGGCTGTAGCGGCAGGCACTGCTTGGAATTCCCAAGACTTGCAGGACTGAAGCAATTTCGGTGAGTCCTTTGACACTTTTTTTAGACCAGCTCGTGCACCAGCACAATAGAGTCCAAGTCTTACATGTGGTGAACGAATGGAGAGGAAGGTGCAGGATTTTCTAGAACTGAATATCAATACTATCATGGTTGGTTTGGACCGTTTCACATTTTGATCTTCCAAAATAGATGAGTGGCCTGAGCTCGTTTCACACGCTTTGGAGGTTTTATCATTCCCGGTAGCCAGCGTTCTCTCCAAACGTGTCTTCAGCGCTGCTGGTGGTGTCCTGATGGATAAGCGCAGCCGGATGTCCCCTGAAAGTGTTGACAGCCTAACTTTCATCAAGATGAACAAGTCATGGATCTGCAAGGACTTTTGCACCCCAATCGCTGACTGTACAGACTAAGCGATATTGCATTTTTTAGTGTGATGCATTAATGTCACGTAGCTGCACTCTGTGATATCTTTACTGTGGCTTCAGTGCCTGCTGTGGCTGCTGCTGCTAATGGTAACACAAATTTGTGGAAATGTGAATAGTCATGGTTGGTCTACATCTCCTGGGTTAGCTGTAGTGGAAGACCTGTCGGTCCCAATTACACTATTTCTACTCTCGTGAAATTGACGCCACTTTGGTGGTGTAAGGCCCTCATTTCATTAAATGTGAGCACTCCTGGTTGGGTGTCCATCTGCTGTATTGGATGCAGTGAAAGACCTGTCAGTCCCTATTCTACTATTTCTACTCTGGTGAAATTGATGCCACTTTTGTGATGTCTGCCAAGAATTTTTGGAATTGTGAACACTTATGGTTGGGTGTGCATCTGCTGGGTTGGGTGCAGTGGAAGACCTGTCGGTCGCTGTATTACTATTTATTCTGTGGTGAAATTGATGCCACTTTGGTACTTTCTGCCACTAATTTTTGGAAATGTGAACACTCCTGGTTGGGTCTCCTTCATGCGTGTTGCCTGTAGCAGTAGGCCTCCAAGACCATCAGGCCTCCACTTCTTTGGAGTCAACTACCCGGGTTACTATCCTTAGATTTTTCTGACAATAGTAGCCTATATGATATTTGTGCCACCTGAGTGTGGTTGAGCATGAAAGCAGGTAGAGGTGTTGCATGTGACATCAGGGCTCCCTGAAAACGAGGCCTACACCAATCTCTCACCCACCTCGTCTTATTGTGACGTTCAATTGAAAGCTGTAAATGCTGTCCCAAACCTCGATACCTCATGACTGGCTGATTGTTACACTCCCATGCTACAATCTGTACTGTGGATGAATTGAGGCCACTTTCCTGGTGGCTCACCATAATTTGATGTGTTTTGGCAGCTTCTGGGACCATTGTAAGGTGTTGTGCATGCGTTTGTTTAGCCTCCCATTGCCTTGAATGGCGTACGGCTATGTTTGTCGGATATTTGACGAATAAATTGGCGAATATTGCAAATTCGGCAATCGTAAACCAAACATTGAAATATTCGCTCATCTCTAGTCATGAGATCCTCAGGAGAGTCAGTGATGATGACACCGCTGGAACAGCGCCAGCACCGGAGGTTAGTATAAGTGTTACTATTTTACCGGGGAGAAAAATAGGGATTCAGAAGGGGGTGTCTGAGTAAAGGACAACTCCTTTAAATTCATCAGACCTCAAGCCAGATCTTATATATAATTGGAGTCCAGATTTAACCTTATAAATTAATCAGACCCTGGACCATACCTTGAGGACAGGACCGCACAATTAATCAGACCTCAGATTGGACCCTACAAATAGTCATATGCCATACCAGACCCCATAAGGTTATTAGACCCCCAACTATACCTTTGGCCAAACCCCTTAAATTAATCAGACCCCACAGGAAACCCCTTTATCAGACCCCGAACTAGATCCATGCTTTTGTCTTCGGTCTGGGGAGACCGATTTTGAACTTTGGTATTTTTTGGGGTGATCAAGATGCGGTTCTGAAACTTGTGGTTGATTGACTTAAATGAGGATGGGTCGGTCGGCCACGGGTTTCAGAGCCGCATCTTGAATATTTTAAAGAATATTGAAGTTCAAGGTCGGTCATTTTTGACCGAAATGAACAGCAGGGTTAAATTAATCAGATCTCGAAAATAAAATCCCAGTCCAAAATGAAAAAAAAAAATCTTGCTTATATTCTTTGCTCATTTCTTCCCAGACTTCAGCAGCTCCCAAAAAAAGCAATGTTTTTTTTTAACATTTTATAAACCTTGTGGATTGACCGCTTTACCTGTATGTTCCTATTTCACCATGAGAAATGCAGTCTCAGCAGAGAATTTGCCGGAATCCGGATCTGATCACTTTTCTCCATCTTATTTTAATTTTTAGACGGAAAATATAAGTAAACTTTAGATTACTCATTGTGTCAAGTAGGAAATATCCTTCCAGTGTAACTGTAGACATTAAATGTGTCAAGAGGCAAGCTGTAAAATAAATGTCTGGGGCACCTTCATAAACAAAAATCTTATTTCCATAATTCATACAGCTGGCTGCCATTTATTGGCACGTCAGGTGCAGCGGGGACATGGCAGAAACATTAACATGTACAGCATCATTTGTCAACAAAGAAACAATGTAAGCAAATCGTTCAGAACCGATACAGATTTACAGCTCTTTCTGCCAGCTGCTAATTACGATGTGCTCGGCCTATTTGGTATGGCGGCTTTTATTGGAAAATGACAAAAGGGGAACAGTATCCTGAATAAGAATATAAGGATATAGATGGAGCGCTAAGTAATAATAAATATACAAGTCAGGTACGGGAGACCAGAGGTCCTGTGCTTATTCTGACCGCCAGGGGCACTTATCTAAGGGGAAGCAAAGGAAAATCGTGGAGTTAAAACTTTGTTCTATGGTTTTACTATGATAGATGGATACAGATAATATAGATAGATGGATCAAAAGGGCTTCAATAACAGCAAACAAAAATTGTGTAATGCAGCCAATCCGATGCTAAAAGAGTGCAATGTGGTTGTGTTAAATTATTGCTGAAGCATGACATATAGATAGATAGATAGATAGATAATAGATAGATAGATAATAGATAGATAGATAATAGATAGATAGATAATAGATAATAGATAGATAGATGATAGATAATAGATAATAGATGATAGATGGATGATAGATAGATAGATAAATAGATATATGATAGATAGATGATAGATAGATAATAGATAGATGATAGATAGATGATAGATAATAGAGAGATAGATAGATAGATAGATAGATGATAGATAGATAGATATAGATAGATAGATAGATATAGATAGATAGATAGATAATAGATAGATAGATAGATAATAGATAGATAGATAGATAGATAGATGATAGATAGATGATAGATAGATGATAGATAGATGATAGATAGAGATAGATAGATAGATGATAGATAGATAGATGATAGATAGATCGATAGATAGATGATAGATAGATGATAGATAGATAAATAGATAGATGGATAGATAATGGATAGATAATAGATAGATAGATGATAGATAGATTAGATAGATAGATAATAGATAGATGATAGATAGATAGATAGATAGATGAAAGATAATATAGATGATAGATGGATAGATAGATAGAGAATAGATAGATGATAGATAGATAATAGATTAATAGATATTGGATGCATGATCGATATAGACAGGAGATGTAGAGATAGATACGTAGTATCACTAAAGATGAGTGCAAACCTCAGGATTCAGGTAAACAATCCTTACTTGATAAATCCACACAAAAAAAATATTTAGAATTGAGAGTCCTCAGTGGTTGATACCTTTTAATGGCTAACTGAAAAGATGGTAACAAAGTGCAAGCTTTCGGGACAACTCCGGTCCCTTCTTCAGGCAAAGACTAATACAAAATCTGAAGAGTCACATATTTATACACAACACATCACTGAAATAATGTCATAGATAAGACGAGTGACGTGAAGCAGAACTATCAGTATGGGAGAGGGATAAACAGTTGTATCCATAAATATTGGAACAGTTCATAGATAAGGCGTGTGAATGTTTTATTGTCCTCTGATTGGGGTCTGGTTCTGTGTTGTGATGCCCCCACAAGGTCTGAGGAGCAAATTCCTGAATTGATGAAGAAAGACATAAATCCATGAGACACATTCATTCCTGCACTGAGAGTGTCAAAGGTCGTCATCAGTTTATACTCCCAGACTCTTCTGTCTTTCTGAGATTTGAAATTACTCTTTAATACAACTAATCTCATGTTCATGATGCTGTGATACAAAAATGTATTGCCACAGGTAGATCCATTCTTTTTTCTCTTATTGTGTGGCAGGGAGAATTCATCCTTGTCCTCAGTTTTTGCCTTGTCTCCCTACATACTGACCAGGAATGTAATGCTCTAAAATTCTCTTTGAAAAAAGAACTTTATTAACTCAGAATGTGTTGTTTCTACTATTTCAAGCCACATTTTGGTATTGGAATTTTGTAGTGTTGCTGTTGTGTATTAAATAGATTTAGATATATGATAGATAAACAGATAGCTATGAGATACAGATAGATGATAGATAATAGATACATGATAGATAATAGATAGGATGTTAGATACAGTATATAGATGATAGATAATAGATAGATAGATGATACGTAATAGGTAGATAGAGAATAGATAGACACATGATAGATCTTTATTTTTATTTTATTTATTTTTTTTATATAGCACTAACATCTTCCGCAGCGCTTTACAGTTTTGTACACATTGTCATCGCTGTCCCCGATGGGGCTCATAATCTAAATTCCCTATCAGTATGTCTTTGGAATGTGGGAGGAAACTGGAGAACCCGGAGGAAACCCACGCAAACACGGATGTTGTCCTGAGCTGAACCCAGGACCCCAGCGCTGCAAGGCTACAGTGCTAACCACTGAGCCACCGTGCTTCCCCAGATAATAGATAATAGATGATAGATAGTAGATAATGGATAGATAATATATAGATGATAGATAGATGGTAGATAATAGATAAATGATAGATAATAGATGATTTATAGATAATAGATAGGTGATAGATAATAGATATATAATAGATAGATGATAGATAGATAATAGATAGATAATAGATAGATAGATGATAGATAATAGATAGATAGATAATAGATAGATGATAGATAGATGATACATAATAGAGATAGATAGATAATAGATAGATAGATAATAGATAATAGATAGATAATAGATAATAGATAGATGATAGCTAGATAGATAGATGATACATAATAGAGATAGATAGATAATAGATAGATAATAGATAGATAGATAATAGATAGATAATAGATAGATAGATAATAGATAGATAGATGATACATAATAGAGATAGATAGATAATAGATAGATAGATGATAGATAATAGATAGATGATAGATAGATGATAGATAGATAATAGATAATAGATAGATAGATAGATAATAGATAGATAGATAGATGATAGATAATAGATAGATAGATAGATAGATAATAGATAATAGATAGGTGATAGATAATAGATATATAATAGATGATAGATAGATAATAGATGATAGATAGATAGATAGATAGATAATAGATAGATAATAGATAGATAGATAGATGATAGATAGATGATAGAAAATAGATATTAGATGCTTATCCATCGTTGTAAATAATTCAACTATCGCCCCATCCAATAAGACATACACATAACATGAAGACACCCTCTGTACACATTAGCGGCTCATTGACTGGTATTGTTGAAAAAGCAAAACAAAACACAACAAACAGGTTTCCTGTTAGATGTCAGAGTTAATTTTGCCTCAGTCCAGTAAAAAAAAACCCATCTCTCAATATTATTTGTCATGGATGGGTTTGATTGCAGGTAATGGGTTGGAGGCGAGGTGAACATCGGGGCTCTGGAACCCATAACACTTTGTGCCGTCACGCCCCAGTCTGGCGCTGACCTTACGTGTCCATATGCGTCTGCCATTATTTGTCTAACTAATAGATTGAAGCCATAAAGTGATTTTCCTACAATGAGGCTGGTTGTCCGCTGAGCTCAGACCGGCTGGCACATGATGACTAATGTCCACACTCATCACTGTCATCGAAAATACTGTAAAATACTGCTGTCACTTCATCATTGGGTTTACACAGCCTGTAAATTGCTTAAGCCGGTCTCCCAAGATGCCGACTGAGAGCTTCACTCAGGATTTCTAGGGGTCTGACGGAACCTGACAACCCAAGTCACGCTGTGACGCCACTTTTGTGAAAACACCGGGGGGGAAAAGACCATTCTCCACTTACGTGTCACTGAAGCTTCATCATTCCGTGATCACAAGTTCTGCAAGTTTCTAATGTATCCTGTATTGCATGTCTTCTTCCTTTTCAATATCTCTGCTTGCTGGCGGAGAATAGAAGCAGGCTGGAAGTATTTGTGCCCGAAAAACGTTCTTCTACAATTGTGCAGCGGAGTGTCGCAATGGGCTGAATGTAGAGGTTTCCGCTCATTGACAGCAAGCAGAAATCTATAAACTCAGGATTGTGAAACACACAGTGAATAAGAACTTTTTAATTGAAAAAAATCCAAGTTGGACTGTCTGTACTAATTTTGGGAGATTTGACGACCTTCTGTGGAGTGTAAAAAACCCTACAAAAACGTGTAAAAAAAATCCACCTATTTTTCCTGCCAGGAGATGCAGAAAAGCTGTAAAAAAGTTCTGCTGCAAATGCTCACAGTGTGCACAAACCCTAAGTCTCTGTGCACGCACAGTTTTTGGAAGCGGTTAAAAAATGACAAGTTTTCTATTGGAAACTACTTCAGGAAATGTTTTTTCTCAAGGAGTTTTTGGAGGACGTTTTCTTTTTCCTGATTCAATTTTCGAGAGTTTTGGAAACGTTTTGAAAGAGTTTTTTTTTTCCCAGAAACATTTTTTTGCATTCTTCAGATTGAATCCGCTTTTACCTAACCAATCAGGATCCTCTTAAAAATAAAAAAGTGTCATGCATTTTTTTTTCTCCCACAAAGACATTTTTCAAAACTGAAAGAGGATGAAAACGCTGAAAAGACTGAAAATGTGGACAACAGCGTGGTTTTATAATAGAAACGGAGAGGAAGAATCTTCCAAAAGTTTTTGAGTGATTTTATAAGGTTTAACCCCTTCCCGACCTTTGACGCCACGTAGGCGTCATGAAAGTCGGTGCCAATCCGACCCATGACGCCTATGCGGCGTCATGGAAAGATCGCGTCCCTGCAGATCGGGTGAAAGGGTTAACTCCCATTTCACCCGATCTGCAGGGACAGGGGGAGTGGTAGTTTAGCCCAGGGGGGGTGGCTTCACCCCCTCGTGGCTACGATCGCTCTGATTGGCTGTTGAAAGTGAAACTGCCAATCAGAGCGATTTGTAATATTTCACCCATTATAACGGGTGAAATATTACAATCCAGCCATGGCCGATGCTGAAATATCATCGGCCATGGCTGGAAATACTAGTGTTCCCCCACCCCACCCCTCCGATCGCCCCCCCACCCCCCCGATCTGGCCGGTACACTGCTCCGGCTCCCCTCCGCCCTGTGCTCCGCTCCCCCCCGTGCTCGTGTCCGCTCCCCCCGTGCTCCAATCACCCCCCCGTGCTCCAATCACCCCCCCTGCACTCCGATCCACCCCCCCCCGTGCTCCGTTCCACCCCCCCGTGCTCCATTCCAGCCCCCCCGTGCTCCGTTCCACGCCCCCCGCGCTCCGTTCCACCCCTCCCGCGCTCCGATTCCCCCCCCCGTGCTCCGATCCCCCCCCCCGTGCTCCGATCCCCCCCCCCGTGGTCCCCCCCCACCCTATCATACTTACCGATCCAGCCGTGGTCCCGTCCGTCTTCTCCCGGGCGCCGCCATCTTCCAAAATGGCGGGCGCATGTGCAGTGCGCCCGCCGAATCTGCCGGCCGGCAGATTCGTTCCAAAGTGCATTTTGATCACTGAGATATAATCTATCTCAGTGATCAAAATAAAAAAAATAATAAATGACCCCCCCCCTTTGTCACCCCCATAGGTAGGGACAATAAAAAAATAAAGAAATTTTTTTTTTTCCACTAATGTTAGAATAGGGTTAGGGTTAGGGGTAGGGTTAGGGTTAGGGGTAGGGTTAGGGGTAGGGTTAGGGGTAGGGGTAGGGGTAGGGTTAGGGGTAGGGGTAGGGTTAGGGTTAGGGTTAGGGTTAGGGGTAGGGGTAGGGTTAGGGGTAGGGGTAGGGGTAGGGGTAGGGGTAGGGTTAGGGGTAGGGTTAGGGTTAGGGCTAGGGTTAGGGGTAGGGTTAGGGGTAGGGTTAGGGTTAGGAATGTGCACACGTATTCTGGTCCTCTGCGGATTTTTCCGCTGCGGATTTGATAAATCCGCAGTGCTAAACCGCTGCGGATTTATGGTGGATTTACCGCGTTTTTTTCTGCGCATTTCACTGCGGTTTTACAATTGCGATTTTCTATTGGAGCAGTTGTAAAACCGCTGCGGAATCCGCACAAAGAAGTGACATGCTGCGGAATGTAAACCGCTGCGTTTCCGTGCAGTTTTTCCGCAGCATGTGTACAGCGATTTTTGTTTCCCATAGGTTTACATTGAACTGTACACTCATGGGAAACTGCTGCGGATCCGCAGCGTTTTCCGCAGCGTGTGCACATACCTTTAGAATTAGGCTATGTGCACACGGTGCGGATTTGGCTGCGGATTCGCAGCAGTGTTCCATCAGGTTTACAGTACCATGTAAACATATGAAAAACCAAATCCGCTGTGCCCGTGATGCGGAAAATACCGCGCGGGAACGCTGCGTTGTATTTTCCGCAGCATGTGAATTCTTTGTGCGGATTCCGCAGCGTTTTACACCTGTTCCTCAATAGGAATCCGCAGGTGAAATCCGCACAAAAAACACTGGAAATCCGCGGAAAATCCGCAGGTAAAACACAGTGCCTTTTACCCGCAGATTTTTCAAAAATGGTGCGGAAATATCTCACACGAATCCGCAACGTGGGCACATAGCCTTAGGGTTAGGGTTGGAATTAGTGTTGTGGTTAGGGGTGTGTTGGGGTTAGGGTTGTGATTAGGGTTATGGCTACAGTTGGGATTAGGGTTAGGGGTGTGTTGGGGTTAGTGTTGGAGGTAGAATTGAGGGGTTACCACTGTTTAGGCACATCAGGGGTCTCCAAACGCAACATGGCGCCACCATTGATTCCAGCCAATCTCGTATTCAAAAAGTCAAATGGTGCTCCCTCACTTCCGAGCCCTGACGTGTGCCCAAACAGTGGTTTACCCCCACATATGGGGTACCAGCATACTCAGGACAAACTGCGCAACAATTACTGGGGTCCAATTTCTCCTGTTACCCTTGTGAATCTAAAAAAATGCTTGCTAAAACATAATTTTTGAGGAAAGAAAAATGATTTTTTATTTTCACGGATCTGTGTTGTAAACGTCTGTGAAGCACTTGGGGGTTCAAAGTGCTCACCACATATCTAGATAAGTTCCTTGGGGGGTCTAGTTTCTAAAATGGGGTCACTTGTGGGGGGTTTCTACTGTTTAGGCACACCAGGGGCTCTGCAAACGCAACGTGACACCCGCAGACCATTCCATCAAAGTCTGCATTTCAAAAGTCACTACTTCCCTTCTGAGCCCCGACGTGTGCCCAAACAGTGGTTTACCCCCACATATGGGGTATCAGCGTACTCAGGAGAAACTGGACAACAACTTTTGGGGTCCAATTTCTCCTGTAACCCTTGGGAAAATAAAAAATTCTGGGCTAAATAATTATTTTTGAGGAAAGAAAACGTATTTATTATTTTCACGGCTCTGCATTATAAACTTCTATGAAGCACTTGGGGGTTCAAAGTGCTCACCACACATCTAGATAAGTTCCTTTCAGGGTCTAGTTTCCAAAATGGGGTCACTTGTGGGGGGTTTCTACTGTTTAGGCACATCAGGGGCTCTGCAAACGCAACGTGACGCCCGCAGAGCATTCCATCAAAGTCTGCATTTCAAAACGTCACTACTTCAATTCCAAGCCCCGGCATGTGCCCAAACAGTAGTTTACCCCCACATATGGGGTATCACCGTACTCAGGAGAAACTGGACAACAAATATTGGGGTCAAATTTCTCCTGTTACCCTTGGGAAAAATAAAAAACTCTGGGCTAAATAATTATTTTTGAGGAAAGAAAACGTATTTATTATTTTCACGGCTCTGCATTATAAACTTCTATGAAGCACTTGGGGGTTCAAAGTGCTCACCACACATCTAGATAAGTTCCTTTGGGGGTCTAGTTTCCAAAATGGGGTCACTTGTGGGGGGTTTCTACTGTTAAGCCACATCAGGGGCTCTGCAAACGCAACGTGACGCCCACAGAGCATTCCATCAAAGTCTGCATTTCAAAACGTCACTACTTCACTTCCGAGCCCCGGCATGTGCCCAAACAGTGATTTACCCCCACATATGGGGTATCAGCGTACTCAGGAGAAACTGGACAACAACTTTTGGGGTCAAATTTCTCCTGTTACCCTTGGGAAAATAAAAAATTGCAGGCTAAAAGATCATTTTTGAGAAAATAATTTTTTTTTTTTTTTTCATGGCTCTGCGTTATAAACTTCTGTGAAGCACTTGGGGGTTCAAAGTCCTCACCACACATCTAGATTAGTTCCTTTGGGGGTCTAGTTTCTAAAATGGTGTCATTTCTGGGGGATCTCCAATGTTTAGGCACACAGGGGCTCTCCAAACGTGACATGGTGTCCGCTAATGATTGGAGCTAATTTTCCATTTAAAAAGCCAAATGGCGTGCCATCCCTTCCGAGCCCTGCCGTGCGCCCAAACAGTGGTTTACCCCCACATATGGGGTATCAGCGTACTCAGGACAAACTGGACAACAATATTTGGGGTCCAATTTCTCCTATTATCCTTGGCAAAATAGGAAATTCCAGGCTAAAAAATCATTTTTGAGGAAAGAAAAATTATTTTTTATTTTCATGGCTCTGCGTTATAAACTTCTGTGAAGCACCTGGGGGTTTAAAGTGCTCAATATGCATCTAGATAAGTTCCTTGGGGGGTCTAGTTTCCAAAATGGGGTCACTTGTGCGGGAGCTCCAATGTTTAGGCACACAGGGGCTCTCCAAACGCGACATGGTGTCCGCTAACAATTGGAGCTAATTTTCCATTCAAAAAGTCAAATGGCGCGCCTTCTCTTCCGAGCCCTGCCGAGTGCCCAAACAGTGGTTTACCCCCACATATGAGGTATCGGCGTACTCGGGAGAAATTGCCCAACAAATTTTATGATCCATTTTATCCTACTGCCCATGTGAAAATGAAAAAATTGAGGCGAAAAGAATTTTTTTGTGAAAAAAAAGTACTTTTTCATTTTTACAGATCAATTTGTGAAGCACCTGAGGGTTTAAAGTGCTCACTAGGCATCTAAATTAGTTCCTTGGGGGGTCTAGTTTCCAAAATGGGGTCACTTGTGGGGGAGCGCCAATGTTTAGGCACACAGGAGCTATCCAAACGCGACATGGTGTCCGCTAACGATGGAAATAATTTTTCATTCAAAAAGTCAAATGGCGCTCCTTCCCTTCCGAGCCTTACCATGTGCCCAAACAGTGGTTTACCTCCACATGTGAGGTATTGGTGTACTCAGGAGAAATTGCCCAACACATTTTAGGATCCATTTTATCCTGTTGCCCATGTGAAAATGAAAAAATTGAGGCTAAAAGAATTTTTTTGTGAAAAAAAAGTACTTTTTCATTTTTACGGATCAATTTGTGAAGCACCTGGGGGTTCAAAGTGCTCACTATGCATCTAGATAAGTTCCTTGGGGCGTCTAGTTTCCAAAATGGGGTCACTTGTGGGGGAGCTCCAATTTTTAGGCACACGGGGTCTCTCCAAACGTGACATGGTGTCCGCTAAAGAGTGGAGCCAATTTTTGATTCAAAAAGTCAAATGGCGCTCCTTCCCTTCCAAGCCCTGCCGTGCGCCAAAACAGTGGTTTACCCCCACATATGAGGTATCAGCGTACTCAGGACAAATTGGACAACAACTTTCGTGGTTCAGTTTCTCCTTTTACCATTGGGAAAATAAAAAAATTGTTGCTAAAAGATAATTTTTGTGACTAAAAAGTTAAATGTTCATTTTTTCCTTCCATGTTGCTTCTGCTGCTGTGAAGCACCTGAAGGGTTAATAAACTTCTTGAATGTGGTTTTGAGTACCTTGAGGGGTGCAGTTTTTAGAATGGTGTCACTTTTGGGTATTTTCAGCCATATAGACCCCTCAAACTGACTTCAAATGTGAGGTGGTCCCTAAAAAAAATGGTTTTGTAAATTTCGTTGTAAAAATGACAAATCGCTGGTCGAATTTTAACCCTTATAACTTCCTAACAAAAAAAAATTTTGTTTCCAAAATTGTGCTGATGTAAAGTAAACATGTGGGAAATGTTATTTATTAACTATTTTGTGTCACATATCTCTCTGGTTTAACAGAATAAAAATTCAAAATGTGAAAATTGCGAAATTTTCAAAATTTTCGCCAAATTTCCGTGTTTATCACAAATAAATGCAGAATTTATTGACCTAAATTTACCACTAACATGAAGCCCAATATGTCACGAAAAAACAATCTCAGAACCGCTAGGATCCGTTGAAGCGTTCCTGAGTTATTACCTCATAAAGGGACACTGGTCAGAATTGCAAAAAACGGCAAGGTCTTTAAGGTCAAAATAGGCTGGGTCTTGAAGGGGTTAAAGAGCGGCCATCATTTTAATTTTTATTTCCTAATTCGACAATACACATGAAAATAAGAAACTTTGTCATGTATCTTATCAGAGAAATCTGTTTTTTTTTCCTCCTAATGGACTGATCTTTCAATTTCAAAATTCTTAATTATTGGGTAAAATCAGTCTTAAGTGAACAAAGGTTTTTACATTACTCGGATACTAGATGGCAGTTGGTGCTCATAACATTCTATGCTCATAACATTCTATGCTCATAACATTCTATGCTCATAACATTCTATGCAGAGGGGGAAGGGAATCGGAGGAGCTATAGGCTGAGCTCCTCCCTCCTCCCCACGGAATCTTATAAAAACCAAGTGTCATCTCCTATCTCACTAATGTAACAATTTGTCTTCACTGCAGACAGATTTTACTGAGGAACTGAAAATTTTGAAAATGAAGAATCAGTCAAGGAGGAGAAAGAAACAGGTTTCTCTGATAAGACATAGTACAAAGTTTCTTAATTTCACATTTACTATTGAATTATAAGATATAAATTAAAAGGACTGTTACTCTTTAAGGACTAGCTTGGTTTTTGTACCAATACAATGTCCATGTAGCATGAAAGAAGCCTTATTGGAAATCGAAATGCTCAGATTATTTAACTGCTCCTGGATCTTCAACATCAGCTTGATAAAGGTTTGTCTCCTGGCACCTCTACCCAACAACATGGCAGTCTCCCCCTGGCGAGTGTTCGTGCTCTTTCTTGTTTACCAGACACAGCGCCATACGTTCTGTAGTGGTTGTCCATGATATTGCAGCTCACCTCCATTCAATTAAAGGCCACCTAAACTTCATTTTTTCATATAATTTCATATAATTTTGTCCAGCATCGAAAGTTATACAACTTATCAAATCACCTTGCTAGAAGATCTGTCTTATATCTTGTGCAAAAAAATAATAGTATTGAAGTGAGTTTGCTTCGAAATTCGCCCCCCTCCCCCCCCAAAAAAAAGAGTTGAGGAACGGTGAAATGTTAGTGTGTCTGTTCCTAAGGCTAGGGGCGCCCTAGCTCGGCCTGTTCTCAGGATTACTTCTGATGGTGAAAATGCCAGGGCCACATACCTTGCCTTAGCTCCTGAATCCACCCTCAGTCTGTACCCCTTCCCTCACCCAGGGAGCAGTAGTGTACTGTAATACTCCAACCAGACTAACAAGGTAATAGGAACAGGGATAAAGGAAAATACCAAATATACTCACATAAACAATAGAGGTATACACCGGGGAGTGGAGGAAGGGGAAAAAACAAAGTAGGAAAAGAAGTGGAATTATCACACACTCGAAACCTAGCAACAGTTGCAGATAAATCCACAAAACCTCTTCTCCAATAATAACTAACAACAATCTCCAGCCATGCAGCATAAGCTATCTCTGACAATGAGTGCTAGCCAGGACCCAGATTATATAGGAGATGGGAGTGGCTAACAGTGAACAGCTGAGAACCTTAATGCAGGAAAGGTTCCAGGAGATCTCAACTGAGCAGATTAACCCCTGGTTTGCTAAAATAAATTTACACTATTTAATTTGAAGGTGAAGTGCTGGTAATCAGTGCAGGAGTATGAGAAATCAGATGCTGCGGTCTTCTGGCTCCTCTCTGTCGCGGTAAAAGCATGATATAACCCATCTGTACAGAGTACTGTTTTGGGGATTTTGAACTTCATTGGTTTAGAAGCAAAAATACATAAAATGCCACACAATGGTTCACTTCTGATACTTTAATTTGGGCACTTGGCTCTAGCACCCAGTTACAATGTAACATTTACAATGTAACATTCCCAGTGTGATGTATCCGCTGGTGACAATATTAAGCCATGTTCATAAACATATCTCCCTTTCTGTGATGATCCATTGTCCTGATGCGTCTCGCAATCTTTATCAGACGGGATATTTTTTGCTTTTTTTTCTGTAACCTTCTGCTACCGTCCATAAAATCCATGTTTTGTGTAAGTAGGTTATAATAGCTACAAGCTGGCGCCTGGCCTGCAGGAGTCATGTGAAGTGGGCTTTTTGATACCATTTGTGTTCATGTTCAACTACTGAGACAAGAGGGCTTCTGTGTTGTCCGTGGCTCGGGGACATACCTCAGGCGATGGGAACAATGGGTCTGGAATACTAAATACACTTCCCTGAATACAGATAGGACTTTGTGCTTCAGCTCCTGGGAATCTGAAGTAACGTATAACCTGTTTACAGGAGGCTGCAGGCCACCTGTAGCTAAAAACAGCAAATTAAGAAGGGATCCTGCTGCTTCCTCGCAGTTTAAAGGGTCTTCAAACATTTCCTTTAATAGTTTGTACAGCAAATATATAAAAGTGCAAAACTTTGTTCTAGTCGTTCAGTCCATAGAGCACTAACGGGAAGTATCTCTCGGTTCAGGGTTCATTAGTAACTGTATCAATGCTGTGGTAAAAATCCAGACTTCTGATTAGCGAAAAAGAATATTCATTACTAGAGTTGAGCGACCTTGACCTTTTTAGAGTCGAGCCGGGTTTTGCGAAACCCGACTATGTCCAAAGTCGGGTCGAGTGAAATCGGCCGATTATGACGTAAAGTCGGGATCGACCGAAACACGAAACCCAATGCAAGTCAATGGGGCAGCATAGTCGGCAGTGAGTGGGGGCCAGGAAAACACCTAGAGTGGCCATTTTAATGTCAAAACCATCCATTCTTCTTAATGAAGCTTGTCAAGCGTAATTTACCTTATAATAATTGGAAGGCATTTGAAATTGGGGGTCATTTGGCTAAAGTTGTGGGGGGTAGGGCTGGTTCAAGTAATTAGTGGGCCCAGGAAATCTGGACCACGTCACGGCAGTGGAGCAGGGAGAGGTAAGTATTTCAACTTTGCAAGTGCTGTGAACCTGAGCAAGCAGGGGGGGCCCACTCGTTGGCATTGGCACTGGCACAGGGCCCCTCAAAGTACAGCGGTGTGTTTGCACGGCGGGGGCGCCTCCCACCGGCAGCAACACTTTTGCGTACTATGAGAGGCCCTGTGCCAGTGACGTCGCCAACTAGTATTCCTCCCCCCACCTGATGAAGGAACCTGCACTTTCATCTGCACCTTCCTCTTTGTCCCCGTGTAAGGTGGTATGGTATGCGGGAAGAGCAACCTGACTTTCAGCAGGGTCACAATGTTGTTGTGTAGCGTGCACGGGGAATGTTGCGTTATGGGTCAATGTACCAGCAGACTCATCTATCACTGGCTGGGCAATGGGCACGATGAAGTGGAAACACAGATATAGGCCCAAAGAAGAAAGTGGGCTAAATGCAGTTCAAAATTGGTAACACAGGAATAACCAGGGGGCATTGCAGTGGAGGACAACTGGAATGAGAGGCTGACACAGAGAGTAGGGCCAAATCAGTAAGTAGTCGAAATGCAGTTCAAAATTGGCAACCGTAGTAAACAGGCGGCACAGCTTTGTTCAGTGGAGGAGAACAGCAAGGAGTGGCAGACACCGATAGTAGGCCCCAAACCAACTAGTACGCCAAATGCAGTTGTTCCATTTAACCACAATTTAATGAGAGCCTGAAGATAGAAGCTCAGGAAAGGCAACCTGGGGAACACCTTGGAGTGTAACACACCATCTCTCTCCACCCCATACCCATTTTGTATGGCCTAATGCAGTGTACTTTTCTACAACTACTAAACGAGAGTCGGAAGACCGAAGCAATGGCAAGGAAACCTGGGGAACACCTTAGAGTGTAACACACCCTCTCTCTACACCCCATACCCAATTTGAAGGTCTAATGCAGTGTAGTTTCCAAGAACTACTAAACGAGAGCCGGAAGATCGAAGCTCAGGAAAGGCAACCTGGGGAACACCTTGGAGTGTAACACACCCTCTCTCTACACCCCATACCCAATTTGTAGGCCTAATGCAGCGTAGTTTCCGACAACTACTAAACGAGAGCCGGAATATCGAAGCTCAGGAAAGGCAACCTGGGGAACACCTTGGAGTGTAACACACCCTCTCTCTACACCCCATACCCAATTTGTAGGCCTAATGCAGCGTAGTTTCCGACAACTACTAAACGAGAGCCGGAATATCGAAGCTCAGGAAAGGCAACCTGGGGAACACCTTGGAGTGTAACACACCCTCTCTCTACACCCCATACCCAATTTGAAGGCCTAATGCAGTGTAGTTTCCAAGAACTACTAAACGAGAGCCGGAAGATCGAAGCTCAGGAAAGGCAACCTGGGGAACACCTTGGAGTGTAACACACCCTCTCGCTACACCCCATACCCAATTTGAAGGCCTAATGCAGCGTAGTTTCCAACAACTACTAAACGAGAGCCGGAAGATCGAAGCTCAGGAAAGGCAACCTGGGGAACACCTTGGAGTGTAACAAACCCTCTCTCTACACCCCATACCCAATTTGTAGGCCTAATGCAGCGTAGTTTCCGACAACTACTAAACGAGAGCATGAAGATCGAAGCTCAGGAAAGGCAACCTGGGGAACACCTTGGAGTGTAACACACCCTCTCTCTACACCCCATACCCAATTTGTAGGCCTAATGCAGCGTAGTTTCCGACAACTACTAAACGAGAGCCGGAATATCGAAGCTCAGGAAAGGCAACCTGGGGAACACCTTGGAGTGTAACACACCCTCTCTCTACACCCCATACCCAATTTGAAGGCCTAATGCAGTGTAGTTTCCAAGAACTACTAAACGAGAGCCGGAAGATCGAAGCTCAGGAAAGGCAACCTGGGGAACACCTTGGAGTGTAACACACCCTCTCGCTACACCCCATACCCAATTTGAAGGCCTAATGCAGCGTAGTTTCCAACAACTACTAAACGAGAGCCGGAAGATCGAAGCTCAGGAAAGGCAACCTGGGGAACACCTTGGAGTGTAACAAACCCTCTCTCTACACCCCATACCCAATTTGTAGGCCTAATGCAGCGTAGTTTCCGACAACTACTAAACGAGAGCATGAAGATCGAAGCTCAGGAAAGGCAACCTGGGGAACACCTTGGAGTGTAACACACCCTCTCTCTACACCCCATACCCAATTTGTAGGCCTAATGCAGCGTAGTTTCCGACAACTACTAAACGAGAGCCGGAATATCGAAGCTCAGGAAAGGCAACCTGGGGAACACCTTGGAGTGTAACACACCCTCTCTCTACGCCCCATACCCAATTTGTAGGCCTAATGCAGCGTAGTTTCCGACAACTACTAAACGAGAGCCGGAATATCGAAGCTCAGGAAAGGCAACCTGGGGAACACCTTGGAGTGTAACACACCCTCTCTCTACACCCCATACCCAATTTGAAGGCCTAATGCAGTGTAGTTTCCAAGAACTACTAAACGAGAGCCGGAAGATCGAAGCTCAGGAAAGGCAACCTGGGGAACACCTTGGAGTGTAACACACCCTCTCGCTACACCCCATACCCAATTTGAAGGCCTAATGCAGCGTAGTTTCCAACAACTACTAAACGAGAGCCGGAAGATCGAAGCTCAGGAAAGGCAACCTGGGGAACACCTTGGAGTGGAACACACCATCTCTCTACACCCCATACCCAATTTGAAGGCCTAATGCAGAGTAGTTTCCAAGAACTACTAAACGAGAGCCGGAAGATCGAAGCTCAGGAAAGGCAACCTGGGGAACACCTTGGAGTGTAACACAACGTCTCTCTACACGACGGAAGGGCTGATTCTTAGGAAGGAAGGCTGTTGGAAATAAGCATTGCGCGTCCGAGGGTGATTATATTCTTATTAGGTATATACTCACCCTCGGACGCGCCCTGCTTCTTTATTTGGAATGAATGTTTATTTGCAATGTGGTGTTGACTTTCTCTATTATTTTGGTAATTAATGATTTTATTATTTTCATTATTTTGCATCTTCTCGGCAATAATATAAAGAAGACGCGACAGGACAACACTCGGTGGATGCCATATGTGTGTTTTCAATTTAAAAAAACTTTCAGTTAACTACTTGCAGGAGAAAGTAATTGTAGCTGGTGGCCATTTTTAGTACTGTACCAGATTTTAGTTGTGTGTTTGTTTTTAATGTTAAAATGTCTGCATTTGATATCTCACCAGTATTTTCTTTTTTATAAGCAAAATACTTATTTTTATATTTTCTGATGTTGGTTCCAGGGGTACACGGCCAGCAGTGCCCTGGTCAGTGTAGTAGTAGTTGAAAGAATGGACCGCAGACAGGCATCGAAGGCCTAAAATAATAACACATGGCTGTAGGCAATTTTAAATTGGTTCCAGGGGTACACGGACAGCAGTGGTGTGGTCAGTGGAGGCCTAGTGGAAGGAGTGACCGCAGACAGGCATCGAAGGCCTAAAATAATAACACATGGCTGTAGGCAATTTTAAATTGGTTCCAGGGGTACACGGGCAGCAGTGACCTGGTCAGTGTAGTAGTAGTTGAAAGAATGGACCGCAGACAGGCATCGAAGGCCTAAAATAATAACACATGGCTGTAGGCAATTTTAAATTGGTTCCAGGGGTACACGGGCAGCAGTGGTCTGGTCAGTGGAAGTCTAGTGGAAGGAGTGACCGCAGACAGGCTTCGAAGGCCTAACATAACAAAATTGGGCTGGCTGTAGGCACTTTAAATTGGTTCCAGGGGTACATGGGCAGCAGTGTATGGTCAGTGGAAGTCTAGTGGAAGGAGTGACGGCAGACAGTCTTCGAAGGCCTAACATAACAAAATTGGGCTGACTGTAGGCACTTTTAAATTGGTTCCAGGGTAACACGGCCAGCAGTGGCCTGGTCAGTGTAGTAGTTGTAGAAAGAAGGGACCGCAGACAGGCTTCGAAGGCCTAACATAACAAAAATGTCAAAACAATGGTATTGTCAGTGCCAGGCATTGAAGGATGTCAGCGGCTAGACTACACATTGGTGAAGCTGTGAGAGATAATTTTGCTAGTGGTAGAGCACTGTTTGAGCTGGGGGGGGAACTGTCTTGTGGCCGGCGGTACAGGCACAGGGCCCCTCATATTACAACGGTGTGTCTGACGTTGGGTGCGCACCACCACCGCCAGAGACACTTTATTGTACTATGAGGGACCCAGTGGCAGTGCCGTCGACCAAAAGCGGCCACACCCACCTCTTCAGACAAACAGCACTCTCAAGGGTCCAAGCGCAAAGTGGCGATAGCACGGCCCCGTGTGGGGAGTTTGGCCATTTCGTGAGGTGGAAACATGTCGTATGCTGGACAATCAGGTGAAGAAAATTACGAGATTGGAAAAGTCATTCAGAATAGTCCACAGGCAAGACCTTTTCATAGGAAAGCTAGGTGTCAGCCGGGCAGGGTGGGGCAAAAGATTTTGAAATCCAGTTGTGGTTCATTTTAATGAAGGTTAGATCATCTACATTTTGGGTAGCCAGACGAGTCCTTTTTTCTGTTAGTATTGAACCTGCAGCACTGAATACTCTTTCTGATAGGACACTAGCTGCCGGGCAAGCAAGCTCCTGCAATGCATATTCTGCCAATTCTGGCCAGGTGTCTAATTTGGATGCCCAGTAATCAAATGGGAATGACGGTTGAGGGAGAACGTCGATAAGGGATGAAAAATAGTTTGTAACCATACTGGACAAATGTTGTCTCCTGTCACTTTGAATTGATGCTGCAGTACCTGTCCTGTCTGCGGTCATAGAAAAATCACTCCACAACCTGGTCAGAAAACCCCTCTGTCCAACGCCACTTCTGATTTCTGCCCCTCTAACACCTCTGGTCTGCTGGCCCCTGGAGCTCGTGTGAGAACGATCACGGGCGCTGTGTGCAGGGAATGCCAGAAGCAAACGGTCAACAAGAGTTGATTGTTTTGTTGCTAATATTAGTTCCAAGTTCTCATGTGGCATAATATTTTGCAATTTGCCTTTATAGCGAGGATCAAGGAGGCAGGCCAACCAGTAATCGTCATCGTTCATCATTTTTGTAATGCGTGTGTCCCTTTTGAGGATACGCAAGGCATAATCCGCCATGTGGGCCAAAGTTCCCGTTGTCAAATCTGCGGTTGTGCTTGGTTGAGGGGCAGTTGCAGGCAAATCTACGTCACTTGTGTCCCTCAAAAAACCAGAACCCGGCCTTGCCACGCCACCAATTTCCCGTGCCCCCGGGAAAGCTTCCTCATTAAAAATATACTCATCCCCATCATCCTCCTCATCCTCCACCTCCTCTTCGCCCGGTACCTCGTCATGTACACTGCCCTGACCAGACAATCGCTGACTGTCATCAAGGCTTTCCTCTTCCTCTGGTGCAGACGCCTGATCCTTTATGTGCGTCAAACTTTGCATCAGCAGACGCATTAGGGGGATGCTCATGCTTATTATGGCGTTGTCTGCACTAACCAGCCGTGTGCATTCCTCAAAACACTGAAGGACTTGACACATGTCTTGAATCTTCGACCACTGCACACCTGACAACTCCATGTCTGCCATCCTACTGCCTGCCCGTGTATGTGTATCCTCCCACAAAAACATAACAGCCCGCCTCTGTTCGCACAGTCTCTGAAGCATGTGCAGTGTTGAGTTCCACCTTGTTGCAACGTCTATGATTAGGCGATGCTGGGGAAGGTTCAAAGAACGCTGATAGGTCTGCATACGGCTGGAGTGTACAGGCGAACGGCGGATATGTGCGCAAAGTCCACGCACTTTGAGGAGCAGGTCGGATAACCCCGGATAACTTTTCAGGAAGCACTGCACCACCAGGTTTAAGGTGTGAGCCAGGCAAGGAATGTGTTTCAGTTGGGAAAGGGAGATGGCAGCCATGAAATTCCTTCCGTTATCACTCACTACCTTGCCTGCCTCAAGATCTACAGTGCCCAGCCACGACTGCGTTTCTTGCTGCAAGAACTCGGACAGAACTTCCGCGGTGTGTCTATTGTCGCCCAAACACTTCATAGCCAATACAGCCTGCTGACGTATGCCAGTAGCTGCCCCATAATGGGAGACCTGGTGTGCAACAGTGGCAGGTGCGGATGGAGTGTTTGTGCGACTGCGGTCTGTGGACGAGCTCTTGCTTCTGCAGGAGGACGAGGAGGAGGAGGAGGAGGGGGTGCGAACGGCTACAGACAACTGTTTACTAGACCGTGGGCTAGGCAGAACTGTCCCAAACTTGCTGTCCCCTGTGGACCCTGAATCCACCACATTTACCCAGTGTGCCGTGATGGACACGTAACGTCCCTGGCCATGCCTACTGGTCCATGCATCTGTTGTCAGGTGCACCTTTGTGCTCACAGATTGCCTGAGTGCATGGACGATGCGCTCTTTAACATGCTGGTGGAGGGCTGGGATGGCTTTTCTGGAAAAAAAGTGTCGACTGGGTAGCTCGTAGCGTGGTACAGCGTAGTCCATCAGGTCTTTGAAAGCTTCGCTTTCAACTAACCGGTAGGGCATCATCTCTAACGAGATTAGTCTAGCTATGTGGGCGTTCAAACCCTGTGTACGCGGATGCGAGGCTAAGTATTTCCTTTTTCTAACCATAGTCTCATGTAGGGTGAGCTGGACTGGAGAGCTGGAGATCGTGGAACTAGCGGGGGTGCCGGTGGACATGGCAGACTGAGAGACGGTGGGAGATGGTATTGTTGCCGCCGGTGCCCTAGATGCAGTGTTTCCTACTACGAAACTGGTGATTCCCTGACCCTGACTGCTTTGGCCTGGCAAAGATACCTGCACAGATACAGCAGGTGGTGCGCTAAATGGTGGTCCTACACTGCCGGAAGGGATGTTGCGTTGATGACTAGCTTCATTGGCCGAGGGTGCAACAACCTTAAGGGACGTTTGGTAGTTAGTCCAAGCTTTCAAATGCATGGTGGTTAAATGTCTATGCATGCAACTAGTATTGAGACTTTTCAGATTCTGACCTCTGCTTAAGGAAGTAGAACATTTTTGACAGATGACTTTGCGCTGATCAATTGGATGTTGTTTAAAAAAATGCCAGACTGCACTCTTTCTAGCATCGGATACCTTTTCAGGCATTGCAGACTGAGCTTTAACCGGATGGCCACGCTGTCCTCCACCAGGTTTTGGCTTTGCCACGCGTTTTGGGCAAGATACGGGCCCGGCAGATGGAACCTGTGGCGATGTTGATGCCTGCTGCGGCCCCTCCTCCTCCTCTGCTTCAGAACTGCTGCCGCCTGCACCCTGTTCCCCCAATGGCTGCCAATCGGGGTCAAGAACTGGGTCATCTAATAACTCTTCTTGTACCTCCTGCGCAACTTCGTCTGTGTCACCGTGTCGTTCGGTGGTATAGCGTTCGTGATGGGGCAACATAGTCTCATCAGGGTCTGATTCTTGATCAGCACCCTGCGAGGGCAATGTTGTGGTCTGAGTCAAAGGACCAGCATAGTAGTCTGGCTGTGGCTGTGCGTCAGTGCACTCCATGTCAGATTCAATTTGTAATGGGCATGGACTGTTAACTGCTTCACTTTCTAAGCCAGGGACGGTATGTGTAAAGAGCTCCATGGAGTAACCCGTTGTGTCGCCTGCTGCATTCTTCTCTGTTGTTGTTTTTGCTGAAGAGGACAAGGAAGTGACTTGTCCCTGACCGTGAACATCCACTAACGACGCGCTGCTTTTACTTTTACCAGTTTCACGAGATGAGGCAAAAGAGCTAGAGGCTGAGTCAGCAAGATAAGCCAAAACTTGCTCTTGCTGCTCCGGCTTTAAAAGCGGTTTTCCTAATCCCAGAAAAGGGAGCGTTCGAGGCCTTGTGTAGCCGGACGACGAACCTGGCTCCACAGCTCCAGACTTAGGTGCAATATTTTTTCCCCCACGACCACCTGATGCTCCACCACTACCACTACCCTCATTACCAGCTGACAATGAACGCCCCCGGCCACGACCTCTTCCACTAGACTTCCTCATTGTTTTAAAAACGTAACCAAACTAACGTTATTTGTTGCAGTCACACAACTTACACGGTGAGCTATAACTTCAGTATGATTTAGCTACCCCTTTACAGGTTGGTGAGACCACAGCGAAAATCAGGCCCAATGTTACACACTCTTTTTTTGGTGGCTGCAAATTAGAGAGATGCCCCACACGCAGGACTGTCACTGAAGCACAAATGTTAATATTAATGTCACACTATTATTTTTTTTTTATTTTTATTTTTTTCAGGAACACTTTAGAAACCCCCCAAAAAAAAAAAAATAGATTTTTGCAGGGAGAATTTAGAAAACAAATGTAACAAACTATATGCTTTCTATGGGCCACTGAGTGAGAGATGACGCACACAGGAATCAGGAGTGGCACACAAGCCCAGAGGCCAATATTTTTCTACCAATGATTGATGGAGTTATTTTCTCTGGTAGATTTTGGAACCCAAATCAAGGAAAAAAAATGTAGGCTTTCTATGGACCACAATTGGAGAGAGAGAGAGAGAGAGATGGCACACCCAGGAGTCAAGACTGGCACACAAGCAGAAAGGCCAATATTAATCTCCCACTGTTTTTTTTTTTTTTTTTTTTTTTTTTTTTCAGGGAGACTTTAGAAAAAAAAATAATAAAAAAAATATGATTTTATCAGGAAGAATTTAGAAACCAAATAAAATAAAATGATTTTTTCAGGGAGAATTTATAAAACAAATAAAAACAAAAATAGGCGTTCTATGGCCCAGTGACTGAGAGATGACGCACACAGGAGTCAGGAGTGGCACACAAACCCAGAGGCCAATATTTTTCTACCAATGATTGATGTAGTTATTTTCTCTGGTAGATTTTAGAACCCAAATCAAGGAAAAAAAATATAGGCTTTCTATGGACCACAATTGGAGAGAGAGAGAGAGAGAGAGAGAGAGAGAGAGAGAGAGAGAGATGGCACACCCAGGAGTCAAGACTGGCACACAAGCAGAAAGGCCAATATTAATCTCCCACTGTTTTTTTTGGTTGTTTTTTTTTTTTTTTTTTTCAGGGAGACTTTAGAAAAAAAAATAATAAAAAAAATATGATTTTATCAGGAAGAATTTAGAAACCAAATAAAATAAAATGATTTTTTCAGGGAGAATTTATAAAACAAATAAAACCAAAAATAGGCGTTCTATGGCCCACTGACTGAGAGATGACGCACCCAGGAGTCAAGACTGGCACACAAGCAGAAAGGCCAATATTAATCTCCCACTGTTTTTTTTGGTTGTTTTTTTTTTTTTTTTTTCAGGGAGACTTTAGAAAAAAAAAATAATAAAAAAAATATGATTTTATCAGGAAGAATTTAGAAACCAAATAAAATAAAATGATTTTTTCAGGGAGAATTTATAAAACAAATAAAACCAAAAATAGGCGTTCTATGGCCCACTGACTGAGAGATGACGCACCCAGGAGTCAAGACTGGCACACAAGCAGAAAGGCCAATATTAATCTCCCACTGTTTTTTTTTTTTTTTTTCAGGGAGACTTTAGAAAAAAAAATAATAAAAAAAATATGATTTTATCAGGAAGAATTTAGAAACCAAATAAAATAAAATGATTTTTTCAGGGAGAATTTAGAAAACAAATAAAACCAAAAATAGGCGTTCTATGGCCCACTGACTGAGAGATGACGCACACAGGAGTCAGGAGTGGCACACAAACCCAGAGGCCAATATTTTTCTACCAATGATTGATGTAGTTATTTTCTCTGGTAGATTTTAGAACCCAAATCAAGGAAAAAAAATATAGGCTTTCTATGGACCACAATTGGAGAGAGAGAGAGAGAGAGAGAGAGAGAGAGAGAGAGATGGCACACCCAGGAGTCAAGACTGGCACACAAGCAGAAAGGCCAATATTAATCTCCCACTGTTTTTTTGGTTGTTTTTTTTTTTTTTTTTTCAGGGAGACTTTAGAAATAAAAATAATAAAAAAAATATGATTTTATCAGGAAGAATTTAGAAACCAAATAAAATAAAATGATTTTTTCAGGGAGAATTTAGAAAACAAATAAAACCAAAAATATGCGTTCTATGGCCCACTGACTGAGAGAGAGAGAGAGATGGAACGCTTAGTACTGGCACACAAGCCCAAAGGGCAATATTAATCTCCCTTTTTTTTTCCAGGGAGAATTTCTGAAACCCAAAAAAAAAATAAAATAGGCTTTCTATGGCCCACTATTTGTGAGAGAGATGGGACGCTCAGGACTGGCACAGATGGCACGCTCAGGACTGGCACAGAAGCCCAGAGGCCAATATTAATCTCCCTTTTTTTCTGGGAGAATTTATAAAACCAAAAAAATATTTAAATAGGCTTTCTATGGCCCACTATTTGTGAGAGAGATGGCACGCTCAGGACTGGCACAGATGGCACGCTCACAACTGGCACACAAGCCCAGAGGCCAATATTAATCTCCCTTTTTTCAGGGAAAATTTATAAAACAAAAAAAAAAATTAAATAGGCTTTCTATGGCCCACTATTTGTGAGAGAGATGGCACGCTCAGGGCTGGCACAGATGGCACGCTCAGGACTGGCACACAAGCCCAGAGGCCAATATTAATCTCCCTTTTTTTCAGGGAGAATTTATAAAACCCCCAAAAAAAATAAAATAGGCTTTCTATGGCCCACTATTTGTGAGAGAGATGGGACGCTCAGGACTGGCACAGATGGCACGCTCAGGACTGGCACAGAAGCCCAGAGGCCAATATTAATCTCCCTTTTTTTCTGGGAGAATTTATAAAACCAAAAAAATATTTAAATAGGCTTTCTATGGCCCACTATTTGTGAGAGAGATGGCACGCTCAGGACTGGCACAGATGGCACGCTCACAACTGGCACACAAGCCCAGAGGCCAATATTAATCTCCCTTTTTTCAGGGAGAATTTCTAAAACCCAAAAAAAAAATAAAATAGGCTTTCTATGGCCCACTATTTGTGAGAGAGATGGGACGCTCAGGACTGGCACAGATGGCACGCTCAGGACTGGCACAGAAGCCCAGAGGCCAATATTAATCTCCCTTTTTTTCTGGGAGAATTTATAAAACCAAAAAAATATTTAAATAGGCTTTCTATGGCCCACTATTTGTGAGAGAGATGGCACGCTCAGGACTGGCACAGATGGCACGCTCACAACTGGCACACAAGCCCAGAGGCCAATATTAATCTCCCTTTTTTCAGGGAAAATTGATAAAACAAAAAAAAAAATTAAATAGGCTTTCTATGGCCCACTATTTGTGAGAGAGATGGCACGCTCAGGGCTGGCTGGCACAGATGGCACGCTCAGGACTGGCACACAAGCCCAGAGGCCAATATTAATCTCCCTTTTTTTCTGGGAGAATTTATAAAACCAAAAAAATATTTAAATAGGCTTTCTATGGCCCACTATTTGTGAGAGAGATGGCACGCTCAGGACTGGCACAGATGGCACGCTCACAACTGGCACACAAGCCCAGAGGCCAATATTAATCTCCCTTTTTTCAGGGAAAATTGATAAAACAAAAAAAAAAATTAAATAGGCTTTCTATGGCCCACTATTTGTGAGAGAGATGGCACGCTCAGGGCTGGCTGGCACAGATGGCACGCTCAGGACTGGCACACAAGCCCAGAGGCCAATATTAATCTCCCTTTTTTTCTGGGAGAATTTATAAAACCAAAAAAATATTTAAATAGGCTTTCTATGGCCCACTATTTGTGAGAGAGATGGCACGCTCAGGACTGGCACAGATGGCACGCTCACAACTGGCACACAAGCCCAGAGGCCAATATTAATCTCCCTTTTTTCAGGGAAAATTTATAAAACAAAAAAAAAAATTAAATAGGCTTTCTATGGCCCACTATTTGTGAGAGAGATGGCACGCTCAGGGCTGGCACAGATGGCACGCTCAGGACTGGCACACAAGCCCAGAGGCCAATATTAATCTCCCTTTTTTTCAGGGAGAATTTATAAAACCAAAAAAAAAAATAAATAGGCTTTCTATGGCCCACTATTTGTGAGAGAGATGGCACACTCAGGACTGGCACACAAGCCCAAAGGCCAATATTAATCTCCCACTGTATTTTTATCAGGGAGAATTTATACACCCCACAAAAAAAAATACAGAAAAATGAAAAGGCTTTCTATGGCCCACTATGTGAGAGAGATGGCACACACAGGGATGGCACTCTAGCAGAAATGCCAAATTGCCAATCTTAATCTCCCACCAAAAAAAAAAAAAAAAAAAAAACAGGGAATGTCCTACAATTACTATCTCCCTGCCTGCAGTAATCTCAGCCAGGTATGGCAGGCAGCTACTATCTCCCTGCCTGCAGTAATCTCAGCCAGGTATGGCAGGCAGCAATAAGGAGTGGACTGATGCACAAATGAAATAAAAAGTGTGGACAAACAAAAAAGATAGCTGTGCAGAAAGGAAGGAACAAGAGGATTTGTGCTTTGAAAAAAGCAGTTGGTTTGCACAGCGGCGTACACACAGCAATGCAGCTATCAGGGAGCCTTCTAGGGCAGCCCAATGAGCTACAGCGCTGAGGGGAAAAAAAAAAAAAAAAAAACTTCCACTGTCCCTGCACACCGAGGGTGGTGTTGGACAGTGCAAATCGCTGCAGCACAAGCGGTTTTGTGGTTAATGGACCCTGCCTAACGCTATCCCTGCTTCTGACAAAGCGGCAGCAACCTCTCCCTAAGCTCAGATCAGCAGCAGTAAGATGGCGGTCGGCGGGAACGCCTCTTTATAGCCCCTGTGACGTCGCAGACAGCAAGCCAATCACTGCAATGCCCTTCTCTAAGATGGTGGGGACCAGGACCTATGTCATCACGCTGCCCACACTCTGCGTTTACCTTCATTGGCTGAGAAATGGCGCTTTTCGCGTCATTGAAACGCGACTTTGGCGCGAAAGTCGCGTACCGCATGGCCGACCCCGCACAGGGGTCGGATCGGGTTTCATGAAACCCCGACTTAGCCAAAAGTCGGCGACTTTTGAAAATGTTCGACCCGTTTCGCTCAACCCTATTCATTACATTTCAGTGTTGCTTCTGATTCTGACTTGGGCCATGCTGACACAACACTTTCCTCATTAATTTTTTGTCATGAGATTGGGTTTTTTTGTACTTTGGGAAAATTAAGGCAGAAGAAAAAGTTCCTGACAAAAGCATGGTATGAAGACAGCCTTACTGGGACACATTGAAACATTTGAGGTTCAAAAAAGATCTCAATTTTTCTTTCCGTAAACAGCACTATTCTGTGGACTGTATGTGGTATTACAGGTCAGTCCACTAGAAACTGTTTTCTCATTAAATGTACTTATCATCTATTCACCTGATAAATATAAGATTGGTGGGGATCTGACCACTAGAATCCCAACCTATACCTATGCCGACGCCCCCCGGAAGAAGTAGGAGGCGAAACGCGCATCGGGGTGAGGGGACGCCATTCTTGCAAGGTATACTTACTTTTTCCACCTGACATGTTATAGGGATTGATGCTGGGTTCACTGTGAAGGATATCTTTGGCCACTTATATCTTTACTAATGCTGTTGCCTAGGTTTAAGCCACTCTGCTGAGTATTTCAATTGTTATGTAGGCAGCGAGTATATTATAACTTTATGTTTCATTTTTTTCTGTGATATCGCTAATTCGTGGTGTACGTGGCAATATTCCTCCACTGTAGCAGTCTAGATATCTACTAATTTGGTTTAGCAACTATTTAGTACTTATTATTATAGTCACTACCTTGTTATATGGTGTCCCCCTACGGTATATTTTGCTTTTTTATTTTGTTATTTTAAAATAATTATTTAATAAACATTGGTTTTAATTTTATGGGATCGCTTCTTCTTCCCATGTGTCCCGATGTGGGATTAGTGATATATAGTATTGTGAAGTGCCCTGGTACGGATGTAAACAGGTGTTGAATTAAAATACAGGGATCCCAAAGTCCCCTATGTTAATGGTGATACTCATGCTCCTCCACCATTCCATTCCCTCGTGTGACACTAATGGAGATAGCCATTCAGTCCATCCCAAATAAGTACCGTATTTTTCGGACTATAAGACGCACCGTACCATAAGACGCACCCCAAATTTGGGGTGAAAATTGCAGAAAAAAAGATTTTTTTATAAGATGGGGGTCCGTCTTATTGTCCAAATTTAAGATCTCTTACCTGAGGGCAGGCAGTGGCAGAGCAGGGTCACAGGAGGCATGGTGGTGGCAGAGGTGAGGTGATGCTGAGGTGCGGTGGGCGGAATGGCGTGCACCTGAGCAGGGTCCCATCCTGCTTAGGTGGGCGACGCCATGGCCTGGTGTCCATGGGGAGGTTGCGGCAGTGCTGTTGCGGCGGCAGATGTGTGGTCACATCCTCAGGTGGCGGCAGCCAGGGTCCCTTCCCCATGTGAGGTGACGCCACGGCAGTATTGAAGGAGAGCAGCAGAGCTGGGTGAGTCATGGTTTTCCTGGTGGCGGCGGGCTTACCGGCATTGTGGTGGCGACAGAGGTGCGGGGATGATGTGGCGCGGTGACCGGTATGGCATGAGCAGGGTCCCGTGCACATTTGAGGTGAATCCGTGGCCGGGTATTGAAGGAGAGCAGCAGAGCTGGGTGAGTTACGGTTTTCCCGGTGGCGGCGGCCATCTTCCTGAGGCCGCGCGTGCGCAGATTCAGTACTCTGCTTCCCAGGGCTTAAGGAAAATGGCCACGGGAGGCCGCGCGTGCGCAGATGGAGATCGCGGCGGCCATTTTCCTGAAGCCGAGATCTCAATCTGCGAACTCGGCTTCAGGAAAATGGCCACCGCGATCTCCATCTGCACACGCGCGGCCTCCCGCGGCCATTTTCCTAAAGTACGAGGAAGCAGAAAACTCAATCTGCGCACGCGCGGCCTCAGGAAGATGGCCGCCGCCACCGGGAAAACCGTAACTCACCCAGCTCTGCTGTTCTCCTTCAATACCGGGCCACAGATTCAGCTCAAATGTGCATGGGACCCTGCTCACGCCATACCGGTCACCGCGCCACATCATCCCCGCACCTCTGTCGCCACCACAATGCCGGTAAGCCTACGTTCCAACTATAAGACGCACCCCCCATTTTCCTCACAATTTTTTTGGGGAAAAAGTGCGTCTTATAGTCGGAAAAATACGGTAAATGGAAATGTGGTAGAGTGCGATATGATTGCTGGGCATCTAACTGCGAAGTCCTTCACCAATCCCAACAATGATGGTTCCCAAAGTCTTCTGTGTGAATGAAAGGGTGGTACACATGCTCAACCACTACTCCAATTCCTTCTATGAGACTGAACAGACAAGTATCACAATCCTGTAGCAGTGAATAAGTTGTCAAGCACGTGCTCCACTGCTCCATTTACAAAGGAGACTTTCTTGGGGACAGTGGGGGTCCAAGCAATTGTGACCCCACCGATCATTTACCAGCTTACTTGTGGACAGATAATGGAAATCTTTAATGGAAACACCTCTACGTGAATAAAAAACATGAGCTGCATAGAATACACAATCCATGGAGAAAAACAGATTTTCTTTCTAATGATGGAAAGCCAATGAGTGTCCTTACGTTACCGCTTGGAGCTTTTCACCATGGTCTGCCAGAAGACAAACATTAAAGTCTGTAAATATGCTGATTTCTTTTAGAATCGTGTATTTTTGTTTACTGTATAAGGACCACTAATATACCAGTTTATTGGAATAGTCATTAGAATAGTTGGAGTAGGACTAGGTGTGTAAAAATATCAGATGCAACGGAAAAGTTGGCTCGAAAAACAGTCTTACCAAGTGGTCTTCCTTGAAGTCTAGGTAAAGCTGTAGAGCACTGGTATAGTGTAGAGCATTCCGATACCGCAAGTATCAGGTATCGGCCGATACTTGCGGTATCGGAATTCCGATACCAAGATCCGATACTTTTGTGGTATCGGGTATCGGTATCGGATCCATAGTGAGGTGTAAAATAAAGAATTAAAATAAAAAAACATTGATATATTCACCTCTCCGGCGGCCCCTGGACATCATCGCGGGTAACCGGCAGGCTTCTTTGTTTAAAATGAGCGCGTAGGACTTGAGGAATGACGTCGCGGCTTCTGATTGGTCGCGTGCCGCCCATGTGACCGCGACGCGACCAATCGGAAGCCGCGACGTCATTCCTCAGGTCCTAAATTCCTAGAATGAGCGCGTTTAGGACCTGTGGAATGACGTTGCAGCTTCTGATTGGTCGCGTGCCGCCCATGTGACCGCGACGCGACCAATCAGAAGCCGCGACGTCATTCTCAGGCACTAAACTCCTCATTCTAGGAATTTAGGACCTGAGGAATGACGTCGCGGCTTCTGATTGGTCGCGTCACGGTCACATGGGCGGCACGCGACCAATCAGAAGCCGCGACGTCATTCCTCAGGTCCTAAACGCGCTCATTTTAAACAAAGAAGCCTGCCGGTTACCCGCGATGATGTCCAGGGGCCGCCGGAGAGGTGAATATATCAATATTTTTTATTTTAATTCTTTATTTTACACATTAATATGGATCCCCCTCACCTACTGTATCCTCACCCATCCCTTGTAGATTGTGAGCCCTCGCGGGCAGGGTCCTCTCTCCTCCTGTACCAGTCGTGACTTGTATTTTTCAAGATTATTGTACTTGTTTTATTATGTATACCCCTCCTCACATGTAAAGCGCCATGGAATAAATGGCGCTATAATAATAAATAATAATAATAATAATACTTACGATATTACAGATTTTATTTGAATGTTCCAAGCAATTGTGGCATGTCATATAGAGGTATCACACGAGGCACATAGACTGCCTATGACTTCCTACGATAAAGCCACAAGGCTCCCGGCACAGCTCCGGTTTAGCATTGCTCCTTACATTGACATATCTCGAATACTTCCAAGCCTATAGAGTTCCAAGAAGCAAATTATGATGAAATAAATATTTCTGAAGACGGAGGTAAATGGTGCAGGTTGCACATGTGTTCGATCAAGTTTTTGTCATTTGATCTGCATTTTTTTTTTTTTGTTTTCCGTGACATCGGACATCAGGTGTAAAATGAAATAGAACAGTCTCCTGAAATAATGGACATATGGGAGTGTATCCTGCCAGATATTCTGCCTTAATGCTCTATTGATCTTGCTTCCTCTGAGTCTCTCCTGTGTTTGAGATCAGATACTGCCGGGTAGAGGGTTGCCAGGAACGCAGTCTAGTGGAGCATCTGGCACAGTGTGGGGAAAAAAAAATCTAACAGACTTGGACCTGACTTGTAGCTGTGAACTGCACCCAAAAAGCAGGTGTCAAATGCGAAAACTCACAGAGCTGGCTCACTAACCTGAATATTGTTCATGGCTAAATTATCTGATTCAGCATCAAATTACAAAAAAAAAAGGTAATCTAAATTTCAAATCCTATTTTGTTATTTAAGGAAAATTGGGATTCCTTAGGTATCTTTAGCATCCTTTGTTTTTCTGTGTTTTTTATGTTGTATTTTATTTTCTAATTTACCCTTGAAGATGATATGACTACATCTAAATGGACGACTATCTTCCTTATATCTGTAAATGGATTTCTTTTATGTTCATTCACTCCATCATCTGTGCAACCTCCAAAGAGCGTATAACCAAGCTGACCACCCACCACTTTTTTTCTCGGACTAACGAATGTGCAAAAGACAATGAGCTATAGGGGAAAATAAAATATTGTCTTAAAAAGACTTTATATTGCACAAATTATACTCCATTTTGCTACATTCTCCTGTAGAATGGAGATTGCACACATTTTATTAAAAGTTTCAGTAGAAAGTCCAAATTGTCTCTTCGGAAAGGAAGAGGACTAGAATTCTAGTGCCACCTATAGGAAGTAACGATCCTAAAAGTCAATGTCGACCCTTTAACGAGCCTTGTCACATGACTTAGGATAAAAGTAAAAACCAGAATCTCTATTTGTAATAGAAAGTCCAAAAACAGATCTGCACTACCACTGCCAGCTCAGCTTAAGGGTCACACAACCGTACTTCTCTCAACCGAGATAATTTGGTCAATTATGCTAATTACACCCTGATCGAATTTTCTCAGATGAGGAAAAGATGAAAATAAAATATCTCCATCTTCTCCATTCTGTCAATCCATAAAAATCGGATGGCATCAAGTTTTCAACCGAGTGTGGTCCCATTTTTTTTTTTCATGTACTCATTGACTTGCATGGCTGAGTGCAATCAGAATATTGGATGAAAATTGTGCATACAGCATTTTTTTTCCCTTGGACAGATTCTGTCCAAGTGTGTATGGCCCCAGAGAATAATATTGATCCGGGTTCGATCCAATGATTTGTCGAATCGCACTCGGACTAAAAATACGGTCTGCCACACGAGCCCTCATATAGCTGATGTCCTTGATAATCATGTAGCTCATACTTAAAATTAAACCCGCTAACGAAGAAGTGGCACTCACCAGAATTTCAGTATTTCAAAACTTTTTGTCTCTAGGCGTCCGGGCGAAGGAGTGGAAGCTGTCAGAATCTAAAGGATCAAGTGATGTATGTTAAGACTTTTTTAAGTTCTGCAAGACAGGAGGTGCAAATTTATGGCCATTTTACATTGTATAACGCTTCCTCCAGGCTTTGACAGAGGCTACAAAAAGTGTACAAACAACACAAAATGACCATCACCATTTGGCCGGGGTCACACTTGCATGTGCAATGCGAGAAACTGACACGAGTCTCTCGCATCAATACCCGGCACAGCCACCGACTCTCGGGACCGGAGCGTTCAGTTGCATGTATTTCTACGCAGCCACACATTCCGGTCCAAGTGCCGGCGGCAGTTCCGGGAATTGATGTGAGAGACTCGTGCGAGTTTCTCACATTGCACACGCAAGTGTGACCCCGACCTTTATCTGCAACCCCCAATCCTCTGAACCACACCATCAAATATTATTTTATCATTTCACATCCTCAGAAATCATAAAATCTGATGGACAATAGTTCAATAAAAGTTGGATTTTTTGATCCTCATAACAACCAAATATTAAGGAACGTGGAAGAAACAATAGCAAATCTCGAATATCTTATAGCAGCCCTACTGTCCATCAGCTTTGCGAAGTCACATATAATATGTGGACTATAATCCCCATAATCTCCATAACTAGAAGAAATAGTGCAATATCGATCTGTGACATTTTGGAATTTTTAATGTAATGTTTACTGACGTACGGTCCAAATATGTTCTATTTTATTTTATATAATAAAAAAAAATATATATTTTTTTTTACCAATCTAGAAAAAACTACTATCTTCATTCAAAGTTTCATTGAAATAGATTCACTTCTTCCAAAATGTACCTTTTTCATATTTATAATCTTATTTTGATCCTAAAGTCTTGGGGGGGAAAAAAAAAGTCCTGACAAGGTCCTTTCAGTTCCTTCAATGGTTAAATCTGGCCAACAAGTTGCGTTTGAAAACCTTGGAATGTCGTCTTGCAATTTTAGAATAGATCTTATTTAGCTTCCCAGAAACTATTATGCCTTGAGGTGCTATTAGAACAAGTGACGCCTTGTTAACAATAAGGCACAGCAATAAAAAACAGCAAGCTAGTCTATGGGTATAAATCATAATTTCGACTCGCGGTAACAGTGAATCCATTCATTAGCATTCAGCACGGTCACATCTTATCAGTCATATTCCTGCCTTGTGACTAAGGAGGTTGTGGAAAGATGACATCATCAGCAATTAGGCGCTTTACCACCTTCTTCATTCCCGGTGTGTGGGAGCTAAATTGCGACCCATCCCGTACACTTCGGAAATAATACCTTTTTGTTTCCATGTGAAGGACCAAAGGCGGGAAATACCAGATTAGATGATGATGGATGGATTGTACCCTCTGACTTACCCTGAAAGCTATAGAATCTGTTCTGCATAGAAAATTGTGAAGGACCTTATAAGCAATAAGCAGAACAGTGGTGCCAGTTGGTGATGCTCATGGACTTCCTAAGAATCTTTGAGGGACCACATGACATCTTATGACCCCGTGTAAACAACGTGGCTATTTTTGTAACAAAAGTGTATGTATGTATATGTGTGTATATGTAGGCACGTTGTCAATGGTAACAAGGAACAATGATAGTACACTAAACTATGGCGCAACAAAATACAGTAAAGCAATAAAACAGGATATCTATATACAGCGATATACATATATATCTAATATATATACTGTATATACTCACACTCTGCTTTATATTTACAACTAAGGAACTGGTATCAATATTGGCTAGTCCTAAGTAGAGATGAGCGAACCTTTTAAGGTTCGGATTGGCTACGTTCGTCAAACTTCCTGATGTTCACCGAACAGTTCCCGAACAGCATTGAATTCAATGGGAGAGAAAACCAAATGTATACATAACACCTTCACGGGGCCCAAAAGCTGCCTAGTCTGCTCAAATAAGGGGCAGACACCAGGAAAAGTTATATCAATTGATCCATCAATTGCATTATAAATAAAAAATGTACATGGGACAGTATTATAGTAGTTATATTCTTGTACATAGGGACAGTATTATAGTAGTTATATTCTTGTACATAGGGACAGTATTATAGTAGTTATATTCTTGTACATAGGGGCAGTATTATAGTAGTTATATTCTTGTACATAGGGGCAGTATTATAGTAGTTATATTCTTGTACATAGGAGCAGTATTATAGTAGTTATATTCTTGTACATAGGGGCAGTATTATAGTAGTTATATTCTTGTACATAGGGGCAGTATTATAGTAGTTATATTCTTGTACATAGGGGCAGTATTATAGTAGTTATATTCTTGTATATAGGGGCAGTATTATAGTAGTTATATTCTTGTACATAGGAGCAGTATTATAGTAGTTATATTCTTGTACATAGGAGGAGTATTATAGTAGTTATATTCTTGTACATAGGGGCAGTATTATAGTAGTTATATTCTTGTACATAGGAGCAGTATTATAGTAGTTATATTCTTGTATATAGGGGCAGTATTATAGTATTTATATTCTTGTACATAGGAGCAGTATTATAGTAGTTATATTCTTGTACATAGGAGCAGTATTATAGTAGTTATATTCTTGTATATAGGGGCAGTATTATAGTAGTTATATTCTTGTACATAGGAGCAGTATTATAGTAGTTATATTCTTGTACATAGGAGCAGTATTATAGTAGTTATATTCTTGTACATAGGAGCAGTATTATAGTAGTTATATTCTTGTACATAGGGGCAGTATTATAGTAGTTATATTCTTGTATATAGGGGCAGTATTATAGTAGTTATATTCTTGTATATAGGGGCAGTATTATAGTAGTTATATTCTTGTACATAGGAGCAGTATTATAGTAGTTATATTCTTGTACATAGGAGCAGTATTATAGTAGTTATATTCTTGTATATAGGGGCAGTATTATAGTAGTTATATTCTTGTACATAGGAGCAGTATTATAGTAGTTATATTCTTGTACATAGGAGCAGTATTATAGTAGTTATATTCTTGTACATAGGGGCAGTATTATAGTAGTTATATTCTTGTACATAGGGGCAGTATTATAGTAGTTATATTCTTGTACATAGGGGCAGTATTATAGTAGTTATATTCTTGTATATAGGGGCAGTATTATAGTAGTTATATTCTTGTACATAGGAGCAGTATTATAGTAGTTATATTCTTGTACATAGGAGCAGTATTATAGTAGTTATATTCTTGTATATAGGGGCAGTATTATAGTATTTATATTCTTGTACATAGGAGCAGTATTATAGTAGTTATATTCTTGTACATAGGAGCAGTATTATAGTAGTTATATTCTTGTATATAGGGGCAGTATTATAGTAGTTATATTCTTGTACATAGGAGCAGTATTATAGTAGTTATATTCTTGTACATAGGAGCAGTATTATAGTAGTTATATTCTTGTACATAGGAGCAGTATTATAGTAGTTATATTCTTGTACATAGGAGCAGTATTATAGTAGTTATATTCCTTTATATAGGGGCAGTATTATAGTAGTTATATTCTTGTACATAGGAGCAGTATTATAATAGTTATATACTTGTACATAGGAACAGTATTATAGTAGTTATATTCTTGTACATAGGGACAGTATTATAGTAGTTATATTCTTGTACATAGGAGCAGTATTATAGTAGTTATATTCTTGTACATAGGGACAGTATTATAGTAGTTATATTCTTGTACATAGGGGCAGTATTATAGTAGTTATATTCTTGTATATAGGGGCAGTATTATAGTAGTTATATTGTTTTACATATAGGGCAGTTTCATAGAAGTTTTATTTTTGCACATGGAAGACACTATTATTATTATTATCATCATTCTTGAATTGTTTACAGTATTATTGCTGTTACTATCAATTATCAGTAGACTAACTCTTTAAGTGTCCATAAAATACTTATATACGTACAAAAGACAGATAAATACATTTTTTTTTGTTCAACTACCATTTTTCAGAAGTGGTTCCAGCACAGGATCATGGTTACATATTGCACGTGTGCCTGGCGATGGCCCCCTCTTATCTCTTGCAATGTGTGGTGTATACAGAGAGCAATTTGCGTGTTTAATATTGTATGCATGTGTCATATAACGCTCCTGTATCTTCATTGTGACATTCAAAGCATAAAATCCCCTCGGAGTCTGCTCCTCCTATAATCTTGTCTTTCAAGTTCAGAGCATGTAAACATGTGAACTGTTATGTCTTATCTCTCCTCGCTTGTCACAGCAGTTCTGCTTTACTCAGGGAATAATTCATTAGGTGCACTAGGAGCACTGCTATATATATATATACAGTGTATGTAAAAGGTCTACACACCTCTGTTAAAATGCCAAGGTTTTTGTCATGATAGAAAAAAAAATCATACCAAGAAGAATCATTTCAGAACTTTTTCCACCTTTAATGTCTCACATAATCTGTATAAACTGGTCATTTTGAGCAGGAAAATTAAAAATAAAACTAACATAATGTGGTTGTATAAGTCTGGGGATGTGGATGTGTTCAGATTAAGCCAATCTTATATAAACTCATGTTAAATAGTGGCCGTCATCATTTACAGAGTCTGATTAAACCCTTAGAAAGTTTTAGCTCTTCCACATTTTCTTAGTTGCATTTTACAGCAAAAGCCACTGTCCGTAAACAGCTGACAACACAGCCAAGGGATCTCAATGGTCAAAGTTATCAGTTAGGAAAAGGGTACAGAACAATATCCAACGTAATAGATAAACCATGGAGCACGATGAAGACGTCCTCAAAAAATTGCTTAAGTTGTGTCACAACAATGACACTACCTAGTACTGGATGTCACTCAAAAATTGATTTAAAATTGGTCGGGTATACTGCCAAAGGGCTAACAGTTAATTATAAACTTGTCACATTCTATATGGATGCAGTTGAAAAATGTAATAGAGTGCAGTACATACAGTAGACGTTTCGGTCACAACGACCTTCATGAAAGTACTAGAGTAGTGTACTGTATAGACTGGTGCTGGGGCAATATGTCCCCTAATTAAATAATGCTTGTTTTAGGGTGATTCTATGGATCGACCTCTGTATAGGGTGTGGGGTGAAGACTCGATATCCACCGCTTGTCACATTCGTAATTAACTTCACACGGATTGGGACCCTACTTGAGCACCACGAATAGATGTGCTAACGGCTTTCGTCTACAAGGGGCTAACAGTAACATGAAAGGAGCTGCAAGAATTTCTGGAAAGTACTTGTTGTGTACTGCATGTGACAACATTGTCCAGCATTCTTCATATTTCTGGGCTTTGGGGTAGGTTGGCAAGACAGAAGTCTTTTCTTGTCAAAACTTACATCAGATCTGACGAAAGCATGTGGTAAAATGTGTTCTATTCTGAAAAGACCAAAGTTGAACTTTTTTAGGCCATAATTCTAAAAGGTATGCTTGGTGGAAAGCGAACACTGCACACCACCTGAAGATCACTATACCCACAGTGAAGCATGATAGAGGCAGCATTAAACTTTGGGGCTGTTTTTTGACAGCAAGAACTGTGGCTTTAGTCAAGGTGGAGAGAATTATGAACAGTTTCAAATGTCAGTCAATTTTGCAATTAAACCTTCATGCCTGTGATGAAAAAAAAAAACAGAAGATGAAAAAGAATTTAACCATTCAGCACAACAACCTAAAAATCAATAAAATAATGGTATCACCGTACGAAGAGAGATGTGGAACCAAAACCCACACTTAATTGCTGTTAACCTTAAGAGGGCGCTATACCCAGGACATGCCCTCGCAATCTGACAGACGTGGAGCTACTGCATGGATGAGTGGGCAGAGATGGCGCAGAACAAAGTTACAGAAAGAGGACATCAATAAGTTTTCACCTAACCTTCGGATAATTTGTTTTAACCAGACAACGCCTTTAACTTTTATTAAAGAAATTACAACAAAAATAACATAAAATCACGGTATAAAAACTACCGTATATAATACCGTCTCGTCAGCATCCACACTTCTGCAATGGATAAAATGATATAACCATTACAATTCTGTATATTTTATATTTATTACTGGAACATGTGTGAATAAATGGAATTTTAATACGTGTTTTCTATTTAGTGCCTTCTTCTACATTAAATCATAAGTTATTTTTTTCCCCTCCCCGCTCGTCTGAAGTTTATGTACATTCCGAGAAAGCAGACAAACTAATTCATTAGCTAAGTACTAATTCCATAACTGTATTTTATATTTAAGAAGAGAGATACTTTTAATTAATATTTTTATTGGTGTGTTAGAAATGTTAATCCCCCCGCAGTACTCGCTGCAATCTTTGATTTTCTATCTGTCTCTTACATCGCACTTTCTCTGGATTTTTTTTTTTATCATAAGTTAATTATATTAAAACCCAAGAAATATTTATCAGCCTTTCAATGGAAAACTTCAACGCGAGGACACGAAAAAAACAGATTCTCCGACTGCTGCTGGCTACTTAGTTATGTGCCGCTTAAAAGCTTTCAATACGTGGTTGTATCGAAGGCGTTTGAAATCCTTGTACAGATGTAGCGGAGACGAGTTTTTCTTAACTTTTTGTGATTGCATAGTCCAAGAAAAAAGTAAATGATCAGGGGTACAACTTGGAGAATTTGCAATGGATCCCAAAAGATCCAACAATGTTCCCAACTCTAACAGGTCTTTGATAGAATTGGTCACTTCTTGCTGGTCAAAGGACCTTTTGGGCCACCCTAAGCTTTACAGCCCTGTTGCGGCTGCAACCCCTGCATCCTCTACAGCAGTGGTCCCCAACCTTTCTGACCTTGAGAGCAACATTCAGCTTGGAGAGAGGGTTGCGAGCCACATTCAGCACTGAGAGAGGGTTGCGAGCCACATCCAGCTCCCACCCCCTTCAAAGTAGTGTCAACCAAAGCCCCCATTAGAGGTATAATGATAACCAAAGCTTTTCCACAGAAATCACTCCAGAGCAGTACAATGATATCCAGGGGTTCCCACAATACCACCATTCAGTATTCTTCCAAAACACTGTCACATCCAGCTTTGAGCACCTCCTCTAACAGGTAGTACAAACCTCCAGCGTACCATACCTAAAACATCTCTAAACCCCTAAGACCAGTAAATGTGCATCCAGATCTGCAATTCTGTGCAGGGCTTTTCACAAAATTCACCATTTTGAGATGTGCTCTTCATACCTGTTTGCTAGACCTAGAACTAATGCATCAAGCTATCAGACAGTCGCAAGCCACAATTCATGGGACCGCGAGCCACATGTGGCTCCCGAGCTACAGGTTGGGGAGCCCTGCTCTATAGTTATGTTTCTGTATGTCATAAGTTTTGCCAGTTTAACGTTGCTAAATCTACAATCATGTATCTACCCTTCAGACAGACTTTAAAACTTCAATTGGCTTCATGGTTACTTCGGGGTCAGCGCTAAGCTGTTCCACCTTCTTCTTTTCCCAGCCATAGTATTTGTCTTCAGTTACCACTAGGAGGCGATCACTGTATACAAAAATCTGTATTCCGCAAGCTCCCCCTAGTGGTGGCTGCAGGCAAAATCTAATCATGTATCTCTGTATACAGGGAGCTCCCCCTAGTGGTGGCTGCAGGCAAACTCTAATCATGTATCTCTGTATACAGGGAGCCCTGTTGTGAATTCTGTGGCTGAATTCACTCCCGTGGTCACAAGTGGTACTGCAGCTTCTGAGCTTCCTCCCTCAGGTGTTCTGGTGAGCTCGTTAGCTGCTTCATTACTTAACTCCGCCTGATGCTGCTATCCTTGCTCCTTGTCAATGTTTCAGTGTTGGATCTGAGCTTCTCCTGATTGTTCCTGTGTCCTGCTGCTCTGTATAGCTAAGTGCTTTTTGCTTTTTTTGTTGCTTTTTTTCTGTCCAGCTTGTCTTTTGTTTTGCTGGAAGCTCTGAGACGCAAAGGGTGTACCGCCGTGCCGTTAGTTTGGCACGGTGGGTTTTTTTTGCCCCCTTTGCGTGGTTTTGCTTTAGGGTTTTTTGTAGACTGCAAAGTTCGCTTTACTGTCCTCGCTCTGTCCTAGAATATCGGGCCCCACTTTGCTGAATCTATTTCATCCCTACGTTTTGTCTTTTCATCTTACTCACAGTCATTATATGTGGGGGGCTGCCTTTTCCTTTGGGGAATTTCTCTGGGGCAAGTCAGGCCTATTTTTCTATCTTCAGGCTAGCTAGTTTCTTAGGCTGTGCCGAGTTGCCTAGGTAGTTGTTAGGCGCAATCCACAGCCGCTTTTAGTTGTGTTTAGGATAGGATCAGGTGTGCAGTCTACAGAGTTTCCACGTCTCAGAGCTCGTTCTTGTATTTTTGGGTATTTGTCAGATCACTGTGTGCGCTCTGATCGCTAAGCACACTGTGTTTCTGGATTGCCTTCATAACACCTGTCATTAGCAAACATAACAGTACAAGGAGCCAACTAATGATTCTCAATAGAGGGAAAGAAAAAGTTCTGACATCATTTTTTTTTTTTCCTCTGCTCTGTGTTCACTTTTTTTTTTTTCCCCTAGACATTTGGGTGATTCTGGACACAGGTGTGGACATGGATATTCAGGGTCTGTGCTCTTCAATGGATAATCTCGTTATAAATGTACAAAAAATTCAAGATACTGTTGATCAGAAATCTATGTTAGAACCAAGAATTCCTATTCCTGATTTGTTTTTTGGAGATAGAACTAAGTTTCTAAGTTTCAAAAATAATTGTAAGCTATTTCTGGCCTTGAAACCTCATTCTTCTGGTAATCCTATTCAACAGGTTTTGATTATTATTTCTTTTTTGCGCGGCGACCCTCAAGACTGGGCATTTTCTCTTGCGCCAGGAGACCCTGCATTGAGTAGTGTCGATGCGTTTTTCCTGGCGCTCGGATTGCTGTACGATGAGCCTAATTCAGTGGATCAGGCTGAGAAAAATTTGCTGGCTTTGTGCCAGGGTCAGGATGATATAGAAGTATATTGTCAGAAATTTAGGAAATGGTCAGTACTCACTCAGTGGAATGAATCTGCGCTGGCAGCTTTGTTCAGAAAGGGTCTCTCTGAGGCTCTTAAGGATGTCATGGTGGGATTTCCTATGCCTGCTGGTTTGAATGAGTCTTTGTCTTTGGCCATTCAGATCGGTCGACGCTTGCGCGAGCGTAAATCTGTGCACCATTTGGCGGTACTGCCTGAGGTTAAACCTGAGCCTATGCAGTGCGATAGGACTATGACTAGAGTTGAACGGCAGGAATACAGACGTCTGAATGGTCTGTGTTTCTACTGTGGTGATTCCACTCATGCTATTTCTGATTGTCCTAAGCGCACTAAGCGGTCCGCTAGGTCTGCCGTCATTGGTACTGTACAGTCCAAATTCCTTCTGTCCATTACCTTGATATGCTCTTTGTCGTCGTTTTCTGTCATGGCGTTTGTGGATTCGGGCGCTGCCCTGAATCTGATGGATTTGGATTATGCTAAACGTTGTGGGTTTTTCTTGGAGCCTTTGCGGTGTCCTATTCCATTGAGAGGAATTGATGCTACACCTTTGGCCAAGAATAAACCTCAATACTGGGCCCAGCTGACCATGTGCATGGCTCCTGCACATCAGGAAGTTATTCGCTTTCTGGTGTTGCATAATCTGCATGATATGGTCGTGTTGGGGTTGCCATGGCTACAAACCCATAATCCAGTATTGGATTGGAATTCCATGTCGGTATCCAGCTGGGGTTGTCAGGGGGTACATGGTGATGTTCCATTTTTGTCGATTTCGTCATCCACCCCTTCTGAGGTCCCAGAGTTCTTGTCTGATTATCAGGATGTATTTGAAGAGCCCAAGTCCGATGCTCTACCTCCGCATAGGGATTGTGATTGTGCTATCAATTTGATTCCTGGTAGTAAATTCTCTAAAGGTCGATTATTTAATTTATCCGTGCCCGAACACGCCGCTATGCGCAGTTATGTGAAGGAATCCCTGGAGAAGGGACATATTCGCCCATCGTCATCACCACTGGGAGCAGGGTTCTTCTTTGTAGCCAAGAAGGATGGTTCGCTGAGACCGTGTATTGATTACCGCCTTCTTAATAAGATCACTGTTAAATTTCAGTATCCCTTGCCATTGTTATCTGACTTGTTTGCTCGGATTAAGGGGGCTAGTTGGTTCACTAAGATAGATCTTCGTGGTGCGTATAATCTGGTGAGAATCAGGCAAGGAGATGAATGGAAAACTGCATTCAATACGCCCGAGGGTCATTTTGAGTATCTAGTGATGCCGTTCGGACTTGCCAATGCTCCATCTGTGTTTCAGTCTTTTATGCATGACATCTTCCGTGAGTATCTGGATAAATTCCTGATTGTTTACTTGGATGACATTTTGATCTTCTCAGATGACTGGGAGTCTCATGTGAAGCAGGTCAGAATGGTTTTTCAGGTCCTGCGTGCTAACTCTTTGTTTGTGAAGGGATCAAAGTGTCTCTTCGGTGTGCAGAAAGTTTCATTTTTGGGGTTCATCTTTACCCCTTCTACTATCGAGATGGATCCAGTTAAGGTCCAAGCCATCCAGGATTGGATTCAGCCGACATCTCTGAAAAGTCTCCAAAAGTTCCTGGGCTTTGCTAATTTTTATCGTCGCTTCATCTGTAATTTTTCTAGCATTGCCAAACCATTGACCGATTTGACCAAGAAGGGTGCTGATTTGGTTAATTGGTCTTCTGCTGCTGTGGAAGCTTTTCAGGAGTTGAAGCGTCGTTTTTGTTCTGCCCCTGTGTTGTCAGCCAGATGTTTCTCTTCCGTTCCAGGTCGAGGTTGATGCTTCTGAGATTGGAGCAGGGGCGGTTTTGTCACAGAGAGGTTCTGATTGCTCAGTGATGAAACCATGTGCTTTCTTTTCCAGGAAGTTTTCGCCGGCTGAGCGTAATTATGATGTGGGCAATCGAGAGTTGCTGGCCATGAAGTGGGCATTCGAGGAGTGGCGTCATTGGCTTGAAGGAGCTAAGCATCGCGTGGTGGTATTGACTGATCATAAGAACTTGACTTATCTCGAGTCTGCCAAGCGCTTGAATCCTAGGCAGGCCCGTTGGTCGTTATTTTTTGCCCGCTTCGACTTTGTGATTTCGTACCTTCCGGGCTCTAAAAATGTGAAGGCGGATGCTCTGTCTAGGAGTTTTGTGCCCGACTCTCCGGGTTTATCTGAGCCAGCGGGTATCCTCAAGGAAGGAGTCATTGTGTCTGCCATCTCCCCTGATTTGCGGCGGGTGCTGCAAAAATTTCAGGCGAATAAACCTGATCGTTGTCCAGCAGAGAAACTGTTCGTCCCTGATAGGTGGACTAATAAACTTATCTCTGAACTTCATTGTTCGGTGTTGGCTGGTCATCCTGGAATCTTTGGTACAAGAGAGTTAGTGGCTAGATCCTTCTGGTGGCCATCTCTGTCACGGGATGTACGTACTTTTGTGCAGTCCTGTGGGATTTGTGCTAGGGCTAAGCCCTGCTGTTCTCGTGCCAGTGGGTTGCTTTTGCCCTTGCCGGTCCCAAAGAGGCCTTGGACACATATTTCGATGGATTTCATTTCTGACCTTCCCGTTTCTCAAAAGATGTCAGTCATTTGGGTGGTCTGTGATCGCTTTTCTAAAATGGTCCATCTGGTGCCCTTGGCTAAATTGCCTTCCTCCTCTGATTTGGTACCTTTGTTCTTTCAGCATGTGGTTCGGTTGCATGGCATTCCTGAGAATATTGTTTCTGACAGAGGTTCCCAGTTTGTTTCAAGGTTTTGGCGAGCCTTTTGTGGTAGGATGGGCATTGACCTATTCTTTTCCTCGGCTTTCCATCCTCAGACTAATGGCCAGACCGAACGAACCAATCAGACCTTGGAAACATATCTGAGATGTTTTGTTTCTGCAGACCAGGATGATTGGGTGTCCTTTTTGCCGTTGGCTGAGTTCGCCCTTAATAATCGGGCCAGCTCGGCTACCTTGGTTTCTCCATTTTTTTGCAATTCTGGGTTCCATCCTCGTTTCTCTTCAGGACAGGTTGAGTCTTCGGACTGTCCTGGTGTGGATTCTGTGGTGGATAGGTTGCAGCAGATCTGGACTCAGGTAGTGGACAATTTGATCTTGTCCCAGGAGAAAGCTCAACTTTTCGCTAATCGCAGACGCCGTGTGGGTCCCCGACTTCGTGTTGGGGATCTGGTTTGGTTATCTTCTCGTCATATTCCTATGAAGGTTTTCTCTCCTAAATTTAAACCTCGTTTTATTGGTCCGTATAGGATTTCTGAGGTTCTCAATCCTGTGTCTTTTCGTTTGACCCTCCCAGACTCCTTTTCCATACATAATGTATTCCATAGGTCGTTGTTGCGGAGATACGTGGCACCTATGGTTCCATCTGTTGAGCCTCCTGCCCCGGTTTTGGTGGAGGGGGAATTGGAGTATATTGTGGAGAAGATTTTGGATTCTCGTGTTTCTAGACGGAAACTCCAGTATCTGGTTAAATGGAAGGGTTATGCTCAGGAAGATAATTCCTGGGTTTTTGCCTCTGATGTTCATGCTTCCGATCTTGTTCGTGCCTTTCATGCGGCTCATCCTGGTCGGCCTGGGGGCTCTGGTGAGGGTTCGGTGACCCCTCCTCAAGGGGGGGGGTACTGTTGTGAATTCTGTGGCTGAATTCACTCCTGTGGTCACAAGTGGTACTGCAGCTTCTGAGCTTCCTCCCTCAGGTGTCCTGGTGAGCTCGTTAGCTGCTTCATTACTTAACTCCGCCTGATGCTGCTATCCTTGCTCCTTGTCAATGTTTCAGTGTTGGATCTGAGCTTCTCCTGATTGTTCCTGTGTCCTGCTGCTCTGTATAGCTAAGTGCTTTTTGCTTTTTTTGTTGCTTTTTTTCTGTCCAGCTTGTCTTTTGTTTTGCTGGAAGCTCTGAGACGCAAAGGGTGTACCGCCGTGCCGTTAGTTCGGCACGGTGGGGTTTTTTTTGCCCCCTTTGCGTGGTTTTGCTTTAGGGTTTTTTGTAGACTGCAAAGTTCGCTTTACTGTCCTCGCTCTGTCCTAGAATATCGGGCCCCACTTTGCTGAATCTATTTCATCCCTACGTTTTGTCTTTTCATCTTACTCACAGTCATTATATGTGGGGGGCTGCCTTTTCCTTTGGGGAATTTCTCTGGGGCAAGTCAGGCCTATTTTTCTATCTTCAGGCTAGCTAGTTTCTTAGGCTGTGCCGAGTTGCCTAGGTAGTTGTTAGGCGCAATCCACAGCCACTTTTAGTTGTGTTTAGGATAGGATCAGGTGTGCAGTCTACAGAGTTTCCACGTCTCAGAGCTCGTTCTTGTATTTTTGGGTATTTGTCAGATCACTGTGTGCGCTCTGATCGCTAAGCACACTGTGTTTCTGGATTGCCTTCATAACACCTGTCATTAGCAAACATAACAGAGCTCCCCCTAGTGGTGGCTGCAGGCAAAATCTAATCATGTATCTCTGTGTACAGGGAGCTCCCCCTAGTGGTGGCTGCAGGCAAAATCTAATCATGTATCTCTGTATACAGGGAGCTCCCCCTAGTGGTGGCTGCAGGCAAAATCTAATCATGTATCTCTGTATACAGGGAGCTCCCCCTAGTGGTGGCTGCAGGCAAAATCTAATCATGTATCTCTGTATACAGGGAGCTCCCCCTAGTTGTGGCTGCAGGCAAAATCTAATCATGTATCTCTGTATGCAGAGAGCTTCCTCTAGTGTTGGCTACCTGCAGTTAAAATTTTAATATTTAGGGGTTGTTCAGAAAAAAAAAAGTTTTTTATTTCTGCAAATATATATATATATATATATATATATATATATATATATATATATATATATACTTAGCAATATAGTTCAGTTCCTTTTATTCAGTCTCTTTTCTTGCTTCTTGTTAATTCTCCAAAAAAATAAAACATTAACCCTTTTACGACCTATGAGGTATAGGCATATCATAGGTCGCCTCCCCGTCTTTAAAGTGGGCTCCGGCTCTGAGCCCACATCTTTTCAGGCACGTGACAGCTCATCTGATGGAATGAGTTGAGTCGCCATTCACCCTCGGCTGTTAACATGTTAAATGCCACTGTGAATATCTAATAGCGGCATTTAGCATGGACACCAGAATCCCATCACAAACTCCGCCCATCGGCGCCTCTTTCATATGATCGAGGGGCGCCGATGGGTTGGCACTTCCTGGTAGGGACTCAGAAAAGGAAGTACAGTGACAAGGTAAAGTTCAAGTGCAGTAGGTTTCTAGGGTCAGCATGTACCTATCATTTAAGGCAGTGGGAGACCATACTAGAATCCCATGCGGACATTCCGGCAAAATCAGGAGCTCAAGAGAGACCCAACATAGGGGCTAAAGGGCACATTGCGTCCTCTGGTTCACAGGGGAAGAGTGACACAGAACCATGTTAAAGGAAGGTGATGGACCACGGGTGAGCTGGGCAGTAAATCCCTGGATCCCGTGGGCTTTGGGATGGTACAGGAGGAATGAATGTTAGGGCTGAAGATGTGTTGTACTAAGGAAATAAGGAACAAGAAGTGCTGTGCCCTATCCCACATGCTACAGTCTGATGAACTTGGTGTCCCTGGAGTTGTGTGCGGCCGGCGACTCCTAAAGATGGAGTCCTGGAGACAGCGGATGCCTGGGGCATACAAGTGAGTGTGATGCACCCCACACCTGACAGCACACTGGGACATGGCCAGAGCGTTATGGAGCAGCAGCCCGGCCATGGCTACCGCCTGTGGTCACTTGACATTTGCATCATTCTCTAAGTTTCATTTAGATATTCCACCAATTGCTGCAACCAAGTCCATGCTATCCATATAGTTCCCTGAAGCACCTACATGGGCCTTCAGAGGAGTTAATTAAGATGGGTCCAGATCAGACAGTGCTTGACACACCTAAACTCCTAAATATCCGCAAGAGAAATTTAATTTTCTCTCTAAGAAATCATGAGAGATACCAGAGAAACATTTTTTTTCCTTTATTGAAACCATGCCTCTGCACCAGTGACATAAAGCCATTCATCTGGTGAATGGGATATGAAGTTTGCTACATTATGTTCTGACCTTTAGGCCCATGGGCCTGATGATCACAATGTGACCGCCATTTCTTGTAAGAAAGAAAGTAAATATCCACTTCTCAAGATCAGGTTTTCCCTATTTACCAATTAAAACAAATATTTTTTTTCGAAATTCTAAAATTTTAAAAACTTTTTTTCCATTTATATGGGTCATTTACTGGATAAAAAAGGAAAGGAAATAACAGGATTATATCTAATCTTTCTTTCTCCCCGCCATGTGTTTACCTTATCCTCCTGTCTCAGACAAAATCAGGAGGAAGTTCTTCATGTACGATTTGATCCAACAGAGTGATAAGTGTTTTCCCATGTGATAAAGAAAAAAAAAACCCTTTCAAACAAAATTACTTGCACATTTTTGCAAATTCAGCTGCATCACAAACATCACTTTGGTCTTTTTGAGTAATGACGGTCACACAAAGACTAATGAGAACCTTTCATGGTGGATCGGAAAAGACAACATGGTCAGACACTAGCAAATCCCTACATGTGATGACTTGTGCCAATGTGTTAATATGTTGTGATAATTTAAGTTATCATTTGTTTTGTGTTTTAATCTTCTGTTCAAGCATTTTGCATACAGTATATCTATGGAAGTTGTCCAAAATTCATGCCAATATCCACCACAGTCCCAACAGTTCCCATATGTTAATCGTTATATAACTATATAAGTGCATTTGAAGAGTTAATAAACCACAAATGAGACCCCTATTGACTCTGGAAATCCTTCTAAAGTGGGGAACTGTCAGCCGCTACCAAATGTAGGATCACGCCGGATTTTAGGATAGAGTTTGAAGCAGCAAGTAAAGCATTAGCTACAAGTAATGGGATATGGATAGCTCAGGGTGTTCCCTACATTGATTGATGGAATCATAGTGTGAGTGGATTATCACAAAGGAAAAAAGAAAACTATGAAAAAAAGTTTTGAATTACTACAAACAGTTTAAAAAATAATAGGGTGTCCAAGTCACAGAGGCTGGCCATGAGGCTATTGTTGAGCCCCATCACATAGGCTGCCCAATTTCCGCCTTTCTCCATAACCAGAGAAAAACTGAAGACACACAACTTCCACTTTAGTCCTAAAAAGCGAAAGAAGAAAAGAGCACAAATCGGTAAGGGGGCCGGTTGCACCAATATGTTGGGCTCCGGTGACATAAAACCATACCAAGAGACCATAAATTCCAGGACCGTCTGTATACATTTGAAGCTTTTTACCTGTATTTATTATAGCTGATATTTTTGGAGCTGCATAGGATATTGTGATAGTGATTAGTTTTGCGTAAGAGAGGTACGGTCCTGATGGTGTTGGGATTTTGGGCACTAACCAGGTCTGTAGAACTAGGGGTGCCATAGTCTATCCCTGTCCAATGGATAACTCCTGAACGTGGAGATGCCGGGTTCACGTACCTTGCTATGCTCCTATATCAAGAAGTTACTGTCACGATGGCATTGGGACTTTGGACGATAACCAGATCCCTAGAACTCGGGGTTCCCTAGTCTATCCCTGCTCCCCGGATAAGTCCTGAAGGTGGAGATTCCGGGTTCACATACCTTGGTATGTGTTGTGAATTCCGCTCTTGGGTTCCCTCCGGTGGTTGTAAGTGGCACTTTTGTGAGTTCTGCTCTTGGGCTCCCTCCGGTGGTTTTAAGTGGTATGGCTGCTCCTTGGATTTAGCAGTCTGCAGCTGCTTCCACTGATTGTCTTTCTGCTCGGCTATTTTTGCCTGGCTCTTCCCTTCAGCCAATGCCACTTGTCAATGGTTCCTGGTTGGATTCACATCTCTTTTGGGTTTCCCTGTTTTCCTGACCAGTTCAGCAAAGTTAAGTCCTTGCTTGCTATTTTCTGTCCACAGGTTGTGGACTTATCCGTTCTGTGCTTTCTATGTTTTGTCCAGCTTGTCAGTATGAATTAATTCAGTGAAGCTGGAAGCTCTGGGAAGCAGATTTACCCTCCACACCTTTAGTCAGGTGTGGAGATTTTTGTAAACTCTGTGGAATTTTTGCAGTGTTTTATACTGACCGCACAGTATTCCATCCTGTCCTATCTATCTAGCTAGACTGGCCTCCTGTGCTACATCCTGGTTTCATTCTGTGTATGTCTTTTCCCTCTCCACTCACAGTCATTACTTGTGGGGGGCTATCTATCCTTTGGGTATTTTCTCTGAGGCAAGATAGTTTTCCTGTTTCTATCTTTAGGGGTAGTTAGTTCTCAGGCTGTGACGAGTGCCTAGGGAGTGTCAGGAGCATCCCACGGCTACTTCTAGTGTTGTGTTGAGCTTAGGGACTGCGGTCAGTACAGGTACCACTTCCTTCAGAGCTCGTCCCATGTTGCTCCTAAACCACCAAAAAATTGAAAAATTTGCTACTCTGTAGGATAAAACTAATTATAGCCCATGAGATTGTCCAATATAAGGAAACTAGTTCTCTGTATGACACATAATAACTGACGGCCCCAAAGCTTCGAGTTACAGCTTGGTTCACAGGATTCCAGACTCTATGATTTAGCTGTTTTTTTTACATAAAGATGTGTATCTGACTGCAGTCATCACATGAGTGACAGATCGTATTCATCCCCAACCCAATAAACCCATTGATCAAGTCGCACATCGTTGTGCGCTTTCCCCCATTACGACATAGCTACTTTTGCATTTTCTAAATGTGTTTCAAGCAATAAATT